>NW_017728909.1:60684783-60739624 GCF_001723895.1 Crocodylus porosus | reverse complement strand
GGCTGGATGATGGACTGGAGCATCCCCTTCACATCCTGAATCTTCGCTCCGGGCAGGCAGTAGACCTCACGTGCTGAGGGATCCTGGCGACAGATGGGGCCCTCCGTACCTCTCAGGATGGTACCTCCATTTAGTACCTCCATTGTGTGGTACTAGAAAAAGTCGCAGTAGTCTATTTTAATGCACATTAGCGAAAGCACACCTTTTTTGTGATGCTTTAATGATCATTAAAATAGGCAAATGTACATTATAGCACATGTGTAGACACACCCTCAATCACATTAATTGTACATGTGAATGCGCCCAGAGGTATTCAGCTTTTTGAAGCCATTAAAGGTGCTTTTAGAAGAAGGACTAGGCACACTACTGATTGAAGACACTAGACTTGTATTCTTAGAAAAATCCAGCTTGAACAAAGAACTCAAAACACATACCAAAACCAATATAACTAATCTGAAATGCAGAAGTTATAACATGAACCCAAAACATGAGAAAGAAGATGAAATCCAGCAGATGAAATAGATATCTGAGTCCCTTCCTTCTTTAGTATTTAAAACCTGAAAAATATAAATGTCTGTAAAGGAGGGTTTGCTAGTCTGTTTCATAAAAATGGTAGAAAACTTTATTGGTAAGCAGGGCAGCTACATTGAGAATTCTTTTTTTTTTTAGATAAGTCCTGCCTTCTTGTTCTCTCAGTTCAGCATCAATCAAGCATGTTTTTAGCACATTCAGATTGGTTTGGTCACAACTTCTTAATAGGTGAGAAAAAAGTAAATAAGTTGGTAAAAGTGCATTCATATCAAAGGGCAGGTACACAAAAGTGGTAGGCCTAACTAGTTAATACACTAGGGACTCAATTACCATATCCTGTACTTTATTTACAGCATTGCAAGCTTTCCATTTTGGACAATATGTGCCTTTTTATGTTTAGGGAATAAATATCCCACAAATTGAATCATCAGTTATATGAAACCCTGCACACATATATATCTTAGTAAGGCATATTATATTCTGGTCTGCATGATTTGTCACCAAAAAAAAGGGAGTGAGACTATTATTTATTATTTTGTCTCAGACATTCATCTTAACATTTTAAACTAGGATATAGTAGGGTTCCTACTTCAGGGGGAAAAAACTAGTATATAGGTCAACATTTTATCATTTAGAATTTTGTGTAATATTCAATCTTAGATCTCCATTAAAATATTGTGAGGCATCAATTAGAAGATTGATGTAAGCTACAAGGAAGGAGTAAGATACAGAATACTTAAATTTATACAAGTCCAATAGTGTACAAAAACTAATATACAGAAATTTATACTTTAGTTTTAGTTTTTCTGGCAGCACTACCTATTAGGTATTCTACTTATAAAAGCATTAAAATTTGAAGAACAATATTTGAGACCAACAAGTGATTAAGTAAGCTCCAGGTTTTCCCTAAAATGAGTAATTTCATAGATTACGATGTAATACTCTTGATAAAGAAAACCTTTTTAATATTCTAACATTAAATTCTAAGAAAAAAATATTTTCTTTTACAGACATCCAACAAAAACTTCAGTAACTACTTCCTTCAATTCTTCTCAAGCCAGTTGGGAACTTAAAGAAAAAATCTATTTATAATTTCTTCAGTTTTGATGTTATAACTGTATTATAACATTGCTCTAACATCTCTCCTATTTAGTGAAATTTACATTTTTTTTTGAGGGGACCAAGCCAAATGATGTACTAGCTAGATTCACTCCAAATGTTATTTGAAAAAATGTATCTGCCATCAGACAAATGGCATTTGTGAAAAGTGAATAAGTCCCCAAGAGATTTATAAATGTAAAAAAAAAAAACAATTGTCTACCTGAGAATTCATGTTGTCTGTAATCATTTTTCATTATTTTTTATTTCTCTTGTTAAAATATGAAGTGATTTAACTCACAGGCAAAAATAATATAAATTGTTGACCAAGGAGTAATGAATAGTGATCATTCAAATTAAGTGGTTTACAGATGAGAAAGTTCAGACATGGCACTATTAGGAGGACTGGCTGGAATATGTTCATCAAAACACTTTTTTTGTAATAAAAGCACAATTCAAACTGAACTTTTACTTAAATTATCTGATTTCAATTAAAATGGCTATTGAAAAAGATGGTGTTCATTTTTTTTATTTGGGAGATTTTGAAATATCATTTTGAAGGTTAATATTTGCATGTACACACTATTTTATTATTTTCCATAATAGTATGCTATTGTTATTATTGCTATTATTATTATGTGGCACAGATGCCAGAGCATGGCATACAAAGTCATTTTGCTTGGCGCACATACCTCAGGACAGACGGCAGGAAAGGGGCTGGGGCTGCACTGCCACAATAAGGATTGGGTCCCTCATGGCTCCCCTACCATCTGCCCCTGGCATGCCAACATCTTACAAGTTGAGGTTGTGGGTGTTTTGGGCATTCTGCCCAAAAACATTGCCAACCCCTGTGCTAAGTTTTATCGCAAATCAGAGTGAAAACAAATTCTGAAATGCCAGTAGTTCCCATGAAATGGAAATTCCAAGTTTCAAGTAGTTCTACTTACAAAAAAAGTAGAACAACCTAATCAAAATGCATTGCAGATATGTTGAGTGTGGTTTGCAAAAAATACACAATTCATGTATTCACATTCACCCTTTCTTTTATATTGCACATATACGCAATACACATGGACTACTATAATTATAACCATACATGGAATACTATAATTATACTAGTTGGAGATTGTGCCACTTTCACTTCCCTGTACAAAACTGATCCAATGGCTGAAAGGTAGGAAGTGGGGGGCACAGTGGGAGTTGTTAAGCTAGAAACAAATGAGTTGCGAAATTTTCAAAAAAGTTTCACTGAGAAAGAGTACTTGAAGTTGCTGAGTCTGAACATACCTTTCCTGTTACAACCAATAAGCTCTGCTCAATTTCTGACCTTTGTTAGTCTTACTAGCTACCTGCACACCTCTCTGTGGAAAGGCTGTTGCAGTTAAAGCTTCAACCTCCTACCTGTTGGACTCTCTGAAGTCTAAGACTATGTTCCAGAATCACCCATGAATCTATAGACTCTTTGAATGAATGGTCAAGCCTCCACTGAGTTAGACCATTTATTTATAACAGCAGGAAAGTAGCTTCCATTTTGACATACCAGATATTAAACTGATCAAAGCCTGTTACTTTCTAAGTCACTCTGTATTTCTGTGAAAAAGTACTGATTATTATTATTTTATACTGATCTGTATAGGAACATTTTTAGATATCTAAAGTTTCACCAACAATTAAATGAATTAAATAATGTGATTTCATTTTATTTGATTAGTAATACCTTCTACTGGCAAGGATATCTCCTTTCCCCTTTACCTGCCATGTATACACAACGGGCACCCAAGCAATACTATGAGGTGTGAACCTGTTGGGGGTTCAAGTTCCTTAAAAACTGTTTGTTCAAAAGAAGGGTGTGCCTTCTTCCTACTCAACACTTTTTGTGACTTATTCTGACATGCAAGTGTCTTAAAAATAGGGTCACCTTGGGCATTTATACATGTGCTCCAGGAGTGTGATGGGGGAGGGCAGGTTTTAATTAGAGCAGCTCCAAAAGCCACTCTAATTAAAGCTCTTGGACCATCTTATGTATCAGCATCCCTCTGCTTAAAAACAGAAGCAAGACATTGGAGGCTGCTGAAGCTTGATAATTACCCTGTGCCGGCAGACTCGATTAATCACTGCTTATATAAAGGCACCCCTCATGTTAACAGTTTTTAGTTTTAAGCAAGGTGGAATAGGGCAACACTTAGATGCCTAAGCTCCATTTAGATCTCGCCTTACATTTTCAGATTAAGTTAAAATGCTATTTTCTTCAAACCTTCAAGATTATGCTAACGTATTTGTACTACAGTAGCCTATCATAAATATAACTATTACTCTCTGCTAATTTCTAAGTTCAAAACAAAAAATAAAAGACATTGTAGAAAAACAGTAACAAATTGGAAATAGAACCAGAAACTCTCTCTCTCTTGAGCTGTTGATGATCACTTTTCTATTTTGTGTGTCAAGTTTAAATTTCCCTGTGGCAGCAATTTAAATCTTTTTTCTTTCCTGAGGCTGCTTAAAAATTTAATTTAGCGCAGGCACTATGCCTGTGCTTTATAATAGGAATATAGAAAACTCGGCTAATTTGGGGGCTGACCCTTTTAACAGATTATAGAAATTTAAACATAATTAATCAGCTTTATTCATAGAGTTACATGGGCTTTCCACAATTTACTCATGTAAATTTCTTTGCCAGAGTTACAGTAGGCTATATTAGAGACAGAGACAGATAGTCAAGTTACACATTCATGTCATGCATGTAGAATGACATAGGCATTTGCATGCATGTAAAGAGATGTATGTACACAGAGAGAGAGAGAGAGAGAGAGAGAGAGAGAAATGGAACACATCTACACTTCCTCTGAAATCTCACAGAATCACTTTATCTCACTTTAGGCCCTTCATGTTCAAATTCTCATGTTGTTTCTACTCTTTTTATAGCCAAAGATTGAAGGAGGACTCTAACAATTCGGACATGTCACTTCTGAGCAGTGCAACATGCTTCCCCCTATCCTTTTTCTGACAGCCTGTATAGGAAATGAGTCAGGTATCACCATAATAGGTGACCCTAATGCATGACATTTTAGAACAATGTTTTAAGAGGACATTACTACAACACAAATAGGGGATCTCTTTATAACATTGATGGGAATATTGTTATTCATTGGGTGATCATTAAGGTTCATATCAAATTAAAAAAAGAATTCTCCATAACAAAACCTTAATTATGTACCCTGATATTTCCTTAATCAGAGATGTGTTTGAGGGGACTCTTGGGAGCTCTTGGTAGTCCCTTGTTAAACTTCCATCATTAAATTGAAGAGAAGATTGGGGGTGATTTCCTTATAGGTAATGGTGCTTCCTACTCTAAATGTTGCTATTGCATCTCCATCAGGACTTAAGCCCCAGACTCATAATATTTTTGAAGACCAAACACAAGCAAATATTTAGCTGGTATTTTTAAGGGAGAAGATACCACTGGATCATTTTTGGTGCATCCTATGGATCTTCTGATCGACAGACCAAAAACTAGATCCACAAAGGGACTTAGGAATTCCAGACCTTAGTGCTGCTGTGTCTGATTTTTGGGCACCTGACCTCTAGATTAGACCCTGAGTAAAGTGCCTAATATCCTTATACCATGGAGTGAATTAGATGTTTCAGAATGGGATTTTCTATAACAGCATGCTAAAACTAGAGGGGAAAGACATGCCTAAACTAGCCAATAGGAAATGTCAAAAGGAGACATCTGTGTTAAATCCCACCTCTCTCAAAGAATAAGGTCCTTCCCTGAAGGCTGAGCTAGGTGCTTAGAGAGTCACAACACTGAGTGCCAGGGTTGCCAACCCAAGACAAATTATTTTACTGACAATCTGCAAACCTTTTACTGACAACCAAACTCCTTTACCAACAAGTTTTTACTTATATATGTTTGACATGTATAAGTAAATTTAACCCTTCCACCAGACCCTGGACAAGAGCTGGGTTCAAACCATAATGAGGATGTTTGGTTGTCAGTAAAGAGCTCACAGATTAGCAGTCAAAAAAATGTTCTTAGATTGGCAACCCTACTTAGCTATAATAATGGTTTTACACCATCCTGCCCCTGCCCTGGGGTCCTTCTACTTACCCCCACACCCTTGTGCTTCTGAGCGCAACCCGCATTTTCCCCCCAAAAATCAACTGGGGAAAATTGGGATGAAAATTATATATGTGGAAAATGGCTCTCCTTCGGTCTAGAAATTTCGGAAGCGGGCAGCATTAATGCCATAGGAGCCACTAAATTTCCAGACCTGTGGAAATCTCCCTTCCCCAACAGGAAAGGGACAGTGCATGGGGTTGGTGCATAGCGGGACCTGGCACACTAGGTTTAACCCAGTAAACCACCCCAGGCTTGGCATGTGGCTCCAGAGCTATCGCACAGTTCTGGACCCAGTGCATGACCTCAAAGCTACTTGACAGGGTTAAACCCAGCATGCAAGCCAGAGTTAGCATGCCAAAGTATGTCTTCTTCTTGGCCCCAGCCCCAGCATGCTAGATTGGGCCTCACTACATGGCCCCAGCACACAGCTCCTAGCCTCATGGACTCCAGATCTCTGGTATTTACCCATACTTCAAAGTAACTGGGTTTTTTCTCCTTACTTGGGCCTTCCAAAAATAGGATGCTTATTATATTTGGTTGCATTTTATGCCAGAAAATGCAGTAGTTGTTAAAAGCTGTACTACCCACCATACTTAAGAAGAGATAATAAAACCTTGTGATCAAAAGTCAAGTGTCTAAAAGAATTAGAGAAGCTGGTGAATATCTAATGACATTTTTCATGAACATCCATTCTACTAAAAAACTGAATTTGCTTCAGCTTTTATCATGTTTCTTTACTACTTGATCCCTATGGATATTTTAGCAGATGCCTTTACTAGTAAGAAAATTCCAGAAACTGGTAAGTTGAAAGAATGCAGGAACTAGGGCATGAAGGGAAACATGAGTATTCACATCAAGCATTCAATTTAATTTGTGTTCCACTCAACCATTAATAGGTCAAAAGCAAAATCATGTGACCAGTATGTCAAATCAAAACTAATAAAACAGCTTTAGAATTTATAATCTTCTATATTAGATACTCCAAGTGAATTAACCAGAATTGTTTACAAAAGGTATTCAATAAATTGTTTCAAACTGAAAATAAATTTAAGACAATCACAAGATGCTTGCTTATGGTATAGGGTTAAAACTAAATTTGCTTAATGATTTCTATGAATTAATCTCTTGACTCCAACAAGGAGCACATATTTCTAGTGGTTGGTCATCATAAGAGAGAGATCAAGATTTTTAAAAATGCATGTAGTTTTCATACCAAACTCAGGTCTTTGGC
This sequence comes from Crocodylus porosus, assembly GCF_001723895.1. NCBI lineage: Eukaryota > Metazoa > Chordata > Crocodylia > Crocodylidae > Crocodylus > Crocodylus porosus. The sequence continues at coordinate 60,732,641 of NW_017728909.1, read as the reverse complement.
TAGATTGAATGGAACCAAGGAAAATATGGACTCCAAAGCTGGTTCGCCACTAACTTGGTATTAACCTCCATAAGGGAAGAGAATGTGACAGTGCTTTAGTTGATATCTGAGTGTCAGCTGACTTGAATTTCTGAGTTTGTAGAGTCATTTGTTGTTCAGCCATTAGGAGAGTGAAGTTTCTGTCATGACTCGGGGCTTCTCTATTTGTCTTGCTAGGACATATTGGACAAGTTATGTCTAACCTCACTGAATCTCACTTTATAATGCTTTTAATTCACCATAAAAGGGTAAAACAGGGGAGTTTTGAAGTTTAAATAATTGAAATTTGCAAGAGATAAAGGGTGGGGCTAAAAAGGAAAGAAATACTATGTTTCCAATTTAAGCATGCTTTGTCAGTTCTTCCTTCAATTATGTTTTGTGAGATTACAGTAGAACAACATTTCTCAACTTTTTCAGACTCAGAGAACCACTCAGAAAATGCCAGCTCTTAGCTTTCACTCATTTTTGGCTATGGAAAAAAAAGCAACTCTTCTGTTGCAAAAAAGCACAATACTTCCACACGTATGGTCCTTTCTCATTTCAAAATCTGTACTGATTACCAGATATTCATGTGGTTATTAGTTAGATGTCCACCATTGCACAAGTCAAATACAGTACCTACCAGAAATATCTTTAGTAAACTCTGTGAGTTCTTTCTCTCCCTTAAGTTGGAATCTTCTACTGAGCCCAAAACCTTCTGTGAATCCTTATAAAAATATATGCTAAGTCTCAAACACATGTAATCTATATGTCAGAAACTATCAGGGCCAGGGATCATCTCTTACACTGGGTTCATACAGTAACTAGCACAGTAGGGATTCAATCTTAGGATCTTTATTCACTACCACTAGAAAAAAAACTCACTAAATAATAATTAGAAAGATTAATGTATGTTCTTTCTTCAGCTGGTTTCACTTGGGATACTTTTATCATCAAAAATTGCTACCATCAGTAATGATTCAAGACAGGTATCTAACTTTTCTTCCTGTGCTTCTAAAGTTTTGTGGAAATTAAAAAGTGAACTGCAACCCAGTTAAACTTCAGTGAAAAGTTTTATAAAAATAAAATACTAAAACAGCACATCTTTTGATATACTGGGCGTGTCTACACAAAAGGCTTTACTGCAGAGCTAATTAGCTCCACAGTAAAGCATCACCAGCTACCCATGCAGTGTTATGAGGCTGCAGGAAAAAAATTAAATCTGCTGTAGCAGAGTAACACAAGTACTATCCTACAGTGGCCTAGTTATGTGTGGTGAAATACACATGTACACAGTGACAGGGCTGGCTGAGGCACAAGGGTGCTTCAGTGCAGGGGCTGCCTGGTGATTAGCCCTGCAATGGAGCACCCTCACGCCTCAGCCAACCTCTCTGCAGCACACTGAACCAGGCTGGAGCAGCCCCAGGCTGGCAGGCTGACCCCCCAGACTCCGTGCCAGCTGGGGTTGCTCCAATACAGCTCAATGCAATGTGCTGCAGTGCTGGGCACTCATGAAAATGTGACACCCAGGAACAATAAAGTCCAGAGTGATATGCACCAGTTTATTGCTTTACATTCATTGCATGTGTAGATGCACCCATTGAAAATTACTCTAGAACCACTGAAAAAACAGCTCAGGGCCTTGTCACATGGGATGCTCAGTGTATGTTAAATCTGTACAGTATTAAAGTTAGAATGTGTTCTGAAGAGTCAAATGATTGTCAGTCCCAATCCTTGCACCACACCAAAGTCTCAACCAGTGTGGTGCTAGGGCTAGGAGTGACAATCAACTGATTATTAGTCCCAGCCCCAGCACCACATTGGACCCAATTCAAGACTCCAGTATGGTGCCAGAGCTGCAACTAACAATAAGTAAGTTGTGCTCGTATTATCTCTGTGGAGTAGTTGGATGATAGCTGATCATGTGCTACTTGATAAGAACTGCAGGTATTCCTGGGAAAAGTTGTAACTTTGCTAGGACAGAGTTGCACTTAGCATGTGTTTTACTGCTTGAAGGCCCAAATGCCCACATTTTAAGTGCAGTTAACACATCCTAAGTCAAGTAACATGTGACATAACACTCCATGTCAATTTTCAAAATAGAAAATGTAATTACACTCAGTTAGTCATTCAGTAATTTACCTACCATAAAAAATATATACAACCTTATGCTCCTCTCCTTTAGTTCATAAAAGGCCCCTATAAGCTGAGACCAACACAAGGAAATTATAGGTTTTGAAGGATATATATTTGATCAAGCCTCAATTAACACCAAACCTATGATTTGGGTTGTCAGTTGCAAGAGCCTGGTCATTTTGCTGCTGTTATTTCATATGATTCTGTACATTACATTATGTACGTGTCTATCCTTAGAGACCAAGGTTTTTATACTGGTTGGGAATTCTGTCAAGTGACACAAACCAGGTGTTTTATGAGCTTTGTAAACAATGAGGTACAAGTATACTGCTCACTGTATTTACTGCAATGTACATATTATTGCTGGAGAGTGATTTGGTACAGAACCTAAATAATTGTATACATTTCAGGACATCTCATTAAAATCTGGATATTTACCATGTTTGATGTATGAATTTGCAATGATTATTGTCACAAAATTCTTTCTAAATATAAAATATACTGTAGTAAGATGGTGATGTGATAAACACTTGCTCTTAATTGTGCCTACTGCATTTTAGCTTATAGCAAAATCTGTGCACCATGGCTTGCTACTCAGACAAATCTCTAAAAGAGTATTAGTCTTGTGTTAAACATAAAGGCCAAAATATTGTTTTTCTTCATGAAACCATGCAATATGTACAGGAAATACAATATTTGGCCTGAAAGGTAGCTTTTATTTTAATAATTTGTTAAAATGACAAAAAATGTGCATTTTTGTTCCAATTTACCCTATATAGCAGGATTATGACTTATCCCCTCCATTTGGAATTATCACATATGTAGCAGGCAGTGTGCCCTAGGCTCGCTGTGCTTTCCCCTAGCACCCCTTATCATGTCCAGGTTATCTACAAAGCACCCTTCATTCTCGCCCGCCATGTCTTTGCTCATATATATATATACACACACACACACACACCTATATATATACATATACATTATATATACATACAAATTATATATTATAATTCATCTTCATCTTCATCTCCCTGGACACGGTTTAACTCCTGCTACATTAGTCCTGCTCTGCTAATGGGTGTTCCTGGGCACCCCAGGCTTATGAGCTATGCATGGCTCCAACCACCCTTGTACCACACCCCAGGCCTCGTTGATGTCCCAGACATTGTTCAGTCTTAGCCACAGCCCTGTCTCACAACTGTGCCTCTCTGGGCACTCAGGTTCTCCGCAGCCCTTGTCTTGCAACCGCACATTTCTGGGCACTCAGGGTTGGCTCACTCCTAACGTGGCTTCCATTGGCTGCCCCTTTCTGGGGCTCCTCGCTACCCCTCCCCCACTCTGGGGCTTCTCGCTGCCTTCTGCTCTGGGGCTTGGGGTCTCCCACGCTGCTGCAGGTCCCCTATGAGGCCTCCTCCAACCCTTAATAGCCTCACCCAAACCTCCAGTCATAAACAGTAAACACAAAACTCAAGCCCTTAGGTTATAATGTAAATTTCTGCCACTTGGCTACAATCACTCAAGCCACCCCCAAGGGTGCGCCATCCTTTACCCGTGCCATCTGCTCATGCATCTTGGCCAATTCTCTTCTCTTGCTCCGGCAGAGTTCCTACCCCTTTGGCTGCCAGCAGGGAACTGCCTGCCTGGCCTCAGCCTGGGAGTTATATAGGAGCCAAGCCCTGACCCTTCTGGTCAGCTGACTTCCACCAGTTGCCATAGGAACCTGCACCTGTGCCTCTTCATTACTACTTCACAGGTAGCAGGCCCCTCAGTGCCCTGCTACAACATACTAAGTACTTAAGAGAAAAAAATAATTGATATAAAAAAGAATTCCAAGCTTGAAAGAGTATTGCATAATTTTTATGAAACAAGTTAATAATTCATAGAATCATAGAAAAGTAGGTTTGGAAGGGACCTCAGGACATCTAGTCCATGGGTCAGCAACCCCTGGTACACATGCCAAAGCATGCACACAAAGGCATTTTGCTTGGCACATGCACCTCAGGTGGATGGCAAGGAAAGGGCCAGGGCAGCACGGCCACAAGATTCGTTCCCCTCACATGTCCTCCACCATCTGCCTCAAGCCATGTGTGCACCCGCTGCTAGCAAGGAGCTGGCCCAGGACTCTGCAGACTTCAGTGCAGCTGCTTGCAGCCTCTCCCCCACCTGCTGTGAGCAGCCCAGACTCCATGGTAGGTGGCAGGGACCTGTTGCTAGCTGTGGTATGTGGCCAGGAGGCTGCAAGCCACTGCACCAAGGTCTGCAGAGCCCCAGTCTGGCTTGTACCTGGTGGTAGGTGCATACAGATATCAGTGTGGGCAGCAGGGAAGGGGATGTGACTGCGGTGCCACAACAAGGACCCCTCACCATCCACCCCTGGTACACCAACATCTTATAAGTTGAGGTTGGGGTGTTTTTGGCACTCCACCCAAAAACTTTGCCAAACTCTAATCTAGTCCAACTCCCTATCCAAACCATCCCATAAAAGTGCTTGTCTAACCTATTCCTAAAGCTATACAAACAATCCTGTTGTATAATTACATGGCATAGTGCCCCAAACCACTCAGAACACTCTAACTTGTGACATGTAAAGCAGGGGGACAATGGCTGTCAAAGTCAGCTGCTGAAAGGGCTATTAAAATATACCTGTGAGAAGTAAGAAGAGGGTCATACCTCACTCTCCTACACACACACACACACACACACACACACACACACACACAAACAAGAACCCCTAGAATCCATAACAATCTGACCATGGGATAAAACTTCCTGGTCCCAAATGAGGTGATTGGTATGACCCTGAGCAAGACCCTCAGGAACCTTTGGGTTTTAGTCCCAAAAGGATTATTAAAAACAGCAAAACCCAGTCAAAATCCCCAGGTTTGGCGGTAGCCAGATTCAGTGCTTTTAATAAAGGCAAATAATCCCCAAAAAACAGACAAGAGAGAGAAAAATCTTTCTTGATCCCATGTGGCAACAGCTAAGCCTGGAAGCATGGGATAAACCAAACACATCCCACTTTGATTTGTAATCTGGGGACAGCAAACAATTCCACACATCATACCCCCTAACTACAGAACAAGAATTCCCTGAACTTCAAAATATTACTTCCATATTATTCAAAATAATACGTATTATGAAAGTTATCTGGGTCCATTTATGGCACTCATATGAGCAGTCTCTAAGCACATCTTATAAAATAATGACTTAATCCTAAAAAGAACTAGGAGAGAGAGAACAATGTTTTTAAATTATTTTCCTACAGTTCCACCAATTTAAATGTAAACTCTTTGCCTTTATTTAGGCATGTGAAAAGGTTGCCTGGTTTTCAGTAAGATATCTTTTTTTGGATCATAAGTGCTTTGAAAAATCACTTGTTTTGGAGTCTGAGTATGATCCTGTGTAGATTCATGCACTTACTTAACATTATGCATTGTCACAGTGTATAAAGCTCAGTGCATCCATAAGTCTTTTAATAGGAAGGCCTGAATAAAGGTAAGGGAACTTACTATCATAAGCATCTGACTTTGAAAGACTAGGCCATGTATAAATCATGTAAAGTAGCAATGAGAAAATGCTGATTAATAATAAAACAACATAAGATTCATAAATTAAAATAATATAGATGTGATAAGTGCTTGGGGTTTTCTCCTTGCTGAAAATCCATTTGAGAGATTGGGGCCTGATTCTTATTTGAACTGAGGTCAATATCAAGAGACCACAAGAGTGGAAGTCATGGAACCAGAGAAAACTTCACCTAGACAGAGCAATGCAAACCAGTGTTACTGTATTTGCGAAGCATGAGTATTGACTTCAAAATTGTTTCTTGTTCTCTGAGTCTGATTCAGAGGGGATCTCTGAAGTCAATGAGTGATTTCTATTGATTGTATTGGCTGTAAGAAAACATGACTAAAACGATTAGTTAAATATTGCTGTTTACACAGGCTACACAAGAACCATTAACAGCACAAAACCATTTAACATATCTGAACTACTTCAAATGTACAAATTTCTCTGCACTTTTAGTGAGCAAACACTGTACTGTCTCATGCATTACATCTTCAGCGTAGCTACAGAGCCCCTTTGATAAAACATTAGATAACTAAATCTGAAAGATATGAAAGTCTAATGACACAGTAATTCAGTCAAGGCATGTAGCTTATTGCATGTGGAATAGAGCTCCCTTGGAGGAAACAGCACTGGCTCTGTAAAGCAGTGGTCTCCAAAGTGGGGTGCATGCACCCTAGGGGGTGTGCAAGACGATCCACTGGGGTGTGGGAAGAAAATATTAGAACTTATATTTATATTTATTTTTTTATCTAAAAAAATAAGAAAGAAATTAAGCTTTACTAATATTTAATATATGGATTGACACTGGCACCCTCACTCGCTCCGTATATCAGACGGTCACATGTCATGTACGGCACACGAGTAGTACATGTATAATTTATAAATAAATAAATATACATATATTGGGGGTGCGTGCTCAAAAATTTTTTACTGATAGGGGTGCGCGATCAAAAAAGTTTGGAGACCGCTGCTCTAAAGTACCTGGCTAACCCAGTCTCCATATCAATTGTTATTATTAGGGTCCAAGAGTCCCCTAAAATCTTTCCCCAGTATTTCTACAGAATTCAAAAATCCAAGTGAGCTCTTTCTTTCAATGTCTGATTCACACCTTCTCTTTCTTCTGTCTTTATACTGACTTCTTTACTAGTGATAGTCTCCCACTAGTGATATTTTCCCATGGTGTTATTCAGTTAGACTTTGTGTAGCAGTTTTGAAATTGTCCCCTGATCTAATTCAGAACTAACTGGGAACAGCTTGATGAATAAATCCAAAAAGATACATCATCTCTTCTGATTTAGCATAATAAAAACTGTCAGATATTGCATAGAAATTATAAGTTTCTCTCATTCACTATATCAGAGATGAGACAAAACCAGAAACATGGATCCAAGCCCCTCAGATTTGTATAAGTTTATAGGATCATATATGAATGCCTACATCCAGATCCACCTCAATAACCATTATTTCACCATAAGCAATATGGATTTATCATGGGGCGTCTGGGACCTTCCCCTGTCTTTTCATAGATTTCACGATTTTTAGGGTTGAAAGGGGCTTCAGCAGATCATCCAGTCCAACCCCCTGCCCTGGAAAGAGTGCTGGGGTCAGATGACCCCAGTCAGGTGTTTGTCAAATCTCCTCTTAAAGACCTCCAAGGTAGGGGAGAACACCACTTCCCTTGGAAGCCCATTCCAGATTCTGGTAACCCTTACCATAAATATGCTGTTCCTAATGTCTAGTCTAAATCTGCTGTCAGTTTATGCCCATTGTTTCTAGTTACTCCAAGGAGTGCCTAGGTAAACAGAGTATCTCCAATACCTTGCTGCCCCCCGCCTCTCTGCCCTCCCGATGAATTAGTAAATGGCCACCAGATCCCCTCTCAGCCTTCTCTTATGGAGGCTGAAGAGATCCAGGTCTCTCAATCTTTCCTCATAGGACCTTTCTGCAGGCCTCCTGCAAGACTCTAACCACAAAAGTGGCCCTCCTCCAGACTCTCGCAAGGTTATCCACATCCCTCTTGAAGTGCAGTGCCCAAAACTAGATGCAGTACTCCACTGTGGCCTCACCAGTGCCACAGGGGGGAAGTATCATCTGGTTACACCTATTTGTGATGCACCTGTTAATGCATGATAAAGTGTGGTCAGCTCTATTAATCACTTCATCACATTGTTGACTCATGTTCATCTTTGAGTCAACTATGACTCCGTAATTCCTTTCTACTGCTGTGCTGCTTAGAAAGCAATTTCCCAATTTGTATGCGTGCTGGTGATTCCTATTCCCCAGATGCAGTACTCTGCACTTATCCTTGTCAAACTGCATCCTGTTTTGTTCCTCCCACTTTTCCAACCTGTGCAAATCCACCTGAATCCATTCCCTGCCCTCCAGTGTTTCTACTTTGCCCCATAATTTGGTGCCATCCATGAATTTTGACAGTGTGCTCACCACATCCTTGTCCAAATCACTGAAGATATTGAACAGCACTGGCCTGGGGATTGAGCCTTGGGGAACCCCACTGCCCATATCTTTCCAGGTCGAGACCAATCCATCTACCACCACTCTCTGGGTGCATCCCATTAGCCAATTCACCATCCACCTGACCATGTAATCATCTAAGTCACAGCCACTTAATTTTTTTCATGAGAACGGGATGTGACACCGTGTCAAAGGCTTTTTTTAAAATCCAAGTATAGGACATCCACCTTAACTCCTATATCTAAACAGTTTGTGACCTGGTTGTACACAGAAACCAGGTTTGTCAGGCAGGAGGTACCTGCTATGAACATGGGCTGGTTGCCCGTCAGCACTATTTTTCCTGCTGGGCTCCCACAAAGATGATCTTTGATAACTTTTTCAAAGGTTTTCCCAAGGATAGAAGTAAGACTAATCAGCCTATAATTATCCAGATCCTCCTTCCTCCCCTTTTTGAAAATAGGGACCACATTGGCCCTTTTCCAGTCCTCTGGGACCTGTCCTGAGTGCCATGAGTGCTCAAACAGTCTTGCCAGTTGTTCTGATGTGACACTGGCCAATTCCCTCAGCACCCTGGGATGAAGGTCACCTGGGTCTGCTGACTTGAACACATCAAGCCCTTCCAAGTGCCCCTTAACTAGGTCAGTGCTACCCATTAGTTGGCTGGTGTTGCTCTTGTGCTTTTCTATAGTCCAATTTGGAGGTATATCTTTGCCTGTGTTCAGGAATACTGATGCAAAAAACTCATTGAAGAGCTCAGCTTTGTCCCTCCTATCTGTTACTAATTGCCCTAGCCTGTCCTGTAGGGGTCCTATGTTACCGTGTACCTTCTTTTTACTCCCTATATACCTGAAAAGGGACTTTTTGTTGTCCTTAATTCTTTTTGTTGTCCTGAATTCTTGTTGCTAGCCTGAGTTCTATTGCTGCCTTGGCCCTTCTAACTGACTCCCTGCAAGTGCAGCTCATGTTCATCTTGTGGTCAATGATGACCCCCAAGTCTCTTTCTTCCATAGTGTGAGCCAGTGTAGCACTGCTGAGCCTATAAGGATGCTACAGGTTTTTCTTTCCAAGGTGGAGAACCTTGCATTTTTCAGTGTTAAACACCATCAGGTTCTTGTCCGCCCATTTGCTGAGCCCGTCCAGGTCAGCCTGGATCATCCACCTGTCTTCTGGTGTGGATGCTCTGCCCCAAAGTTTGGTGTCATTGGCGAACCTGGCCAGTCCACTTCTGACTCCAATGTCCACATCATTAATGAAGATGTTGAACAATATGGGTCCAAGGACAGAGCCTTGGGGGACCCCACTGGTCACAGGACACCATGATGAGTGACTTCCACCAATTACTACCCTCTGGGTCTGACCACGTATCCAATTTCCCAGCCAGCAGATTGTGATGGACCCAAGGCCTATAGTTAGCTGGATCCACTTTCCTCCGTTTCTTGAAGATAGGCACCACATTGGCCTTCTTCCAGTCTTCTGGCACCAGAGCACCAGAAGTTTTCAAAGATCCATGTCAGAGGCTGGGCTATGATGCTCATCAGCTCCTTGAGTACCCTGGGGTGTAGCTTGCCAGGGCCAGCTGACTTGAAGGTAACCAGCTTTTGTCCTTGAGTGCCTCACTTACTAACCTTCTGAGTTCATTGAAGCTACCCTTTTTGAAGTCTAGCACTTCTGCCCTACCGGTTATCTTTACCACCTTACAACAGATAGTGAATTCCAGTAATTGGTGGTCACCATCTCCTAGATTACCCTATATCTGCTGATCTCCCACCAGATCATTCCCTGTAGCAAAAACCAAATCCAATAAGGAAGTTATGGATTTTCACAGCTATGTATCCCTCTACTGATTTCTCAAAAGTTTCTGTAGAAAGATAAAAACCCTGTGAATACTACACTCCCTCTTATCCACCCAAGTCCTACTTTTAGTAATTTCTAGATGCTTTATTTCAGGATGTTTTTTCCCAGCTGATGAAGAGGCCCCAGACATAACTTCCTTTTGTTATATTTTGTCATCACAAGAACACACATTCAGCTTTAGGTGAGTTATCATTCACTGGGGAAAATACTCCCAAACATTACTGTTCTCTTTCACCCATCATTTGCCTCAATGATTCTGAAATTATGCCTCTCATCAAACAGGAGGGGACTCACTGATTTTAAAAGTTATATACCACTGCCAAGGGAAAGCAGTGCAAATACTATTGCATGGAAACAGGCAAAAGGATTCCTTCATTTCTCAGGTGCATATTTGAAGCAATCTAGAGAAAGAACAAATTAATTCTGGATTAGACATACTTCACAAACATATGTACAGGACACCCTTTAAAATAAAACAAAAGCTGTTCAGTTTTGCATCTCATTTTAAAGGGTGACCTGTACATACGTTTGTGAAGTATGTCTAATCTTCAGTGTATAAACCATTTACTATGGCAGCTTAATTATAAAAGTTTTCATTCAACCTAGTTTTAAGAAACTTCTACTGTCTGATTGTTACAGGAAAATCCTAAATATTGTTAGATGCTTGTGCTAGGCATGAAAGGCAGCTAAACAGCGCAGACAAAAAATCTACAAAAAAACAGGATTTAAAACTTTGCACCAGCCGTGTTGGATTTAAAATCCTTTCACAATGTCAAAAGAATTGTACTTCATAAACATCTGAATGACCTTCATAGGCTACCCAGTAAAACTCAAGCAGCAGAACTGAAATGAAGCTGATGACTGTCACTGTCATACTTCTGGTTGTACATGTTCTACTATGACCTTCAAGGGATGGTTCCACTAAAGGAGCAACAATGAAACATGTCTGAGAACAAACCAATTGACAAGCTGTAGTTTTCATGAACAAACTCTAACCTTTTAGGAGAGAGTAAAGAATAGAAAGCTGAATACAATATTTGATTAACTTTGCCTCTTCCAGAATAGGTACATTTTTAGATTCATTTTTATCAAGTCTAGTTAAAAAGTCAGCCAAAGGCAAATTTGTGACTTGCTTCAAATAGACTGAGTATGGTCAGGGAAACCCAACACATCTTCAGATAATTCAGGCATGGAGAAATCTGACTTAAGTGCTTGGGATATGCAGTATCTTTCCTGTGCAGTCTTCCTTTCATATATGCAAAACTCCAATAATTATATGGCCCCACCCTTTTCTTGTTTTCTTTAGGAAACCAAGGGATGGAAACTTGGAGCACTGCTTACACCTAGATCTGATCTGTAGTTAAATGATTAGGAGTGTGAAAAAATATACCATTCACAGGCACATCTAGGTTGTCCAACACTCTAGTATTAATACAGTTTTACCAGCAAAAATGTCCTTTCAGAACACTGAATAAGTATTTCAGAATACTTATACAAGGAATTAGCATCACCTATATTATAAAAACCAGCCTTTTGCCTGCATAGGTTGGTCTATACAATATACTTTTTTCCCAATATAACTATATCAGCTAGGGGTATGTAAAAAAGAATCCCTCCTAGACAGCACAGTTGTGTAGATGTAGTTATGCATACACATGGGCTGATCTACAATTTTGAAAAGGGGGCTGTAGATGGTGTGGCACATCATCCTATATTTCACCTATTTTTCTCCAGGTGAAAAGAAGTTAGGAGCTTTATTAATATGATAGAGGCCTAGAGCTGTATTATTCAGTTTAACATCAAAGCAAAACCAAATATAACTTCACTGGAATGAGTTAAACACTGTCTGCTGGACTGTGAAATAAGGACTACATTACCAGGAGCAGCTATGGACAGCAGAATTGCATAAGGAAGGCTAGCTTGATTAGTGGAACATCAAGACTATTAAAAAAAGGAGAGTGGGTTGTTAACACATGTGGAATGAAGAATTTAGAAAGAATCAGGTAGCTTTTAATAAGCCATTAATTCAATTGACTCTCTCACTGCTGCCTGAATAACAATTCTGGTAACACTGCTAGACAGGTCATTTTAAACTTTGGGGCAAGCAGGAATCAAAGGTGGAGTGTAAGTACACCATAGCCAAGATACATGTATGTGCAGATGTGTGAGGGGCAATGGGAAGTAATACCTGAACTGAGAATGTTATATCTAAAACGTGATCCAGTTCTTTGAGAAACATGGCAGTGTCCAGACCTGAGTGAGTGTGGATATTTCCAAAAATGGAAATTTAATTTTTTACAAAATTAGGTGGTAGTTGATTGGCTGCTCATAGGATCTCAGTGGCACCTAAACATTAGAGTTAAGGCATGTAGGTGTCTTCGTAAGTAAAGCGTTTATAATTTTTCATGACTAGAACAATAGAATTGTTTCTTTAAACTGATAATGGTAGGTCTGAGTATGTCTATAGGAGATTTTCTATGTACAACTGGATATGTGTAAAAAAGCATGCTCTCATAGGCGAGGGACAGAAGTTACACATAAACCAGTTTAAGTCATGAGAAAGAAACTGGTTTAAACCTATAACAGCACACAAGTTCAGTGAACATAAACCAGGTTCAAAATGGCTGAAACTGGTTTAAGATAAGCCTGGTTGAAGCCTAGTATCAGACTTAACTTATTTGGTTAAGTCAAACTGGTTTATAAAATTTCTGTCCCAGGCCCCTTCCTGGTTCAACTTAAATCACAGTCTCCCAGCATTCCAGCACGCATTCCAGCCCTGGGCTGGGCTGTGCTGTCTGCTCCAGCAGAGAAGGATTGGGAGGAAGGAGACGGGAGCCCCCCCACCCCCCTCTGCCCCAGTAAACCCCGACTGGGGTCTGGGACCAGGATGGGGGGTGAAACTTCCCTTCCCCCAAGTAGAGCTATCCTGCCCTGCTAAAAACTTAATGCTGGCTGCAGCTGTAGACTACAAATCCTAGAGGTACATGGAAGCTTGAAGAAGAACTGATGAGCAACTCTGCAAAGTCCTGCTAGGAAGCAAGCACACAACCCATGCTAACTACATCTCAGACAGCCATGTTCTAGTCCCCCCCAGCTTCTGGCCTGACCCACTACAGGTATGTGACTGCATTTCCTGAATCAAAAGTGAATGCCTGTCCAGGTGTTTCTCAATTTAATCTCTGGAGTTTAGACTAATCTACAAAGACTGAAACACTGTAACCCTATTAGAGTGCAAGAAATGAATAAATTCCACTGTAGGTTGCAAATACAAGTACTATCCTGCTGCAAAGCTGGCTGACTGGGGCAAAGGGTGCTTCACTGCAGAGGCTGTCTGCCAGCTAGCCTCTCACTGGAGCACCCTTGTGCCCCAGCCAGTCCCTCTGAAGCATACTGAGCTGCGTTAGAGCTGCCCCAGCCTGGGAGGCTGACCCCTAGACAACCTGCCAGCCAGGGCTGCTCTGACCTGGCTCAACATATACACAGTGCCCAAGAGCAATAAACTCCAGCACAATATACACCAGAGTTTATTGTTTCATATTAATGTGCATATATAGATCTGCCCAGTAATTATTATTTTCATAATATAATATCTCTCTTCAATTTTAAACTGTCTAAAATGATGGCTAGATGTAAATAAATTAAATCTTGTGAAAGGTGCTACATAATAACTTTTGGAAAATAATTATCCACAGAGAAGTTCAAATACAGCACTAAATGAACATATTTTAAACATCTTGCCCTACAACAAAAGGGAGCTTCTTGTGCCAGGTGACTGCCCTACCCTCATAGCCATTATATTCTTTGCCATGATGGACAACACAAGAGCTGGTTAGTGATATCTGCTTATTTGTTGTGAATATAATTCCAGCAGGATAGATGGGGGCACCAACTTATTTCACAGAGATCACTCTAAGAATGTTTATACACATTCAAATGATTTAGAACTGAGGCAATCAACCCCTGGGCTGGGCTTGCCATTACATCCATCCTGCAGGGCTCACCCACAGGTCAGAAAACTTGGCAGCAGGGAAGTGGTGGAAGCTTCATATACCCAGCTCCAGCCTTATCCAGGCCACTGCAGAGAAGTGGGATCAGGACAAGGCCTGCCCACTGCACAGTCAAGCTGCTCCCCCCTTTCACCCACACATCTGGATTAGGGCTCTGCCCACTCCCCCTCCCCCATGCATCCAGTGTGGAGCCAACCTACTCTCGCCATGCACGCATCTGGATCTGAGTCACTCCATCCCCTCCCCATGCACATAGATAGATCGGGCCTGTCCTCCGCTACCCTGCCCCCACACCATACAGCTGGACAGATATCAGGCCACACTTCTCCATGCATCCAGATAAGGGTCACCTGACCCCCTCTTCCCCATGCATCTGGATTAGAAGTACTCTGTTCCATTCAGCCCCACCTCTACCTTGGACAAATGGATCACAGTTAGGCTGTACAACTCCCCACAACCAGATGAGGCCCATTGGCCAGATCTGGCCTGTGTAGGAACCTTGCACTGTCCATCTGGCCCATGGGGGCCAAAAGGTTGGGTACCACTAATCTATAAGAATGCTCCCAGTTTGTTCTGCTGGTAGAAAAACTTACCTAGAGACACCTAAACAGACATTCAAGTAATGAGCCTTTGAAGACCAGAGAGTTTGTAGTGACAACACTGTGCAGCCAGGGGGCCCCTGTGCATAAATATAAGAATGCTCTGCAGGCTCCCTTACTCTGCCTGGTAACAGATGGCAGCAGTGCACAGAGCAGCCTTGATTGGCTGTCACAGACTGCTCAGAGTCAGCCTGTGTCTCTCTGCATGCGATGCGGTATTGTGACAGGAACATGTTCCACTCCTTGCTCCAGTGAGCAATACACTGTCTCTTTGGTAGCAAAGCATGCTGGGATGTTGCAGAACCATGTTGTGGCTTTTCTCAGAAGAAAACATGTACAGACATTTGCTGTCCCTGGAAGAACACTCCTAGAAGCATTTTAAGCCTGATCGTTCTTTGATTATTTTTCTTCTAGAGTGACTGTTTTTGCTCTGGGAGAAAAATTTTGAACATCTGTACACTCATGGTTTCACCTGGGAAAGCAACAACTCTCCAAAGAGAAACTGAATCTCTGTATGCTCCTTAAGTTAGTAAGGAGTTTATGCTTTGTTTATTTATTTAAGCTAATTTGCAAACTCTGAATGAGGTCAGAGCCTTTTCAATGGTTTCTTTCCTCACAAACATCAGATTTACAAGTGTAGCTCTACTGAATTCATTAGAATTATTCCTCTTTAACACCTACATAAAAAAGGAATACTGCAGGAACCTGCCCCATGGGCAATACAACATTCTTAGCCCTTTTCTTCACTACCCAAACTATGTCACATTAAAGCAACCTTACTTAAAAACATATAACTTCTTTCAAAATCATATTGTTATAGGGACTGATATTCATGCAGTGTTGTGATTGCTTAGTAGGTGATGCTATCCATTGTGTAATTAACCAGTAGGTTTCATTAAACCTTGAACTGCACTGTGTACTGTGGGTGACGATGCCTCTCGAGTCTTGCCGTGACTTCTCAGGGTGGATGTTATGATTGCCAAGCGACTTTGGGGCAGTTCCCAAGGAGCCTTGCCCAGCACATCTTTGATGGTTAGTTTGGATGAATCAGGAGGATGATGTTCGGTCCTACTCCCCTGGAGCCTTCCCTTGCTCACTTCCTCTGCTCCCTTCTATGTGGGGCTCCACCTCCCCTACACCCCACCTACTGCCAACTGTGATGTTACCCTTTGCGTCATCAAGGGTGATGTCCAGGAGTTTCTTTAAGAGTCAAGTTTGCAGGGTCAGACAGCCACAGTCGATTAGTGCTATTCCTTCCCCCAGCATCCCCTGCAGCCTCTTCCTTCGTAGTGTCGTACGTCTTTGGCACTGTCTTATTCTCCAATGTGCCATCCCTTCCTTGGGCTGGATCCTTGTTGTTGGCCAGCTGTGCCAAAGTGACACTGGGTCCCTGCAGACTCCAATCTTTATCATCACCAGTCTATGCCCACTCTGGCTCCGTGGGCAGCTCCCCTGGATCACACTGGTTGTGGACCTTTGAGGCAGCCCCATCCTGGGGTGCCCACCAGGTCCCCTCTCTGTGACTACTGGTGTGGTCCAATCCCTCCAGACCAGTGGGGGACGTCACTTCCAGTCCCCACCCCCCCACTGTTCTTTAGCCAGGTCTTTTGTAGTGGCCCCGGGTGTCCAGCCCACCAAATCACCCCCAGCAGGCATGCATAAAATGAACCCAGGCTGATGCAGGAGCTATCCCCAGCTCCTTCCAATTCACCTGGGTTTTTTTTTTTTCCTCTTCTTTCTTCACCTGTGGCAGCTCCACCCACCACAGTTTCATTTTTGCTGCACCTGTCTCCCAGCACGGTGTTCTGCCACCTCCCAGCTCCAGCGGGTAAGTCAATTTCACATGTACATTACAGATTTCATAGACATTAGGGATGGAAGAGACTTTGTGAGATCATCAGGTCCAGCCCCCTGCCCAAAGGGCAGGAAGTCAGCTGAACTCAGATGACCCCAGCAAGATAATCATCCAAATGCTTCTTCAACATATCCAGATTTTGGAGACTCAGAGAGTAAAGAAGTTTTTCCTTATGTCCTGTCTAAAACAGTCTTGTGAGCATTAGACCTTGTCTTCCCTTGGGGCGCCCTGGTAAACAGATGTTCTCCTAGATCCTGATGAACACTCCTGATATACTTATAGGCTGCCATCAAGTCCTCCCTGAGCCTATGCCTCTCCAAGCTGAAGAGTCCCATGCCTCTCAGTCTCTCTTCATAAGGCCTGCTCTCTTGACCTCCGATCATGCACGTGGCCCTCCTCTGGACTCTTTCAAGTTTCTCCATGTCCTTTCTAAAGCGTGGAGCCTAGAATTGGATGCAGTACTCCAGCTGCAGCCTCACCAAGGCCAAGTAGAAGGATGACTTCTTGGGTCTTGCCTAAGATGCACTGGTAGATGCAAGCCAAAGTTTTATTTGCTTTGCTGGCTGTGCCATCACATTGGTGGCTCATATTCATATTGTAGTCAATCATGACCCCCAAGTTTGGTCACACATCTTTGATTTGTAACTGCATATTCTTTCATGCCAGGCAAGTTCATCTGTGTATTATTTTGTTACCACTACAGCAAAGTGCATAGTTCACAATTAATATTTTTTCAGATAAGTTTAGCTTTTTATCTGGTCAGAGAAATATCTGAGGAAATTCCTAGATAACATGATCCCATCATACAACATGACAAGACTTTTTAGTTCCATATACTAATGGCAAACTGTAAGTACTGGCATTTCCATTGGTTGTTTGTGATTGGTCAGATAATTGAAATGGAATAGCTTTCTTAACTGAATGAGTATGTAGTGACTTTTGTCACAAGTACTGGAGCATGTGAATTTAACATTCGCTTTTTGCTAATACGCCACAACATGGCTTTGGATTTTGCTTTCAGTGAATACTGAACATACAGCTATTCCTAGAAAAGTATGTATGGACGGCTGAAGCAAATGTGTTTATAAATCTGAACCCTTCCCTGCCAGTATTTCCTTAACTCATATCTGATCCTGCTGAACATGGTTAGTAACACCTCTGGAAACGAAACAGCAGCAAATGAAAGGATGAAAGACAGAAGAGTGAGTTAAAGATAATGCAAGCATAAAATAACCTCAATTTATTCTACTCTCCATGGATGTAAAGAGCCAACTAGAAATGATACTGAGCTACAGTAGAGTATTTTAGGACTTGCCTGCTTTTTTCATGTCATGGAAAATCATCAAAACTTCAAAATCTTAATACAGTGCAAGAAAAAGAAAGGAGTTAGAGATGTGTGACATGCTGGTAATGAATCAGAGAATAGTAGATGTTAGAGACAGAAAAGTTCCATTAAGCCGTCTTGTGCATCTGACTGTGAATATGGGATTGTTTCCCAAAAATAAAACCACTAGTGATTTGTCCAGTTCAATTTTTAAAAGGCTAAAGGTATAGGATTTCTACCATTTCCCTTGGGAAACTATTCTACCATCTAGCAGACTTCACTATTAGAATTTTTCTGCTAATATGCCTAAATTTTTCTTTACTCAGTTTTTTTCCTGTAAAACACATCCCTTGCTTGTAGTATGAAACATTCTCTGGCTCAAAACAAACCACATACCCTTTTTTCCCTCATAGATGCATGCACTGTTGAATTCTGGTCTTGTTCCCACTATTTATACAGTTTTTGTACTCTGTTATACATTTGTAAATGGTTTATACTGTTTATACCAGTTTTGCACAATCTAAAAATGAGCACATACAACATAAAATGGGTATACATTACTCTAATTTTGCCCTTCCCAGTTTACACAAATGGAAATCTTTTCACTTCAGTTCCCATGCTCTAAAAAATACATAGACACCGTTCTACCGACTATTCATGGCAGCTTAGGTTTTGGGTTATTCAACAGATTTGACATATGCTTGGGTTTTTACAGGTAGTTTACAATTCACTATAGTATACAGACATTAGTAAATTTTAGTTCCATGTGAGTGAGTAGTTTAACTTCTTAAAATATATAATTTCTTGGCCTACTTATTTTTTGTATGAAATGGACTCAGACATAACTAGTACATCCAGGTGCATTCAAGAGCATTTCCTTCATTTAAATTTTAAACTCCTCAATTAACCTGTGTAAATTCTTCAGTATGTTCCATAAAAACAAGGAGTCTGCTGCTCAAGAAAGGAAAATTATCGTAAGTGATGTATTTCTTTTATTAATAGATGATTTATATTTACTATAAATACTGAACTTTATAATTGACCACACCTATAAAATTAGATATTGGTCACACAGAAGATAGATATAGATATAGACATAAAGAGCAGTCACAACTTATAGCTTACATGCTACTTCAGTCCAGCCTCTACAGGGAGGCTAATGTCTAGCTTTAAAACATCTGATTGGAAAGCAGGATACTTGAGTTTTGTTGCTACCCTGCCACTGACTTACTGCATCACCTCATGCAAATCATTTCTTCAGGGTTCATGTTCTTTGATGCCCTTTGGTTTCTGCTCTTGGTCTTGAGAGGTAACTCAACATGGAAAATGAAATCTTGCCAAGAAAGCTAGTTCACTACTGAAAATGTGGACAAAAGCAACTGAACTCCTACTCCCATGTCATGGTAGTATATTTTGTTTTTTAAACTTGAAGAAAATTAAAATTATCTACAGAAAGGACATTTTGCTATATTCAGGGGGCGTCCAGTTTGAGCAACCAAGAACCTATATTTGCTCCAGGACTTGGGGATGGAGAGACATGCCAAGAACTGTTCTAATTAAAGCTTTATATAAAAGCACCCCCACCACCATTTTTAAGCATGGAGACACTAAAGTCTTCTGGAACATAGTAACTACCACACTCCAGCAGACTCAATTAATCAAACCTGCTCCAATGCACTGTAATTAGCCTTGCTACTCATGTATAGGCACTCCTAACTTCCACCTTAGGTCTGTTGTTATCCAGATTGGTAGAGGGGAGGTACCTAAAGTCCACTAAGTCCCTAAGCCTCCTGGTCATTTTCTAGATGCCCTCACAGCAGACCTAATATACAGGGACAACATTTAGTTCACTGCATAGCACAGCAACCACAAACATAACTGATGGTGCCTGCATTTTGGTATAATAGCCTAGGAGAGACTAGTAGACTAGGGGTGCATCTACACGTGCATTAATCCACCATTTCTAATGATTGTTAAATTTAGCTCCAATGTGAGGTACCAAATTAATGCTCATTAGGCTTCCATAATGCACAGTAGTACATTTACATGGTTTTTAAGTGACACTTAATCAAAACTGGACATTAGCATAACATCTGAACTACTATTTACTGGACATTGGCATAACATCTCAGTTTTTTAATGTGATACTTTAATGTGCACCAAAATAGTTAATTGCACATTAAAGCATACATGTAGATGCACCCAAGTAGAATCAACTGAAGGATCATAGGCCTAGGTTCTAGGACCTCCTCAATGTGAAGTGATTCAAATCCATATCTCTCACTACTTATGCAAGTCTCCTAACCAACATACTATATAGCAGATTATGGTGGGTGCACTCTCCACCTGTCTTGTAGAAGATGGTCTACTGCACAGAATGGAACTCCTGAATCATGGGGTAGAAGGAGACCAAACAGACAGGAGTTTGTAGCTGAGTGATAAGTGAACTCCTCTTGGAAGGAAAGAGCCTTGGGTTATATGCCTTACTCCTAGGGATCTCAGTGCATTTAACACTAGAATTTCTTGGTTAAAAAACAGAAATAATCTGAAGTGTAATCAGCAGGGATATCCTGGTTTTCTCTGATAACCCTCCTCCCTCCAATTTTCAGATTAAAAAAAGTAACCCCAAATCCACATTTTACTGAGATTAAATGGAATACCACTAATACATGTATATATAAAACTACAGGGCTGGGTGAAGGCACCACAGTGCCCAGTCCGGGCACTCAGGACCTGATCTGGTCCACAGACTGGCCCAACATCCAGCCCACAAGGCCAAAAGATTGTGCCTCGCTGTTTTAGAACAGTTTGAAAAAAAGAAGCTGCTATAGAGAGACTTTAGTATTGAAACTTCAGTTCTCCTACCCATTCTCACATGGCATTGTCCCATAACTTTTAAATTATGCTATTAGAATATATGTGGCCAGCTGAGGGATAAATAGACCTACAAAGCATGAGGCAAAGAGCCTGGCACCCAGCTCTATTAATATTGCCTTCCAATCTCTATTGGATGTTAAGAAATCTACCAAGTATAACAACTGTGTACACAAAGAGTAGGGCAGTGATTCTGTGGTTCAAGGTATGTGTACGTTTCTGAATAAATTTGACCCTTCTCTAATCTCTACTTAAAATTCCCTGCTTGGTAACATTGTGATTTTTTTTTTTCTTTTTTATCTTCTTCTGCCCCCCTCTGCTTCCCATCACCTTTTTATTTATTTATTTTTTTGCTTAAATTTTTTTTGATGCTACATCTGTCAAACAGCCAGCATGTCTGACCCAGATGTACTGAGTAAACCCCACAGATTATTTGTCAAACAAATTCTGGAACCCAATATTTGTTTTTTTATTTAATTGGTATGCAAATGAAGAAACAAGACAGCACTTGTGCTCGATACAGTTGTCACTTCAAATTCTGGTAACATTCATTATCATGCTTACAGATGTTTTTTTCACACCTAACATCTGCCAATACTACCTAAACCCCAGGAAGTCGACAAACCTGTGCAAACTTCCTCTCTGTCTCTTTCTCGCTTTCTGTTATCTGTTCCATGCACACTAATTTTGTGCATCTGAGGCCTCTGCTCGCCAGAATTATGCCTGCTTCCTAACACCTCTGCCTCCAGAGCTTTGAATTTGAAATTGAACAGACACAGAGCCAATTTATCATAGGATGACATGTGTCATGTTCATGGTATAACCAGAGGGACCTACTGTATGCACTGTATTTATCCTTTTGTTGTCAGCATGGACAAAGACAATACAGGCAATAGGCAGCTATTAAATTTAAAAATATGATACATATATTTAACTGATGTGATGTTAAAGAGTTTCTTTAAAATGTAGTACTAGATAAAATTTCCTTTGTTAAGTTATCATCTGTCATTCAGGAATGCAACATATTAAAATATGTGAGCACCAAATATCAAGACATTAGCAAGCAAGTCTTTAGAGAAAGAAGCAATTTTTAAAAATAAAATCTGTTATGTATACTCTTTTTGCAAGAAATCCTCATTCATTTTAATGACTATACATATAAATATGCACATTACGATAATTGAAATACATATATAAACACAAGTAAGTATGCATAGATTAGATAGTGATAAGTAAAACAGCACCCAAAAGAGTGAGGGAAGGATTTGTTCTGCAGAATCTCTTGAAGACAGCACAGAAAGGAGAGCAAAAGTAGATATATGTCACCTGTGTGACTTCCTGATGTCACATAGCTCCAGAAATGGGAACAATCCCCAGTATAATTTGGCTGGCAACCAAGACAGTTCCATACCATGCCTCTCTACCTACTACATTCTTCAAAGAAAACTCCTCATCCAGACCTTCCATCATTTCACAACAGCAGAAATGCTAAAATGGAACTTAGTTTTATATAGAACAGCTTCTTCAAAATGAAACCGACAAAGCTTTCTAACAGAGTTATTATAACAACATACATTAAATGGGAAAAAAAGTCATTAAAGAGTGGGGACGAAATTTCATAAATATTTTGGGGGAAAAAAAACCAAAAACAGAGGTGATGTTTCCTTTGGAAAAAAATATGTTTCTTAAAAATTTCACAGCCAATCCCACTTAGAATATATTTCCCAAAGTGATATTTAAGATGCAATTAGTGGAGGAAGGTCAATGAAGTGGGGAGCGAAATGGAGGAAGCAACTGAGTAGAGCAGTGCCTTGCACAGACAATGATGAAATTTTAGAAAAGGTCAAGGTAGAGGTTGGGACGAGATAAAATAAAGGTACAGAGAGAGGATAAAAAAAAATGCTGATTCATATTGCTACAGATATATTTTAATTCATGAAGATTCTCCAGATTACATATGTAATAAGGAGTTTGTGAGCTGTTAACTATGTTTATTCACAATTAGTGGTATATGATGAGTCATCAAAAGTCACATGCTATGTTTTCTGTCCCTTGATTAAGTCCTTTAAAACAGGAGAACGGCTCAAGACAGATAGCAAATAATCAGCAACATATTGCATTCCAGGTTATTTTGGCAGAGTAACCATTCATATAAGGTAGTCATAGAATACAGGACTTTTGTAAGTAAATCCTAAATATTTGCAATATGCAGTATTATCAGAAGAAATTTAACACATTTGCAGAAATATTTGCAAATCACTTTTTATATTACTGTTACCTTAATGGACATGTGGTAGGGTTGGACCTAGTCAAAGAAGGAGGAAAACTCAGGGTCAAAAAATGATGACTTAAAATATTAACTATGGAGCCTACTGCAGCTCTTCTCAACTTCATATATAAACATTTTCCCATTAAGAGCAGCCAGACTGGCAGCATGTGACAGCAAGCAGTGGTGGGACTCCCCCTTCCTGAGTCCCATGCCCCCCCGCTATGGCTGGGGAGCTTGTCCCAGCCCCAATCCCTCATTCAATGTGTGGTCATTGATCTGCCCCCTGACATGCTCCTTTCCTCCTCCCCCTTTTCACCACAACATACTTAACCAGCTTGAGGCAGATGTGTCCAGCATCCTTGAGGACTGCTGCCTTTATAATCTATCTCCAAATCTCTCCGAATCAATTCAGAGGCTTCTGAATCAATTTGGTCCTTTTTATAAGTCTTCTGATTTGATTCAGATTTGGAGATTCAGCTAGTGAATCAGGCTGAATCTCCTCCAAATGGAATCGGCTAATGAAGCTTTACACAGCCCTACCAACCATCCTAGAAAAACTAGCAGAAAAATACAGCTCTAAACAGAGAGAAACCAATGTTTAGATACTAGACTGTATCAACATGAAACATTGTCAATACATTCCTCTTCCAAATGGACTTACAAATAGGTAAAATGTCTTTCTATGGTTCACATATTTACAAAAATACAACCAGAAATAGGCAAGGTCTGCATTTTGTTTTGTTTTTAGACAATGGGCAGAAAGAAAGCTTGTAGAAAAGCACAGTATTTGCAATTGAAAAGGTTTTTATTTGACAGCACTGCTTAGGCCAACCTGTTCAAAGATTTTCACCTCCTGAAACATATCCTTGATAGCAAGAATAATATTAAAGGTTATGTATGCAGCTCACTGAAGGTCACTAGCCAATGACTAGTACTCTAAATCATAAAAAGACTGTGCAAAATTTAAACATGGACATTTGAATGAATACACATTAACATTTAAAGCAGTCACAGAGAGCCCAGTCCTCCAGTCTTCATTTACAAATTGGGAGCTTCAATAAGGCTAGGGGCAGAAATTTCATATAAATTGGCATAAGTGATCAGAAACTGGTTCAAATCTGTAACACAACAGAAGTTCAGTGCACATAAACCACTTTCAAAAATGGCCAAAACTGGTTTAAGATAAAACTGGATGGATGTAATATCAGACTTATCTGGCTTTGGTTAAATTGGTTTATTGAACTTCTGTCCCAGAACCCCTCTAGATTCAAGTTAACTTACAATCCCCAATGTCCCAGGATGCTTTGTACGTTGCCTGCAAACCCCCCCCTCACAAGCTCCCCTTGGCCCAAATTATCTACTCCAGCCAAGCAGGGAGGCATTTTCTAGTACCCCCCCCCACCTTCTCATTTGGGCCACTGCAGACATGTGGCTGCATTTCCAGATTCAAAAGTGAACATCTGTTCACTTGCTTATCAGTTCAATCTATGCAGTTTAAACTAACCTGTGAAGATTGAACTGACTTAGCCTCAGGCTTTTTTACTGTTTGTACTCAGCCCAGATGTTTTATCCAAGCAGCAAAATAGGACCAAGACAATATTCTACAATTTCTTCTATTCACTGTCATTTAATCTTCCTACTTAATCTTTCTCTAGCTTCATTGACACGCTTTGTGTAGAAAGAATGGCTTGATGTTTTTATTTTATGCATATAAAGCTATTGATTTCTATAGGATTAAGTGCTGGATCAACAGGCATGAGACAGAAAGGCAAACATTATCAGGCAGAACTAGGCCAAAACGTCTGAGACAAAGTAGAATATCTTTGTCTGACTTGTAGAGCTATTTAATTTGGTTTTATGGTACAATGAACACAGAACAAAGTTAAAACAGGACTGCATACTGGTGAGTCTTTTACAACCAGTCTGAGAGCTCCTAATAATTCAGAAATCTACTTGTCAATTATATTAAAATGTTATGTACTATATAATGATCAATTGCTGGTTTCTGACTAATAATTCCACTGCCAAAATTTGAACCAAAGAGAAATAAAAGGGAAATATGGTAAAAAAACAAACATGAGGGAGTGAGGGTAAAATGAGGGTGCACAGAATGATAGGGTGCACCTATCATAAGGGAGAAGTAAAGAACGGGATGTTGGTTTGGAAAGGGACTGGAAAAGTATGCAAATGGGAAAACAGATTCCTTACAATATTTTGTACCTTGCCTGGTGATGCATATGATGTTTTCCCATAAAAGTACTATCCCCCCACCCCCAGGTCCCGCTGTCCAGTTCCCCACTGGATCCATGTTGCTGCACTTGTGGTGACAGGCAGTTCATTTGGTGGTATTTGGCTGTGTGAGCTTATTGATCAGAGGAAAGCAGATTTTAGTTGATGCTAGGCTCACCAAATAAATGTCCTTTTCCTCATGCACTGAGACAGAAGTCAAAAATGGGGGAAGGGAAGGAAGAAGAGAAGGTGTAGAGATTACAGGATGCAGTACACATGAGCAGCAGTGGTGAGAAATGAACAGAGTTCCTCTTGTAGTCATTGTGGCAAAGTCATACAGGCCTGCAACAATGCATGTGCCTAAATGAGGTGATTCCAACTCAGTGCCAGCCTTCAAGAAGACTGAAAACATTCCTAAACTGGACTGGCCTTGACATTTTGCAAGAGACTGAGAAACAACAACCGTCACCCCAAGTCAGTGTAAAAATCTCAGTCTGCTACCATAATCATGCCACCATGCACACACTCACATGTGTGGAAAGAGATAGTAAGAAGATTCTTTGAGATGTGTCACAAATTTGTCACATTATTTTACATAAATTGTATGCCCTTATGTGGCCTACAGCAGGACTGTTTAATTGGTGGCCCAGGTGCTTTCACCTGGCTACAACTTCCCATATTGTTCCTACTGCTGCAATGGCCAGGGCATCTGGGGCAGGCCATGGTGGGAGGGGACCCACTTGGGGAATGGACTGGCTACACAGTCAAGGGCCTACAGAGTGTGTGATAATGGCTGGTCAGAAGCTGGATAGCCCCAATATACAGCCTTCTAGTGCAGACCTGAAGCCCTTCCTAATGCTGATTTTTCCTTTTATGACCTTTTTAAAACAGTTTACATTTTCAAAGCTTTCTTCACAAGGAAAGAGTGGAAAATATCTTTGAAAAAAAGATGAAAGGCAAGCTTCTCCTTCATGGGGCATGGAGATCAGCTCTGTAAACAAGGATCTATCACAAGCCCTCCAAGCCCTCTGCTTCTTATCACTGGGTGCATCTACACTAGATGCCTTAATGTCCCATAGACTATTCTACTGTGCATTAGCACATCATGGCAAAAACCATGCTAATGTGCAGTAGAATTAATCTACTGTGCATGAAGCATAACAAAAAAAACTGTTCACCTTTGCTATTGCACATTAGTGCAGGCTAATGCACCTCTATGTAGTACCTTATATTAGAGGTATTAAACAATGCCCAGTAGCAAAGGTGCATTAATGAATGTGTAGATGCACCCATTGAGATGCATTCTTTCTTCTGATAGGTTATGCATGTGCAAATTTTAGCAGACGTGTCTGCAAGACTGATTCTTCTTTAAACATACAGTAAAGAAAGAGAGACAGAGAAGCTGATGGATGGAAAGAAAGAATAACCTGTTACTTATTTTTCTTAATGTTTAGATGAGCTGTTAAGGGTTAAACAAGTTAGCAGGTCTCTGATTTACTCTCTATTGCTGCCAACTTCTTGAGAAATTTGTCTGTTCATATCCATATCTCTGTCTGATCACTGCATGGATTTCTCAAATTTCATAAATCATCAAATAAGCAGAATTTACAAATGTCAAAATGGGCCAAGAGATTTCTGTTGAAAACACTTCAAAAAATGTCCAGGCTGAGACTAAGCATGTGCAATTTCAGCTCCAAAAGAAAACTTGGAAAAAAAAGAAAGGAGAAAAGAATAGAAGTTGAAAATGTGTGGTTCTTTATCTTTTCACATATAACACTAGTAAGCAATAATAAAAAATGGTAAGCACTTTCATTACCAGGAGATAGACTATTTTGAATTACAGTTCAATTCTGAAGATTCGTCTTTAGTCTTGTCAGCTACTGAACAAGCCTTATTTCTTTTAACCCAAGACATAAAATAACAAAAAAAACAAAAAACAAGCACTGACCTGGCCCACTGCTTTGAGCAAGCTTGTTTGTGCTCACTAGGGTGCCAAGAAACTGTCTATTGCACTACACAGTGACGAAAGCTAACAAAGAAGTGTACACACTACCCACCAGCTTCCGAGTGAAATACTACATTTTTTATTTTGGTGTATTCTTTTGTCACTTGACAATGTCATCTCTCTGCCCACTGACAAAGTTACTGAGCTTTTCTCTATAGTGGCAATCTCATATCATATCTCTCTCTGATCCTACGTAAAAAAGGAGAGAGAAGCATTAGGCTTTATTTTTTGGGGGCAGGGTGAGATAGGAAAATTCATCAGTAATGGAAGCTGATGTAGAAAGTATGGGCTGGATTCATACCAGATTACAGAAGTTATAGATAGCACTGTAGAGGTGACCAAAAAATACCATCCGTTTGTCAAAAATTGATTTTATTCAGTAAGCCAAATTCAGTTACATTTCAATTGAAAGTCTGCTACCTGAACACTTGGTTGCCTTACTGGCTGTCAGAGATAGAAGCTGCTTGAGGCTATAAGTTATGGTCTTCTAGCTGTGCTTTGTCTTAAAGCCAGGCATAGCTTGCAAAGTTCTGAGATGCTCCATGCTTTACATAGCCATTGAGCCAGGCATTTCCTTCCTCAGAGCAAGGTTAGTAGGAGGTGGAGAAGGAAAAGAAATTTCCCTCTTCCAAGCAAACCCCTTGCCCCTGATCACATACAACATGCAGAGTCATGTTACTTTTATACCCACTTTCACTTGAATTCTTGACAGAAACAAGTGTATGAAATATGGAGATTACATTTCCATTGGGTCACGCCATCTTTTTCTATGGTCTATAATGCTCTGCAGGCAAGCTTTAGAAGCATGGTAAGTCCAGACAAGGTGAACTTCCATTGTTTTTGAAGGAGTCTTCTGTGTCCCTCTCCCTTCAGGGAACTTCTTGGTTTATTTTAGACATCAGCTACATTTTAACACTTATTTCAACTGGTTTTGTGGCAAAACTACAATTGGATTCTTTCCACAGCAGTCAAAAGTATCAATAGACTGGACTCACTTTACTCTCTGCTGCTCTTGCATGTCTTCTTTTCATTCTTTGACCCTTCTCCACCCCTCTTTCTTTGACCCTTCCAGCTAGCCTGAACTTCGATGAACTTCAAGAATCTTCAAATAGATGTGCAAAGTGCCTGTTTCAACACTAGAGAGAGGTGGTTACTCATGTTAGTCTGAAGTCAGGCAAACGGCAGGGTAGATTTATACCTTATAAGCTAACTTCATTAGACTTATCTAATGAAGTGAGCTCATGCTTATGGAAGTGTGGGCCTCTCTTTCTCTGATTTGGTTAGTCTATAAGATGCAAATGTAGCCTACCTTCTATTTCACACTAACACTAGCCTTTTTCCATGCTGTAGTGGATATTCTAGGTAGGCAGATGCAAAGTCCTAACTAGGTCTTATGTTCTCCTTCCATTTGGAAACACTTCCAAGTTAAATGATAACTTAACTTAATTTCACTTAAAGATTATATTAACCCAAAAATATCTGAATCCATTTACCGTGAATATATTCAGCATTAAGAGTACATATTTGGTTTTAGTCAAGAGTGTACAAATAACTCTTTTAGGATAATCTTAATAGATAATATTGTCAAGTCTTTGAAACCTTTTATTTTAACCATTTATATAAATAAAAAGAAAAGAGAGCAACTCAGATATTTAATTCATGAAAAGCAAAAATATATAGGACTAGCCAATGATGAACAAGTTCTATAAAAATGGGGGTAGTTTACACATGGGTACTTTGTCACATGGACATAATGGCTATTAAAAAGGGGACACGTGACAAACAATATAATACTGGTGTGATACTAAGGGCATACAGTGTAATGATACTAACAACCCAGCCTTACAATATCATCAAACAGTGGTCAAGTCATAAGTTCTCTCAGACTTTGATTAATTTATTCGATGAAGAACTTATTCCTGGGGAACTCTTCACTCAGCTCCATTTGTTACAATCATAGTTCTTTATAGTATTCCTACTGTAGTTATTTTTCCAGAGAAAATGGGGGTGGAAAAGCCTCAGTATAAACCAGACCATCTTCCGTTAAATTACTGAAGGAAGATGGCTCAAGTTTTTCATCTGAATACAAACTAAGCAGTAGATATGAACATGCGGTGTATAAGACTACAGAGCTAATCATGGGGTAAATGGGTGCACCTACGCATGCAATTAATGAGACTGAATATACACATGCATTTAAGGGCAATAATTTACTGTGTTGCTGGATACCACTTGCATCTGACAGGACAATCCAATAGTAAAGTAAATTAGTCTTCTGCACTCTAATTGCCATGCACTGGTGATGACACTTTACTCGGCAGGAAATTAGTCTGTAAAATATCTTGTGGACGCACCCTGTACATCCTGAACAACTTCCTTGCAACATTTTCTTGAAACGAATCATCCTTTAAAGAACTGAAATTTGTTTATTCTGCTGAAGTGCATACCTACAAATCAAATTAATATTGTCCTTATCTTCTTTTCCACTACCTTCTAACCTTGAAGTCCTGTAGTGTCCAGGCTTATAGTTTAAGCTGTCCAAGGTAGTAAAGCTTGTTACATAAAACTGCTTTTTAAAAGTCAACAACAAAAGATAAGGATAGAAAGATTGAAGTTAGTCCAAACAAAAAACATATATTGGTACCATCCAAGGGCTATATTAAAATCATGTCTGTTGAACAAAAGGAGTGTAGCACCACGAATCAGTGGGCCAAATCATGGTGTGACAAATTAGAATCCGTTGGTAGACAAAATAATGAAAGGATCACCTCCCTTAAGTGTCCATAATTTGACACCCCTCAATGTAAGAGAACAGTGGGACTGAAAAGAGCATTATGGTTAGAGACCTACCTAATTTATGGAGGCTGCCTCCATATATCATGGTTTCAGTGCAGTATCAAGCACTATTTTCATGGCAAAGTGCAGCGTGCCCCCCTGGCCTCTGGTTGAGGGGCTCAGGAAGTCCCACTCTTCCCCAGAGATTGACAGATGGCCACCTGTCAATCTCCAAGGTGGGACAAGACTTCTGAAGCCCATCAGCCAATGAGAGGTGTGGAAGGGAGCCTCCTCCTCCTTCTCCCTGGAGATTGACAAATGGCCACCCACCCCTTCCCAGGGTTGACAGATGCCCCTGCCCCTCCCTCTTTTCCCCTATCTCTCTCCCCCCGTGCTCCAGGATTCCAGGGCTTCCCACCCTTTTCTATTTGCAGCTGCCTTTCCCCTCCACCTTTTTACAGGGACCAGAACAAAAACAAGAAACTCATTAATTTAGTACATCTCTAATTATGGTCCTACTCTCGTGATCTCCTTGGAACCTAGGATTCATTGGAAAATGACTGGATCTTCACCATCCTGATCTTAAGAAATATCCTGACAAGACCAATCCAGATAACACAGCCACCTTCCTACCACATCCAAATCCTGAATGTCACCCTGACTATGAAATATACAGTCTTACTATCACTCCCCAGTTATGGCTCTTTTTGCTTTCCCATCTCATATCTTTTATTTCCTTTAACTTAATAGGAGTCTAACTTGCCTGGGCAATGATATTTCTTTTTCAATATTTGCCATGAGCCCATAACCAAAATGGCAGCTAAAGTCAAGGTCTTAAATAGTCTGATGTTGGTACAAATTTACCAGGTCACCAGGTATGACTGTGCCTGTCTTTATACAACACTGAGTTTGCAATTAAGAATCAGCAACAGAAAATGTATCTTCATTCCTTGCTGTCCTTTTCTTTCCATTTTGATGTTTATTTACCTTCTTTTGTCTTTTGGAAAGAAGGATCAAGCTCAAACAGCAGCACTAGCCCATTTTATCTAACTTATTTTTTCTTCCCCAGAAAGGACTATCTAAAGGCTATCAAACAGGTGGGTTTTCCTTATTAAAACTCACTATAGTTAAAAGTAAAATATATTGTTGAAATAAAAGTCTTATTAATACAACACTTACTGTTCAAATTAATGAAGTGCTCTTCTTTCTTATTCTGTATCTTTTTCTGTGTAAAAAGCCAAAAAGATTTTTTAATAGTGATTGTTTGCCCTGCAACTAAGGCAGGACAAGTCTCTGTACTCAAAATCCTAAGGCTTTGCTTTATCTTGTACAGTAAAAGGGTTGCGCTAATGTCTTTGTTTCTCTGTACCCATTTATTCCATCCAATTTAATAAAGGATACTTCCTGTCTTATTCTACTGTCACCGTAACCCCAGGAATCTGTCTCCCTCTTCTTTACTGCCATAACCATGAGACCTACTGTACTTTATTATTCCTGCTCTCTTTCTGATGCTCTAATGAGTTTTTTTTATATAGACCTTACTATTTTGATACTTCCTCCCACCCTAAGTGACTTAAAAGTGCTTACTAGTGTTTTGGAAACATGCAAAAATATAGAAAGGCAAAATACAAGGAATAACAAATGTAAAAGATAAGCAATTTAAGGTGAATACATTTAATTAATTTAACTAATAGGAAACAAAGGAGATAGTAGGGATGAGAGTACGCATTAAGTTCCATGGGAAAAGGAAAACTATTTCCCCACGTATTGCCTTAGAATAAATTTCAGGGCCTTATCTTTTGCAGAGGATTGTGGACAAACATGATTATACCAGCATCTTCTTTGAAATTAAAAAGGTACAGTCCAAAAGCAACAAAGGTTAGATACCGCAAAAGCCAGAGCCTCTTTGAATGTTACTGACTTCGAAGCAGGTGCTCAGCCTCTCACAGAATCAGGTTCTAAATAGGTGAAAAAAAACCCTCTGTGCTTCCTTTGTACACAGTAATTGAAATGTAAAGGTGAAAGTGCTTGGAGAAAGACTCCAAGCATTATTTTTTATTGGAATTTAGTGAGCTTTAGCAATAAGGGCCAAGACCAATAATGGATCAAGCCCTAAAGGGAATTTCTGATAAAGTTATATGCAAGTGAAATGAGAGATTTACAGTGGAAGCTGAGTAGCAGCCTTAAATACAGACTTTATCACCATCAATATTATATTCAACATTAAAAAGTCTAGTTCCAATATATCCTTCAGAAACTTCACTGCAAAGCCCAGTGAAGAGAAAATACTGCCTACAGAATCTTTATTACTGCAGATGATTCATGAGAAGGTTGAAAAAAAATAATAAAAACAGCTTGACCCTCAGATCCCAGCATTGGTTGATCTTGCAGGTCTGATAATTAGATAAACTATCTTTTTGCTTCTTGTGTGGAAGGGATCGAAGTACTGAAGTAATGGACATTTTAACAGTCCCTCTTCAGAACAGAGCTATGCTTTTAGGACTGAGCTTCTAGTTGTCATTATTCTGTAAAACACAAAAGGATGGGTGGTACAAAGAGGAAAGGAAAGTCCATAACAGTATCAAAGTTTTAATCTCCTCTCCTTTCTACATCTGTCTGTATCTTATGTTCAAAACATTACAGCCAGCTCAAAATCTCCAGTATATTTTTCTTATAAACTTCAGTTGCCAGCTCAATAGCCATAGGCCTTCTAAAAAGAAAACTACAAAACCATGCAGATGGTATAAGAAGCTGAATAAAACAGGAGAGACTAGAATCCAGATACATGCAGGCATTCTAGCACAATCACCAGGGATCCACAAACACTCCCAACTTTTTCTGAAAAGAATAGCAGCTAGTGAAACAAATTAAGTAAACCAAATAGTATGGCCAAAATTTCACAAGTGAAATAATCCACGGGCATTAAAACCAGAATATTCATATGAAAAAAGAATCCCTATTCCAAAGCAAACGGTTTTTTCTGATTTTTCACTACGCTGACACCATCCTTTTGCAAAAATAAGAGAAAAACTGTAAACTGTAATTCATAATTGGTCCCAAATATAAACTAGGTATTTCAAAAATTATAAAAGGTCTTGGCCTAAAAGAGTTTCTTGTTTAGCAAATTATCAAGGCCCTGCTATCTTTCACCTTCTTCTGCTATCCAGTGTTCATGATCGCTCTTTTCTCCTGAGCAACCACATCTTTGGTCATTGGATTTTTTTGGGTTGAGGCAAATGACCACAGTTAGACCATCTGGAAAATTCAAGATTTAACAGTATAAGCTGGAACTTGGAGGTATATGACCTGCCAAAAGAATTTTGGACAGATCTTCTATGGACAGACAGTTTAACTGAATATTAGAGCAATGGAAAGAACCATAGAGTAAAAAAAGAACTGTAAAATATTCCTTATGGGCACTGTGTACTTCAAGAGAGGAGAGGCTAATACAGGTATCACAAGTGGCATGGACAGCCTCCGTACGCATCAGATCAGGAAAGGGACAGGCATCACAGTGGCAGACAGGGGAGAAAGCAGAACATCGGATCTGACAGAGGGGCATGGAGCAGGAAGCAGAAAGCAGAGCAGCAGCTTGGGTCAGGGAACAGAAAGCAGAGCACCAGATAAAGGAGAGGACTTGGAGTGGCATTTTGTGAAGGTGCAGGGCTAATGTGTGTCACACCTGCCAAAAAGGTTGGCTCCCACTAGTTCACCATGTGCCTTGGAAAAAAGCCATCTTATTTCTCTTGGGTTTATTTTTCAGGGATAGTAAAAACAGGACTTTGCAAAGTATGAACAAGCCTTTTTTAAACTGCTCTATGTCTCTGGATAAAAAGTATTATATAAAGTAAAACACGGTATTTTTCAAGTATTGGCCTGCAAGTCCTAGAAGTCATGAGATTTGGCAAGATTAGACAGCAGTTTTGAGAAGTAAACTCTATCTTTTCTTCCCTTGTGAAGGTGAAGTGAAAGTTAACACTGTGGTTTCCTTTAGCAGGTTATACTACAAATATTAGCGCTTAAACAGACCTCCAAGATCTTGTATGACACTTTTAAAAAGTAATGTTACTTGATCACTTGCCCTAAGCCAATTCTTGCATTTTTTCTTATACTTTCTCTTTTATTTTGCACTTTGTTGCTTGCTTTAATAGTGCTAGCATTACTTAAGGTAAACCTAGATTTGGTATGAATTGAATTGTTGATTAATTCATATTGACAAAAGCAGAAAAGTCATGTTTTTGAGTGGGGGGAGAATGTAGTCACAAAGCTTTTTTTCCTTATATACTTAATGTTAAAACCCTTCTCTAAAATATAATTTCTTAATATAACATTTCAAGTCTAGCCAACTCATATAAGGCTTGCCTGATAAGTCTTCAGTAAGTGAGTAGCCTTTAGGGCCCACTGGTTCAAAAGAACATCTGGATTTTTACTGAGTTTTTTCATCATTTTGTCATTTGACATAATTGGGTATATCTA
This sequence comes from Crocodylus porosus, assembly GCF_001723895.1. Classification (NCBI taxonomy): domain Eukaryota; kingdom Metazoa; phylum Chordata; order Crocodylia; family Crocodylidae; genus Crocodylus; species Crocodylus porosus. The sequence goes on along the minus strand of NW_017728909.1, from coordinate 60,698,181 downwards.
TTCTTGTGACACATCGCTAGTTTCATTCTCATTTACAGTGTTGTAAATTTAAAGCAACACCCATGAATGGAACAGATACAGATTTTAAAAGGTGTAATTTAGACCAGCCCTTTCCCTGATTAAAATTTTAGATACTCTGACAATTCTGTGGCAAATGATTTACTTTTCTGTGACTGACTGGGTCTGAATTCTTCAGTAAACTGGAAAATCTATAGTAGATATGAGTTAATTATAAAACTGAGGTTTCACTGAATTAAATATGCAAATGAATGATCAGCTCCATATAACACACTTTTTGGACCATAATCTGCTTGCAATTCTCCTGCTGTAAATCCATAGCAACACAAAAGCAGAATTCAGTTCTCAGTATTTATTTAAGAGGTATATACAAATTCAGTTCTGTTGCCTTATAATTTTCCAGCTTTCAGTGAACTCCAAATTTTGCAAGGGTATTATCAGGTTGGTCAGTGAACATGTTAACATCTTAGATATTGGCAAGGCCTAGAAGTGGTTTGGGTTTCAACATTGGAAAGGGAATTCTTCATCCCTCTACATAGTGTATAAGAGGGGCCATCACTTGAATTCAGGGGTGGAGGCATCAAGGAAAAAAGCTTTAAAATTGGGGGGCTCGATTAGGACCATGGTTTGAATGAAGAGGACTTGACCATAATTTTTGTTTACAAATGTAAATAGCAGACATTCACCACACTCAGTCTATAGTGACGTGGCTTGCTTTAAACTGCATGATGGAAGATTGGGATCAGAATGAACAGATGTTTGCCAGTGCTACAAGCCAGACCAGGAAACTGGTGCAAGTAATACAGGGTAGGGAGAGACAAGCGAGCTCACTGAATCATAGAAAATTAGGGTTAGAAGGGACCTCAGGAGGTCATCTAATCCAACTCCCTGCTGAAAGCAGTACCATTCCCAACTGGATTGGTCCCAGCCAAGGCTTCGTCTACCTGGGTCTTAAAAACCTCTAGGGATGGAAATTTCACAACGTCTCTGGGTAATATGTTCCAGTGCTTTACTACTCTCCCTGGGAGAAAGTTTTTCCTAATTTCTAACCTAAACTTCCCTTGCTGCCACTCAAAACCATTGCCCCTTGTTCTGTTATCTGCCAGCACTAAGAACAGCCTAGCTCCAATCTCACTGTAACCACCCTTCAGGTAGCTGAAGGCTGCTATTAAATCACACATCAGCCTTTTCTTCCCCAGACTAAATAAACCTTGTTGCCTCAGCCTCTCCTCAGAAGGCATGTACCCCAACCCCCTAACCATTTTCATTGTCCTTTGCTGGACTCACTCCAATTTATCTAAATCCTTTCTGTAGTGGGGAGCCCAAAACTGGACAATACTTCAGATACAGCATCACCAATGCTGAACAGAGGGGAGGAATCACTTGCCTTGATCTGCTAAAAACACTCCGACTAATGAGCCCAGTATGTTGTTAGCTTTCTTCGCAACAAGGACACATTATTGGCTTATATTCGGCTTACTGTCCCCTGTAACCCCCAGGTCCTTTTCTGCAGAGCTGGTGCTTAGCCAGCTGTTCCCCAGGCTACAGCAGTACATGGGATTCTTCCATCCTAAGTGCAGGACTTTGTACTTGTCCTTATTGAATGTCCTGGCTGCGTCCACACGAGCAGGGGTATGCCTTTGCAGCAGCACAAATAGTAGTACCACAAATCTGTCTGTGCTTTGTAGTGGGACACATTGTCCTGCTGCTCCATGTGCTGCAGTGGGAGGCTGGCTGGGACACAGGGTGCCTCAGCAGGAGCTGAACATCCCATGTGCCTCAGCCAGCTGGGAATTGGCACATGGAGATGAGGAAGCATGCTGCTCCCCCATCTCTACATACTGTGGAGCCCCCACACTAAGACATCCTGTGCCCCAGCCAGCCATTTCCTGGGGCTCTTGGACTGTAGCCCCCACACTGAGGTATGAGGAGACAGGGGAACAGCCAGCTCAGGGATGGCTGCTCTCCCATCCTGAGGCACCCTGCACCCCAGCCAGCTGGTCCCCAGCTGTCTGGGGCACAGAGTGCCTCAGCACAGAGTCTCCACAGTGCACTGGGCTGCATAGTGCCCTGGGCTGTCTACATCCCAATCTCTGTGTTTGTCCTGGCACCCACAACTTTGAAATGGTTTGCACCACTTTTTTACCAGGTTCTTTTTTTTTTTGCTACCAGGAAATCCCAGTATCAAATTTTCCCCAGCTCTGCAAATTAGCAGCACTGATTATGGTGCAACTTGTGCAGTTTGTGGTGCTGCAAAGAGGTTTTCAGCACCACAAACCACACATACCTGCATGTCTGGATGCAGCCCATGAAATTTCTTTTGGTCCAATCCTCCAATTTGTGTAGGTCAGCCTAGCCCTACCCTCCAGCATATTTACTACTCCTCCTATCTTGGTGTCATTTGCAAACTTGCTGAGGGTACACAGCATCTCATCTTCAAGAACACAGATGAAGACATTGAACAAAACTAGCCCCGGGACCAATTATGGGGGCCTAATATGTAGTCAGAGGGCTGGTTGGAGGTCCTGGCAGAAGTTCGGCAGGATTCAGGAAAATAACCCAGTCACAGTCAAGGGGGTAGAAAGAGTGCAGCCCCGAGTCTAGGGCAAGCAGTTGGGCTTTCTCAGCCTTGGTGCTGCACTCTAAACATGTGCAGATGTTTAACAGAGCAGGCTAACCCATTCCAAATCTAAGTTAGCTCACCAGAGTAGAATGTACCCAACATTTATGACCCAATATAACCCCTTGCACATCTGCACAGATGGGCCTTCAGATTGACCTAACCCTAGTTAGATCAATCTGAAGGTAGCATCTGCATGTACCTAAAGGAACTCTGCCTACCTGAAATGCCAAAAAATTATAGATTTAAATTATAATTGCTTATCACCATTGCTCTTCATTATTTCACCAAAGTGACATAGTTAACATCCTTGACATTTTATCTTTAAACTTAAGATAGTTGGAAGCAAAAAGTATGAGACCTGTACACATATGTATGTGTGTATGTATACAAAGTTCTTTTGGTAAATCTGATAACTTTTATTAGACCAACTAAATAGTTGGAAAAATGTTCTTAGCAAGCTTTCATTTTTAAAAACCCTTCATCAGGCTGAGGAAGCTCTTCCTGGATGGAAGAGCACACACCAACTGCAGATGCTTCCTCAGCCTGATGAAGGGTTTTTAAACCTGAAAGCTTGCTAAGAAAAATTTTTGGAATTAGTACATTAGTGAGATAATTGAAGACAGTTTATACCCCTCCGAATTCTCACTTCAGATTATGGGTGTGTCTACAATTCAGTTACTGTCACCACTGCAACTTATGTAGATATACCTGAGCTACCTTTAAACTAGATAAACTCACTTACTTGCCTAGCATTTATCTAGCTTCTCAGGTAGCTTTTGCAGCTAAGTTCTGTGCTGCCTTGGCCATATTATTAACAGTAAAAGAGCTAATCTAAATGTAGCTTGGGTGTGTCAGTTTGAAGTACTGTGTAGATATACACTGTTTGTTCTTAAGCTGTGGAAGATAACACTGTTAGCTTATCTTGGTTAACATTTCATAGATTTCTAGAGTTGGAAGGGACCTGGTAGATCATCGGGTCCATTCCCCCTGCTCCAGGCAGGAAAGAGCACTGGGGTTAGGTAACCCCAGCCAGATGCCTGTCTAATCTCCTCTTGAACACCTCCAGGGTAAGGGAAAGCACCACCTCCCTTGGAAGCCCATTCCATATTTTGGCAACCCTTACCATAAATAATTTCTTCCTTACGTCCAATCTAAATCTGTTCTCCTTCACATTTGTAGCCATTATTCTTGGTAACCCCAAGAGGTGCGCTGGTAAACAGAGTGTCCCCTATTCCCTGCTGACCCCACCTGATGAGTTGGTAGGCAGTCACAAGATTGCCTCTCAGCCTTCTCTTGTGGAGACTGAACAGATTCAGATCCCTCAGTCTGTCTTCATAGGTCTTACCTGCAGGCCATCAACCATATGAGTAGCCCTCCTCTGAACTCTCTCACGGCTATCCACATCCCTCTTGAAGTGCGGCGCCCAAAACTGGACACAGTACTCCATCTGGGGCCTCACCAATGCAGCATAGAGTGGAATTTTCACTTCCCTAGACCTGCTTGCGTTACTCCTGCTGATGCAAAAAAAGTGTGGTTAGCCTTGCTTTGCAATTGTATAGGACTGTTTATTAAATTAAGTCTAAATTCTGCCCCAAAATTCTATAATATTTGGTGGATTCTGAAGCAAATTCCAGAGCTAAAAAGTTATCTTCAAAGATGATTTTCTGAAGAGCATTATCTAAGGGCTTATATATATATATATATATCTTTATCGTAGAGAAGTAAGGCTGGAAAGGACCTCACAAGGGTTTTTACCTAAGATAAAACCAGGGTTTAAAACCAGGGCCATACTTGTACGAAATTGCTAAAAGAATATAGGTTCTTTTGTGTAGGAGTTCCCATTTGTACAAGAAATGTATGGCTTGAATGAACAACTACACTTTTTGTTTATACTCAGACATATATGTCAACAATACATACACATACACACATATATTAAATTAGAATTTAAGACTATTTTTCCATTGCATTGATGTAAATCCATAGTTACTCTGCTGCTTTTAACAGATTTACCTGAATATATGAGAATGAAATTTGGTCCTTAGCTAAAAAGGCTTTATTCCTGGAGGGTTTATATTTGCACCCTTTTCATTTGAACAAAAACCTTATTAGCACTGTAAACTTGTCCTGTAGAACTTTACACAAATTCACTAAATACTTTTATTATCAAATAAAATTAGTGATTCTCATTTTTACATATTAAGGAGTGGAGGATATTTCAAAAAGATAATTTTATTTTTGTCTGGACAGATCATTATTTACAAATGTTACCATTATATATAACTATTAGGTAGCTCTTTGATTTTATATGGTAACTCTTGTCAACAACTCTCATCAAAAATTCACCTAGTGTTTCTGCTGTTACCAAGCCTGACTTATACCTTCTGTCAGATTTCATCCTATATTCCGAGAAAATGAGGACAAAGGAGACAAACCATATTATTGTTCATCCCATTTTTTCTTGCTCACATAGCTCTACCCAAGTTGCTTATATGAAATGGCCCAGCCACCTCAGCTTGACCTCAGTTTATAGGCCAAAGAAACACTAACAAACCTCCTGAAATGCTCTGGATCAAATAACCTAACAGAACAAACCACCAGAAAATAAGCGTCATGATAAAACAGACATTTTTACTCACCCATTTAGTCTAATAAGAATCCATATAATAATTTTACATTAATTTGTAATAAAAGTTCTTTTGATGCAACAACTATAAAAATAAAATTACTGGATATATTCATAGATAACTTTTTAAACAAGAAAATCTAAATGTTTGCTGTATCAAATATATATTATACTTCATTAAAATCAGCAAAATGTAGTACACAAAACTAATCTATTTTATGCTATGACTCATTGGACTAGGCATTAAACAATAAGCATTAGTTCCCTGTTATGGACAGTAAGTAAATTGTAATTTTAGTATTCCAATAATAATGTGAAAAGACAATGAGACACAAAAGATTATATTTACATATAATCTATTAATTATTTAACTTTTTACATTAGCATTATATATTTATAATTTTAATTATGCACACAAAATGCCCTCAATATTAAATAGGAAAATTATATTATTACTGTTGTTATTAAATGTGGTATAACAAAAGCAGTGTTTCACTGGCTATTTACAATGGATCACTAGTGCCCTCTTCTGATGGGAAGCATGAAGAAATAGTACAACAGAATTTTAGATTATGACCTTATGCACAGCTATGTCTGGTCAGATCTGTAATATTTTCATGTTATATTTAAACTACAAATCAAGCTTTTCAGAAGGATAGATTAAAAAAACAACCTGCGCACACATATTCCTAATTAGTTTTCACTTCATAACCATCCTTCAGAAAAAGAAAAAGACATGCTTGACATTGAAAAATATAAGCTGTATACTTCTGACCAAAAATACATAGTATTTTTTTTATTTTAAATCTATCATACAGTCTAAATTTTGGATGCAATTATGTTTTCTGTTAAGAGGTTTTTTTTATTAATAATGACTAACTCTTCATACCTGTGTATGATAGAAAATAAATCAGAGCTTCAACCCAGGATTAATCCCACTAAATGTCATATTGCCAGGCTACCTACAGAACTGATGCCGATGTGAACAGAGACGTGCTCATTCATTATAGTTCCTTCCTTCTGACTTAATAGAAAGGGCAAAAGGCACCATGATAGATTTAAAAGATATTGTCTACAACATTATTGCTGTAAGTTAATACTTTTTGTGTGTATGTATTTAGACTGCCTGTTCAAACTCTACACTAATTGCTGTATTCTAATTCCTCCCTTTGGACTGAAATAATATTTCATTGGTTACAGTATTGCCATATGAGGGGAGTATACTATTCTGAAAAGAAAAACATGAAAAGGTTCTTATTTCAAACACTATCTTGAAATAAATTTGATATCATTTTTCCTCATTTAGATATCTGAAAAAGAGAAAACATATGGAAATCAAGTTTAGGGATTTTAATACTATATTTTTAACAGCCTTGCTATATTTACTTCTCGTGGGCTTTTGCTTGCTTGTACAAACTGATTGCAATAAAATATCTGAAAACTTTTGCGGATAATTTCTTGACAAATCAAAGCAGGTTTCTTTGCTTCTGAAAGAAGCCCAACAGATAGCTAGAAGCTGTTTCTGCAAAGCTAGCCTTCAGTAGTTGAGATCGACACCAGGAACAAATTACTGTTATAATCAGAATGCCGACTTAAAACAGGAACATTAGACGAACCCTAATAAGCTTGAGAGCTAGCATATTGAAGTTAAATGCATGCACTGACTGTGAAGTGGCCTCATACAAATATTTTTATAATACTTAAGTCAGAAAAATAATGTCTCCGTGTTAATTTGATATTTCCACTGCTCACACATGGGGATCATGAACATTTTCATTCAGACTGTAATCATTCCCTACACCAAAAACAATTGGTTCAGTTTTGTGATACCAAACCATTAAACATATATTATAACTCTATGTACCCAACTATTTTGATTTTTATTATTGTTCTTTACACATTTAAAGAGTCTGGTTTCTTGAAATGTGGCAGAAACTGCAAAAAACAAATATTCTTTTGGCTAATATCAATTCAAAAACACACTGATTATGCAGGTAGCACTTTCTTCCCACCCACTTTTTTGGGAGAAATATCCTTATCCTCTTTTATTTAATAAATTTTGCAACATCTAGGCCTCCATAGAATTTACAAACCAAATCAAGAGTGAAATAAAATACAAGTGTTTATAACCCTGCTCTACCCCTTCCTAATACCTCAAAATGTTGCTAGCTGGTTAGATATATTTATCTATCACTGAATCCAAAACACGGAGTTTATTGGAAGAAGCAGGCATTTTAAAATACTGCCTTGATTCCAGGTTGAAATTCCCAAAGCATAATAGTGGCAACTGCCACTGTTTCTGACACTGCCAAATTTTATTTTTTCATAACTGCTGTATCCCACATTTCTAAATCAAATCCAGCACAATTTGTCAGACTGACTGGCTGATAGATAAGAGTGAGCTTTGGTGTTTTATAACCAGCTCAGCCAAGAAGTCCACTTCCACTATTTTAGCAGAGGGGAAAAAACAATATCCCATAATTCAGCAACAGGTGTTCTGCTTGCTAAGCCCCAGTCACCAAAACCTGACCTCTGAATGGCCATGAACTATGCACATGTAAGGAAATGGCTTTGTCATAGTCAAAAGAAGCAGGCAAAGCAATATGAACAGAACAGAACCACTACTTTTAGGCATATCTCTGTCAATAGTATATTCTACTCTCAAACTTGGGCTCTGTTTATAAAAGCATACCATATAAACTAGTTTTGCTTCCAAATGCTGAACTACATCGTGAGAATAGTAAAAACACACAGAAACAAAAGAAAGAACTTCCTAAAAAAAAGTAAATTGTTTAAGAAATATTTAGGAAATAATATTTGATGAATTATTCCTAAAAAGTTTTTTCCTGGAGGAGAATTTTATTCAGCTGTATTTGAGTAGGAAGAGCTTATACTCTAAATGGTGTAGTTGTGAGGCGCTTCATAATTCTTAAATAAAAGGTGAAGTATATGCTTGAGTATAACAATCATAAACTAATTTAATATTATTTAAACCTCATTCCATTGTTGTTACATTACTTGTTCCATGAAATTTCATTCACCTGACTATATTTACACATTTAAAAATCTTAATTTGTGACAATTTACCAAAAATAATCAAATGAGAGATGCTTTTCTATAAAAAGAAACAGATATACTCAGATTATTAGAAAAGATACATGAGCAGTAGAAATCACATAACACTTCACTAAGATAAAGTTTTTCTTATTTAAAACAGTGGTCTGGTAAATTTAATACATGAGCAGTTGAACCTGAAAGGCCAGATTCCTCCCCATTTATCCATTTTAACAATTCCAAATTATAATTGTTTTGGACTATTTTTTTTATTTCTGAAATGCAGAACGGGGTCTTAGCAAAAGCTATTTGAGGATGCATTTTTATTCTATTATCATTTGAAAACCTTGTTCAGTGCACTATAGCCATATTTGTGCAACAATAATTACTCGGTTTGCATAATCTAAAAGAAATACATTTTCAAATGACAATTACATTCACAAAAAACATTCCCTTGACTGATATTTAGAACACAGATCATTCTAAACTCACCAAAAGGTGCTCTGAGGTGCAGGACAGAAAATGATGGGAACCCTAGGAATCCCACTGAATCAAAAAACAGAATGGAGCAGGGATATGAGACATTGGCAGGTGGATCATATAACTTTCCCCCAATGCTAACATAAAGAGAACAATAGGTATATAATTTCTCTAATTTGCTTATTGACAGGTGCTCTCAAAACACAGGGCATGGTTTTTCCTTTTGCTGTTCAGCTCCATACTTTAGTGAAACTTTGCTGGTTATTATGAAGTAAACTAAATTTAAGGATGGATATGGGCTCCAGATAGGAGTCATGTTTCAGTAGAGGCTGGATTGATTCTAATCAATCAGGGCCCCATTCTGCTGCATGCCAGCATGACTTTTTGAGTAATTCCTGATTTTCACTATCAAGAATGAGATCAGGATTGGCTCACACTGTACTTAGAGTTTGACATGCTGCTAACTTTTGATGAAAGTGTGCACAGTTAAGCTTGAATTGCCTTTATTTGCTCACCCTTGTTTGTGTAGGAGTGTGGGTATAAAAAGCAATAGAAAGAAGGTAGGGGTGTGTGTGTGTGCGTGTGTGTGTGTGCATGTGTGTGTGCGCGTGTGTGTGTGTGTGTGTGCGCGTGTCAGACTGAGATGGCTGCATTGTTTAAAAGCAGAATTTCACATGACAGTAAGCGAAAGGTCTTTCTTCTACCACTTCATCTCCTTCATATCCTTATTACCCATTTTAACTACCACTATTTATCCAAATTGCTCTGGAGGACTTGCTATAGAAAGGCAAAGCTGAACATTCTCCAGAATCAATATGACAGGAAATCTCCTACAAAAGAGCTCCAACCCTTCCACTATCCCTTTATTCCCTGAATTTGGGTCATACTACCCCACCCACAAAAAACTGTAGACCATGGCAATTACTCTCTGTGCAGTTCATCCAGGTAGGCTCCAGCTTGACGTACAGAGGGAAGTTGTCCACAACAAAATGTATTTAGGAGTAAAAATGTTCTGGTGCATGATTCTTTCCATTCCCTACTTCCCACAGCTTATCTTGAAAGACCTCTTTCCCCCACAATCACAACTTGGCCTTGATGAATAGGCTTTCCTAATTCTGATTAGAGTACAAGAAGGGGCAGAAACAGCCCGCTAGGGAGAAGGTCATTTTAAGACATGATTTCAACAAAAGATACTGAACTGGGAAAGAACTAATGTTTGCAGGGTAGGAATCTAGAGAAACTGTTTAGTTGGGTTTTTAATGTGCTTTGAACATCAAAAGTATATTAAAGAGATGTCCTTACCCCAGAAAGAATTTAGCCCACATTCACTATAGGAAACCTCAATTGCAAGCACTCTCCCCACCCACACTTTATGTGGACCGTGAACACTGCTCCTCTAGACAACATTACAAGGGTGACCTAGGAAAGTGTTCTGAGGGTTCAGAACTTTCAAACATTCTAACATTAATATTTCAAGTTATAATGCAACTCATTAGCCTCTTTTGGTAATTGGAATTGTACATTTACAATACATAAACCTACCTAGTCTGGGAGTTGGAGGTTACAGACAGACCGCCTGGTTGTCAGCTGAAAGCAATACACTTTTATGGGATTTGTGCATCTACATTTGTTACACAGCTTTCAAAAATCTCAGTGCACCTGGAGTCCATCTCTGGTGTGCTTCCTCCATCTCCATCTCCCTTATGGTTGATTTCAAATGCTACGGTACTACTCAAATAGGAGTCCAGTTATGTCACTGTGCAAACCCAGGGTACCATAGAGGTAGCAAGTGGACAAACTGTTAAGCTGGAGAAGATCACGCAGATTATTTTGAACATGGAGGACTTTTTGAACATGGAGGACTTTAACAATATTTTTCTTTAAAACACACTCTGTAAAAATGATAATCAAAGAGTAAAGCAGACTTTTGCCTGAAGAGTTTTTTTGCAGATTGTACATTATTTTGCAATTGGAAATGTGCAATTGACTGTTGCTAGCATATGTACAAATGTGTATATGCTTGTGTATGTCTGCTGTGTGTGAAGTCTAGAGGGATTGTCTCAAGTTAATGAGCACCAAGGAATTCCTCTAGCAGCATCCTGCATAAGTGAGAATCACAATTTAAAGCTGGCCAGGGGCAGCTTTAACTTTCATGCCATTTTCAAAATTACATGTCTTTTTCTTTTCCCTTCAGGAGGAGGAAAACTATAACCATTATTGCAAGCCCCACTCCATTTTAAATTCCCCCACCCTTTTTGAAGAATGGGTTACCACCCTTCTAAAAACCTACAAGTGGAACACACATTATTTCCTTAATGGGTGAATACTGACTTTGCAGAACCACAAAGATAATGTTACACAAGTATATTACACGAAATTCTAGGTTATACATTCTGAAAATTGCAGCATATTGTGACACTAGGGTCCACAGGAACACCTTGCTCCTCGTAAAACAGTGGGAAAAAAGGTCTTTCTAGAAAAGAATATCCGTCTCTACCTTACTTATACAATTGTTATTGTTGTGCACTCCATGGCCTCAGCAGTAAAGGTCACAATTTTCCCAAAGAGTTTGTACTCTAAATAATGAAACATAAAGGGCTGTTATGATACAGCTAATTGATCCCTTTCTATATTTCTTTTTTCACAAACAGTAGTAAATTAGAACGTACATCCCTAATACTGTAATACCAATAATCTACTCAAAAACATCTCTACCACATAACAGTAAATATGTGGCATCTCCACTTTCTGTAAACTTAAAGCATTTGGTTGTATAAAACCTGGATTGATTTGAATTCTGGATGAAATTCTTAGTTTACATTAATAGGAGGATTTGGTTGTTTTGTTTTTTTCCCATTAATAGTAAAATCATTATAGGGGTTGCTTTGGAAACACCCACCTTCCTACAGTGCTCTGGCTGGACATACTACGATGTCATAAACTTTATGAAATAAAAAACGTAACTATCAACACCTGAATAATATTAATTAAAAAAAGGAAATTCCAATCCATGATCTTTTTTCAACTATAAAGCAAAGCAGTATATAAAATTCATGATGTCAACACAGATGCAAATACAATTAATCCAGTTCTCATACCTGACAGGACCAAAATTTTACTAACATAAAAATCAATAACTACAGTCTTCTCATCTCTCTTCCTCTACTCATCCAAACAAAGGTACCCAAAGAACACTAACTTAAGAGGCAAAAAGGAAACATTTATTGTAGGGCATCAAGCCAGCTAGAATTAACAGAGGGCTGGAATCTCTCTCTTCATTTCCTGAACAGCAAAAATGCAATCCCTATCTATGGAGTCTTTTTCACTTTAATTTACCCTAGATGAGGGCAAGTACTGAATCTGTTGCTTTGATTACTTACCATAGAATTGATAAAGGCAGAAAAGAAGCACTCTTTGTCCAGGACCTGCAAGAAGAATACGTGAGGCTGATGTAAGAATCATAAAAATCATATAATTGCATCTCAGTTGCAGTTAAAGTTGGTGAAGATGAAAAACTATCCCTGGTAAAATTAGATTTGAAATTATGAAATTTCAATAACAGGTTTCAGAAACAGTTTTTCCATGTAACATCATTTAAAAAGCAAGCAACACTCCTAAATGTTCATAGGCTATTAACTGCTATTCCTTTAATTAACAAACTAATCTTAGTAAGGAGGGTGTGGGGGGTGAAGGGAACCTTTTAAGCATTTCGATCCTATGTAGGGATGGAAAAAGAAGCTTGTATGCTCTGATAGTGACTGCCCCTTGAAAACAATAATTAGCTGGTGAAAAGCACAGCAGCCTCAGTTGTCAAAAGCCACAAAATCCCACAGTCTCCAGTTTGATCAGCTCATTGATAAGATATGCAAAGACCTGTTCAGAAACACAGAAGCAGCAGTGATATGGATCTGCGTGGTCGTGCTGTTTTAGTTTAAAAGGAAGCAGAGGGGAAGTCATCAAATTAAAACAGAAAAAGCCAAAATAAAACCCAGAACTTTGGGGCCAATGAGTTATTATCCTTGTCTTAACTAGACTATGCTATGTGCTTTGGTGTAAGAAAATTAAGAAATAGAGGCTAGAAATAGAATCCCAATTAAAAAAAATCCTGAACTTTAACTTCCCTTGACCTTTTGATATATGAAAATTCAGGCAGGATGTGGTCAATACTCCAGTATTTTATTTTTTTTAAACATTTGCAGCTACAAGAAATGGCCTGTCAAAAAATCTAAACGCCGCAGTTATTATTTTTCATTAGTTATTGGAAGCATGTTCTGTGCCGCACAGACAGAAAGATGCAGTCCTTGTTACAAGGCTAGACTCTCTACAAGATACAGCCAATGCAGATCAGATATATAATAAGCACATTAAAGGAAAAAACTTAAGGTATTGCTTGTTTCTTTTTAAAAAATAATATTTTTGTACACTAAGTTATCGATCGTTGAAGGGCCTGAAGGAATGTGTTAATTTTTTAGAGGGACCAAGTCAAAACTGTAAGCTCGTTGTGCAGAAACCATTTTTTAATATGTGTTTGTAGAGTGCATGACACAGGGCAAGTCTATGACTATAGTTCAAGGCACAACCATAATAAAAACAACGA
>NW_017728909.1:60664783-60679783 GCF_001723895.1 Crocodylus porosus | reverse complement strand
ACCTTTGCCCACAATGTCAGTGTGTATTAATATGTACGTTTATAAGTATGAGTGGTATCTGAGCAGAAACATATCCCATGCAACATACCATTCTCATTTAAGCTACCTACTGAAAAGTTCATGAGACTCATAGAAACCTGTCTGATTGTATAACCACTATACCTCGGTATAGGATAGAAATGCACTCTGTATTCCAAACTCAAAGCACTTCTTCCAATGACATTTTTACCTATATGAATGAACAAGGTATTTTTGCAGTTTGAAGACATGGTGCATTTATGTACCACTTCACAAACCTGAGTAAGAAACAGTCCTTACTTTAGAGGTGTGCAGTACAGCCTGAATTTTTTGAGGAAAGAAACATATCATGGGAGAAAAAGATATCCCTAAAGCAGGCACAAGGGAACGTCATATCACCTCTGTAGTAGCTAGATGAACCCATGAACTAAAATAATAGATGCATTCTGTGGTATCATTATTATTATATGAGGATTTTTAGACATTGCACCTGCATGATCATTGACCCAAATGCTGATCCCCTAATTTTTACTCTAGATTTTAATCACACAAAGCAACAGTTTCCATGCCAAAATTGGTCATAAAAAGAATGTGGTATAAATCTGACATTTGTTATTATTATTTTTATGATTAATGACTCTGAGGCATACTATTAACTAGTTAACTATGACAGACAATCCCTGCCTGGTAGTGCTTAACAGTATAAACAGAAACCACTGGGAAAAGCCACCTGTTCTATTCCAAAAGGGGGGTGTAAAGTGGGGGGACAAGAGTGAATTTGGTTGTGCTTAGGGAATGACCACGTCTTTCTATTGAATAATTCCAAAATATTTGGATCCCAATACAGAGACTGTAGCAGAATTAAAAAAAAATACTAAGTTATACTAAGGATTTTAAATTAAACTTTCAAAATTATTTACAGCCTTCAAATCATTGCAATAAAAATGCACACTTTTGCCCTGTTCAGCTAGTATTCACATTTTAACAGAAAACATAGATATGTTTTATACAAACATGAAATTCCAGCTGACCAATGTTTCTCTTTTATGCCACAGCGATGAATAGGAGGTTAGAGCTAGCTGTGGTTTTGTTTGTGTTTTTGTCTTTTGTGTTTTTTTTTTTTTTAATGTATATAGAACAATGAGATAGGAGCAGTAAAAAATGAAGTATTTAGAAAGTAAAACAAGCATTAAAGAAGCTGTCTGACCTCATATATGCTCTTTCTTTGTAACTACTTTGAAACCTATGCTAAGTCTTTATATATTTCCATAGAAAAAGGAGAATTTGACAGTAATCACATGCCACATTGATCCAATCTTTCAGCCTGAAAAGATACAAATTAATAATTGTCCCTATTAGGAGCCATAAGAAAATATTTCAAACCCAAATATGAATTTTTACCACTTCACATTTTCAAAAGATGGTGACATTAATTTCATGCTTTGCCACAGTATTATGAGTAATTTCAAAACAAGCTCTGTCATTGTTTAAGGTATAATCAAATTATGAAGCATTGGCTTCTCAGCAAAGCATTTTAAATGACACATTAATTTCCACCTGAGAAAGTTATTAGCAGAGCAGATAGGGACTTTTACCAAAAAACCTCCTATCTGACAAGCCCATGGAATTTAGACATTGGGCCTAGTTCTGCCAACCTTACTCATAATGAGTATTTCTTATTATACAAGTAGTTCTGTAAAACTAACTTCTCAAGAGAGAGCTTGACAAACTACTTCTGAAATGCTGCTTTACCTACTTTATACAACATATATCAGAAAAGTTGATGTCTGATCCCCATTATTTTGTTTGAGAAAGATGCAAGGGAGGAGGGAGGCTAGTAACTCCCACTGAATTTAAAATGGGCCCTGCATCCAACAACTAAGTTCAATAATGAAGCAGGTGTGCAAGGTTTGGGTAGAAAGAGGACACCCTGTTCAAAACAATAGGTCCACTTATGCTACTTTACTCAATACTTTCTGCCCATATGCATGGAGGATATTCAACTCAATCTTTTAAGAAATCCCACTTGCAGCAATGGGATTACTCAGAGTAAGATTGTGCTCAAGCTAAGTAATGGAATTTATGCCATTCTAAGATACTCCTTGATATAAACAATGGTGACAAAAATGGCCCATTATGATTTGGAGCAACACGACCTTGTTATGCCAAAAATTGTCCGAGGCGATGTGGTAAGCTTAATCTATTATCAAAACAGTGCACAGATATAGATGTAAGTTCACCATTAAAATCAGACCAAATCTTGTGATTGCAGCACCCAAAAAAATGAGTAAGAAGCTAACTTTATAAATTTGCATTGTAAGTAGCATTTCCATACATACTGGCAATCTCGCCTTCTAGTCAGTCCTCTCTTTGTTGCTGTTTGTAATATAAGAACAGAATGTCAATTCATGTTCAAGGAGATTTAATAGTAAATCTAAATGTAAACAGTGGGGCGCTTCTATTTTTGCATGAAAAACCCTAGGGATTAATTACTTTAGCTCACTTCAGTAGACGTAAGACAGTCTAGTCAAGAAAGATCAAAATACATTAAATGATAGGGATCTATCTTGAGTGCATTCTAGAAGGGCAGCCCTCTTAAACTCAATAGCTTAACTGGAACATTTCTGATTTTCTTTTTCTTAAACTTTTTCCTACATTGGCAAAATTGACTTATTATGGATCAATTTTCCACTGTTTCCAATCCTTTGTCTTCCTTGTTACAGATAGAATGCTTTCCTTATGTAACTTTCCACTTGCAACAAGACAAAGGATTCAAAGATCAAAGAATATTGATCTTCATTCGAAAGTCAATGCCACATCTCTTAATGTGTGCATCAAGAAACACTAGTTAATTTGCAATCATGCACATGAGACTATGTAGGACAAACCTATGATCTCTATCAGAACTGTTGTTCAGTTGCAAAAATCTCTAATGGGCCTATAATAGCTTGACATGCCTGCTAAATAAATGACTGATGAAAAATGAAATAGCTAAGCCAATATCATGAAGAATGTAAATTCAGTGGCTACATTCATTTTATATATTTTTATACTTGCACATACACCCTCATTTTTCTCTTTATCAAGTGCTATTTGTTCCTTCTGAGCTCTTCAATGAAGCACATCAATCAGTTTTTTCCAACTTAACATACTATTTCATACAATGCTGTCTTAGATATAGTGACAATTATTCCTGAAGTTCTAAAGTCTTTATTAATTAATTATACCTTATGTCAAAAAGGTATTAGTGAAAAAAATGATTTGCTAAGACTCAATGGCTGAGTCCAGATGAACAGGGTCATGAGGCACCACAAACCACACATGGGGAATGTTAGATCTTGCCCTGTGCTGCAAATTTGTACAAGGCCAAAATTTACTACTGGGAAATACTGGTAACAAAAAAAGCACTGGGAAAAAACACAGCACAGTGCACGCAACAGGAGCATGCATGCAAAGAAACCACAGAATCTCCACTCCTTCAGTTGTAACCAAGCTACTGTAGCACGCTGGGAGCAGGGAGGAACTAGGTACAGGCAGTTTGCCCAAAGCGGGACAATCTGTCCTTCCACAAAGTACACATGCAGGGGAATGCACTGTGGCACAAAGTAGTGGCACAAATTTGTGCTGCTATTATTTTTGTCACTGCAAGCACACATTTCTGAACATCTGGACACAGCCAATGGGTGCATCTACATGTGCACTTTTCTGTGGAATTCACTAATTAGCTCCACAGTAAATTATCACAATCTATACATGTGCTGGTATTAGAGCATGGTAAACTAATTAACTCCACTGTAGGATAGTATTGTCAGGGACAGTACTACCCTATGATGGAGTAGCTCGCTGCACTGAAATGCAAGTATAGATGGTGACCAAGTCAGGGCCAGATTCCTGGTTGCCGCCTAGTCACACAACTCAGCTGGTTCTGCACCCTCTTGGCCCATCCAATCCCTCTACTGCCCAATGCCACCGCCTGGAGTCCAGGGCTAGCCCTCAGAGCCCACTCCTAGCTTGAGCCAGCTCCACTCCAGCTCAAAGTGCTGCTGTCCCAGGCACATGTGTAAACACTGTGCCTTGGAGCAGTTCACTCTGGCTCAATGTGCTCCAGAGCTTATTTCTTCACATTAATTACATATGCAGATACACCCAATGATTTCACTTGTTCAGGTTTTCTTTAAGTACATTTTGGGTATCATATAGAACCACTTTAAGATAAATCTAGTGAGCTTTGTAGAATTAATCTACAAGTGCAGCAACTTCAATTTGTTGCTTTGCCAAATGCAGCAGTATGCACTGGATTTTTCAAAAGAATGAAAATATTGTTGAAGTACAGCCAAATTCCCCTTCAGATGCAAAACTGTAGCAAGGGGATAAGTGGAAGATGGACTTACTGTAAATAAAATAAAATAAATAGCACCAAAACATTAATGTTCCTTGATCTTTGGCACTTTACACAAAATGTACAAGTTTGGGGGGGAAGAAAATTGAGAAAATATACCCTTACTGCTTAAACTCTTTCCTCCCTACTAAAGAAATTGGTTTTACCTACCTAACTCCTTTTGAATAATATCTGGCCCCTGTGTCAGAGTAAGAAAAAATGGCAGTGCCTTGAACAAATTTGATATCCAGGTTGCAGCCATATTGGTCTAGAGGAAAAAGCAATGATGGCTTGTGGACAGAGGTCATATCTTTTATTAGACCAACAAGACTTTTTCAAAAAAAAAATCTTTAAATTTTAATTGCCTTTTTTTTTTTTTTTTGGCAAAAATTGTGTTGGCCTAATAAAAATATCACCCCTGTCCATGAGCCCTGATTGCTTTTGAACAAATCTGGGCCTTCTTCGTTCATTGGTTTTAGGAGTCTGCTCTTCTGACAGCTGTTTTGTGACTCAGAATTGTGGACTTTTGCCCTCTGGTTTACAATGGAATAAGCAACCAACAGGTAAGAATGTAACATGGCCAGAGCCCTATTGAGAAATATATACCCAGAAAAGTTACTTCTTACATTGTACAGTCACTGTAATTTCTTCCTTTCTTTCTTCTCTTCAAAAAGAATCACTGTTCTTGGAATAGGAGAACTTAAGAAAGACTCAATAGCCTTTTGGTTAAGACATTACCCTGAGGCTGCAGACCTTGGTTAAAGTGCCTATTCCAGTGACTCTAATACAGAAAATCAGCAGCAACCCCTGCCTCAGACTCCCTTATAACCTGGTGGCTAGATCACGCTACAGACTGGAAGGAGATGCATATTCAAGTCCTCTCATGCACTCCTAGGTCTGGAAGCCTGAATCTGCTGATAGATCCCAGCCTTGGGGGCACATGGGCACATTCCCATGGCTGGGAATCTGGATCAATTGGGACCTCCCAGATGCAGGAGTGCATGGTGTGCCCCCATGGCTGACAGCCCCACCTGAAGCTGAATCCGACAGTCATGCTTCCTGCCATACACACATCAGATCCCAGTGTGTCTTTACTTGCACATCTGTCAGAGGCCTTGATTTCGACTTTCTCCATACTTCTAACTCAACTTAAACAGCCATATCACTGTACAAAACCGTGAGTGTATTAAAGTCATCTGCCCTACATTCTGGTATGGCAATTTCTGTCAGGTGGCCGGGGAACTTGTGCACAAAGCATTCACAATTTTTTCAATAACACACTGGTGTAGAGAAGTCAAAGGATTCAGAAAAGTACGAATCAGTTAAAACTTTGGTTATAAAAATAGTTATTAAAAGTGATAAGACATCCTGGGTCTACAATACCATGAAAACTTGGGAGAGATAGGCACATGTTATTATTGTTTAAATAGCTTACTATCTGTGGTAAACCTTCCAAGAATCATTATACATTGAAGGCCCATTTTAATATACACATGCACAATTGCACAAAAAAAATTGGCAGTGATATGCATGTGTGGATGCGTGCATGCATTACAATGGGTCTTCAGCGTATAATGTTGGAAGGGGGTATGTGTACACACACACATTCAGTCAAAAATCTTTTTTTTTAAGCTTTTTTTGCTCTGAATGAAACTGGGATCCAGTTTCAAGCAGGGTTGTTTGTCTGTCTGTCTAAGAGTGATGCTGCTGCAGCTTCTTCCATTTTTCTTCTTACGTTTCACATGCTTCTACATCTGATGAGCTTTTCCTGGGGTATGCAGGAGTAGATCCTTGATTTAATCTGGATGTACACCTGTGTAATTGTGCTGAATCTGTTTCAATATGATGCAGGAAAATTTACTGAAGGAGTCTGTCTGTTAATTTTTCTCCTAATGTTTCTTTGGTTTCCTTGACCCATCTCTTCAAACAAAGCAACAGTTTGCTTCCACAACAAATTGGGAGGGAATTCCCGCGATTCCAACCTGATACTTCCCTGTTCCAGGGAACTCTCATTCCTGCCAAGAGCAAAATCATTTAGTAAATCTCTAAGAGCTTTAGTAAATATGATGCCATACAGAAGATTAATCAGATGTTCAAAGTAAGTAGCTAAGGGGGTTGGTAAACAAGAGATATAATAAAAGAGAGTGTTAAAAGAAATAATAAAAAAAAGCCCTTCCATTACAGGCAGGAAACAATACGTACTCAAAACTACTGCGTTATTAGTCACAGCACCGTGACCTCTCACCTCAAGTGATAAAGTACACAGGTCAGAATTGACAATACATACTCATGGCTGATCATGGCTGCCAGTTATTGATCCGATGAGGGGAGGGGGAGAGGAGGGCGGAAAAAAACAACAACAAAAAAAAACTTTGCAGCAAAAACATCGCTCTGAATTACAAACATGCATTCTCCGGAGACTCAGCAACTCTCTGGGTTTCTCCCACTGGAGCTGGAAAGCAAGAAGTGAGTTCAGCCAGTATTTAATATCAAGTGAATGTGGTGTTTAATCAATACTATTCTGCTTTTGTTCCACGATGTGGAAAGCAGTGTCTATTCATTCAGCAAAGGTTAATGCCAAGGGTCAAGTGATTTCACACTCTCTGTAGGATCCACAACATTTCAGTAGTTCAGATGCCTTGGACAATGATGACTCAGTTGGACTGATTTATTGCCACTCTAAGGCCCTGCTTAATACTAAAGTGCTATCTTATGATAATACCTCAGAAAATAGCACTGATAAAAGAGGAGGCAATAATTACCTACATTTTGAAGTAATGTCTTCATTTCTAACATCCTATAAAGATGTAGGGTCCATTTAAAATGATCTGCTTCTTGTATTAGCAAGTCTGTTAAATCAGATATTATCAGCGTTCTCTGTTTTATGAAATGCTATGCAAAAGAAATCTAGCGGCTGTATTAAGAAAAATGTAAATTGCAAGCAAATGTAATACAGTACATCGCTTAACATATATTTCAAAGAATAACTTATTTTGATGTCTACTTGCCCAAATAAAGCAATACTATTAGGAGAGAGAAAAATCGAAAAAAAACTGTCAGGCAATAAAGAATAAAAAATATAAAAGGTACTGTGTGTACTAATCAGCCTTTAATGGGAGAGACAGCATAGCTAACCGTGTTTACAATTTGGTACTGATTTTTTTTTTAACATTTCTAACTTGAGGGCAGATGTGCATGGGGGAAGAAGCTATATATTCTCCTTCAATATGATACACTGAAAATGACATTAGGTGAGGTCATTGTCTAAATCAGAATGCATTTGACTTTGTCAGGGGTCTAATTTTTAACATGTTAGCATCCCTGATTATTATTCAGCAATGTCTTATTCAAGATGTGTTTTATATAATGAAAGAAGTTCAGATGTCACCAGGAAAACAGTGTGAGAAGAATTAATTGGAAGGCTTATCAGAGGAAAGTCATTTAGAATCCAGCTTTACCTAATATATCATTGAATGATGAATATACCAATCAATTAGTGAAATAAAATACATTCTGCAAATGTGACTGAAGATATCCTATTATTATAAGTGGGAGGATATTTGGAACAGTTAATTACTCCTTATTTTAGGCTCTTACTATGCAAAAATCTTCTTTCTGAATTTTCTGTTTCCCTTTCTCCCCCAACTAGAAATATTTTAAGTTCCTTCTGAACTGTTTTAAATGAATACCCACAATATTTTCCATAGTATTATGTGAGTATAGTATTATACAAAATGACTGTGATAATCAATATAGTGTATTAAAATGGTGGCCGACTTAATATAGAGATTATGGATGCTAATATGAGGGATCTAGAAATAATAATTTCTGAAATTCTGAAATATTTGAATGGCAGGTAGGGTGCACACACAAGTCACAATTTTTGCTTGATCTGGCCACAAAAAGGAGTTCATAGCTGTGGCCAAACAAGTGCACGGTTGCAAACAGGTTCAAAAATGGCCGTTTGGGTGGAAATCTGACCTCTCACACCATGAGGTATCAGATAAAGATGTTACAAAATGTATCATCTTTTATAACTTTCGCCCCTCCCATTCTGAAAACTAGCAGGGAGCCATGGACATCTGGCTGCAGGCTCCCAGCCACAGCTAGATTCCCCTTCCCCCTGGAACCAACAGTGAACTTCTGTTTGGTCTGGAGTAACGTTGTAACTCAGCACACTTTGCAAAAATTGTTCCAAGTTACAGCTGGGAGCTGCACTTCTGCCTGCACTGTCTGCATTTTTCCACATCTGCTTTCCAATGGCTAGTGGAGATACCAAAATGCCATGTAAAAAATGGTGGCTGGGGCACTCTGGTGATGATCAAATAGCATTTTTATAAGTTATTCAGCGTAATTTTGTAGACTCAAGAAGTTTCAAATACTTCAAATGTATGTACAGTTACCCAGAATTGAACTCAAATATATGGTGCCTGCAATTCATTGATCAATTCACTTCTGTATCATTTTTTTCAAATTACATTCAGAAGCTTATTACCCTATGACTCTATCCATGTAACAGCCTATGTAGAAAGGTAGGCTAGTCTTCAATGACTACCATTCCTTCCTTTGAACCTTAGAGGTCCAGAAGAGGAAACAAATAATAATCACAATTGCTGATTATCAAATTCTAGAACTTGAAAAATAAAATCTTTGACAATAAAACAGAAAAATTATTATTCCAGTCAAAGACTTTTTTTCTCCTTAATATTACCAAAAATCTTATTTGGGTAATTTAAGATTTGACACACCAAATTAATCCACTCAATACCAGAATCTTGCCTTCAGCAGTGGTCAGTGTCCAACGTGTTTTTGGAAAGGTGAAAAATTCTTGTAAGGGAGAAGCAACATCCCCATCAGCAGACATTATACATCTTGAAGCATGATCTTTATTAATCCTTACCTTTTTTCATACACAACTCTATTGTTATGGAAAAGTCTCTGAGTTTAAGCTCTTCAACTGAGTGTTGCGCAAGAGTGTAAAAAAAGAGAATCCATTCTAACTCTATTTGACATTAGTGTGAACAGGTGCAGGTCCAATGTGAATGTCAAGTATATTTTAATTGCAAACTCCTGCCAATTATCTCACATTTGTGTGTCACTATTAGTCCAAGATGGCTCTAAGGGATAAAAATATTTAAATACTCCAGGAGGCAGATGACCAGGCAAACTAAGATTTGCAGAACTAAGCCAAAAGTCTTCCCTTTGATCTTTGTGCAACAATGATGTATAGGCTAAGTACAGAAAGTCAAAAAGCCCAAGGCTGAATCAATTCAATTGTTGCAGGTTAGTCTCAGCTGCATAGATTGAACCGATAAATAAGTGAACAGGCATTCACTTTTAACTCCACAAATATAGCCACATGCCTACTGTGGCCCAGGCCAGAAGCCAAGGGGGTGTAGAGCATGCCTCTCCACTCGTCTGAAGCAGACAGCTTGAACCAAGGTTAGTTCACCCACAGTGTAAGGTGGGGGTTGCAGAGGAAGTGCAAAACATCCTGGGAAGCTGGCTAATTGTAAGTAAACTTGAATCCAGATGGGATCTGGGACAGAATAATAAACCAATTTAACCAAAATCAGTTAAGTGTGATGCTACCATCCATCCAGGTTTATCCTAAAATGGTTTTGGCCATTTTAAAAGCAGTTCATGTGCATTAAATTATGTTGCATTAAAGATTTGAAACAATTTACAATCACCTGTATCAGTTTGTGTGTAACTTCTGTCCCTAGCCATAAAGATTAAACCTTTTTAGATGCAGTTCCACTGATATATTGACTGACACTTCTTTTTTACATTATATTAAGGAATTCTGAACTACAAGTTGAAGAATTTAATTATTTAAAAACTAAATATAGTAAATAAACTAAGTAAAGTCCAAAGGAGGCTTACCACAGCCAACATTTATTGTAATGTCTAGTGGGCCCTTTATAAGTAAAATGGAGGATAAGAGTTTCAAAAATAAGAAGCCAAAGGTAGGTGTTTAAATCCATATTTATGCATCAAAATAAAAGGCCTGATTACCAGGAGTGCTGAGCACTCAAGAGTTCATTTTAATTTCAGTGGGGGAAGTGAACTGATTGGCTCTTGAAAACTATGGCTTGCTACACAAGCTAATTATGCAAAATACTTGCTTTGTGACAGAGTGAGAGATCAGTGAGACTTACATAGCAGAGTTAGGAGTGGGTTTTTTGTGCTAGAAGATATGAATTGAATCTGGATCTTTCTTTCCCCAAATGAAAGGTATTAAGCATGTGTTAGTAGATCCTTCATGAATACAATCTTTATGACAATGCTTCTTATTGATTATGGTCTCTGTTTCGCTGTCATTTCTTTCCTTTTTATTTGTTATATATCTAACTGTATATATTTATAGCTTGGCAGAACTGTGGTTGGATTTTTATCCTGGTGGCATTTTCAGAGTATAAAGGAAATCTGAAAATAGAACATAAAAACATTTTCTAAATATTAAAGCTGAATAAAACAAAATTGTTTGAGATTTTGATAATCATTACAAAATAATCTGTTATTATTAGGCATTTATTTGGCTGATCAAATAACAGAAAAATAGTCTTTTTTTTTACAAAAATGGAAAAAAAAATCAGACAAGTAATTCTCAAGAAAGTATTCATTCAATTCCATATATTCATAATTAAATGTCTCTTGTGGGAATTGGGGGGTCCTGTTTAGTTGATAAGTATTTTTGTGGACTTCACTGATCTTAATGGAACCCTACATAGGCTCAACACCATCTTACAAGCATACTCAATTAGACTGGAGCCTGAATTTGAAGGAAATGAAAATCTAGGCATTATAGAGCTTTTCTACTTTCAAGGCATATTTATCACCCAAGAGTGGGATGAAATATTTTGCTTCTATGTTAAAAAGACATAACCTTAACAAAGTACTCCCACATTTATGTTTGAGATTCCATTGACCTGAGCAATAGATTTCATCCACTCAGGTTTTACTTGCTCATGTGGGTGCACATGCATCTCAAATCTTTTCAAAATTCAATCTGAAATGGCTCTTTGGCAGTTAAGGGCTGACTACCACTGACCTAGAAGAAAAAATAACTAATGCTATAGTGCTAAACCAGGCAGGTGTCCTTGGTGAACCCACAGAGAGACTTGGAAAGACCAACAACAAGATGCTTGCTTTATGCACCCAGCTGCAGAAGTGTAGATTAAGTATGGCTTTTTGGACTCACTAGAGTGAGTTGTGAACAATGTAGTAGTGAAGAATAAAAATAAATAAAACTATCCTCAGAGAATGCTTGTTGTTATGCTTCAGACATTCACACTATATTCAATGGAGTGAGAGGAGCAGCCAAAGGAGTACACGAGGCCCAAAAAACCTTTGATAAAAATCAGATACGTACAAGATCATTTTCTTTCTTTCAAGTAGCCTGTCATATAACCAGTTACTGTGGAAGAGAAGAAGAGAAAAACTTGGAGAGAGCTTTTCCCTTACCATCCTAAACACTTGGAAAAACTCAGTTGCTTTTAAAAACTCTTCAAACTACATTTGGAGAGTGATATAGTTTTGTAAAATGACATTCTGCCTAGTGCTTTGTATTCCCTGCTGTATCGTTTCATAAAGCAAAACCAAACTGAGCAAATGGTTACATATTTGGAGACCATATCTTGGACTTTGTATATAGCTTTGTAATATAGGACATCCCCAGAGAACACCCTGGGTTTCTGAAATCCCTTCAAGCCATACCTCCTGTAGTACTTTCACTTTCCCAGGCTGGGTTTGTCCAGTCTACACTTGACTAGACATATCCAGTCACACACTCTCCTTTCCTGCTGTGAAAGAAGAAGCCCTTCGCAGAGTGTAGAATTCCATCCCCTTTCCCGAACGGGTTACATAGCACTGAGGATATTCCACATCCATGAAGCACAGTTGTTCAGGGGAAACAGAGGGAAGAAGGACAAAAGCAGGATTCTCTAGATCATGTAGGGGTATCTGTTTTACCATATGGCACTATGGAATATTTGTCTTATTTTTAATATCTTCCTTTCTATGGCTATCCAGAGATATTCTAATATTAATATTCTGGCAAAAAATAAAGAGACTGTTAACATTATCATGAAAAAGCAACAGTAAGAGAAGCAGCATTACCTTTTGCTCAAGCAAAATAAATCATTATTTTTTCCTAAACAGTGGGCGCATCTACACATGGCCATATGGCGCCTTTTACTGTACCGTCTTTCAGTACTTCCAACAGACATAGTAACAGCCCATACTGCACCATGCCGACCACACACGGTTATTTTTGGCTGCTATGTCACCGTAGCAATGTGCTATAATGAGGGAGCATGTTGCTATGGCAATATAGTGGTGGCATCACAGTTTTTGCCAACGGAAGCTACAGCGCTATATCATGTTGTCACTGTACCATAGCATCTTGTGTAGACATGCCCAGTAACACCCAAAGACTTCAATTAGAATCTAGATCCTCATGGTTGCATCTACACGAGACACTACTGCACAGCGGTTATACAAGTACTAAATAAATGCGCAGTAACCAGAGTTACTGCACAGTAGCATTGAACGCCTTTTTAGTGATGCTACTGTGCAGTAGCCTAATAATAATGTGCAGTAATATATAAGTACTGTTGTACTGCAATACACTTCTCTGCAGTATTATTCACCTACTATACCGTTAGCATCTTGTGGAGATGTACCCAGTGTGCTGTATGCAAAAATACAATGCTCTATCTTCAGTTTATAAGAAGTGGAACCACTGAACTGTGGTCCCTTTTCTAAAATAATACCTCTAATACCTGGTCCATGTGATCAACCCAGTAGTACAATTTCAGATATTTGCTTATTTGATCTAGTTCTAGGAAATCTCCAGCTGTCCCACAATGATAAGAAAGCAGTTTACAAACACACTGACATTAGACACATAGCATTCCAAGTGAGATCATTGCTATCTATATTTCTATCTTTTGCTTGAATTAGGTATCAGTACTCTATTTCTCTACTCTTATCATCAGACACCATGTGTCTGATTGAAAGGAGAACTAGAGTTTGCACTGAAGAGATGCATCAGCTGTGAGTAAGTGTTGCTTTTCCAACCAATGAAAGGAAGTGCAGCTCCTCTCTGACTTTCAGGTGGCAGTTGAGTTTTCCCTTACTTTAATCCTTATATTGTTTGTTCTGTGTTTCTACACTGCCTAGCACAATGCAGCCCTTGTCTACAATTGGGACTCATAGGCCCCATCAAAATACAGAATATCTTCATAGATTTTTACTTCCTTTTCAGATGAATTGAAGGTTTACCTCCTACCAAACATGATGTTGACTGTAAATCAAAAGGAGTTTATAAACAGAATCTTTTCCTAACCTTTCATACCCTTCCCCACAACTGCTCACATCATCTTTGAGGTCAGCCCAGTCAAGGCTACCTCAGTGTTGTTAAGTCTTTTGACAATACTATAGCTTTTGGATGGCAGTGCAAACAAGCTGCCACCACTTCTGTGGATTAGATATGATCTTAAATTTCAGTCAACTGAGCCTTGTTTGTTTGCCTTAGCTAAGATGAGGAGTTGTCAGACTACAAAATTTCCATAGTTGTCAAGGATGTTTTTGAACATGCAAATCTACAGTACATCTTATCACAAACACTGCAAAAAGCCTTAAAACCAGGACATAAAAAATCTGTATACTTTCTTTTTGTCAAAAAGGTCTCTAGTTTTGAATATAGCCTTCACCCTGTATATCAATGCACTGCTGCCTTGTTTGTTTTGTAGCCAGACAAACAACACAGCACCTACTGAGATGTCAGTCTCTTCTACTGATCTAGCTTGAGCTAGTTATTGTGGATACACATCCAGGGAGCCATTTAAATTTAGGTGGTGTTCAGCTGAGAGGCCATGAAATATTCAGATGATGACTATATCCTAATATCTGCCCAATTTCAGGTGGTGGGTTTTGTTGTTGTTGTTTAAGTCTGGGAACAGTCAGGTCCATTCCCCATGTACGCTCTCAGCTACACATGTCAGAGCAAAGAAATCTGTTTTCCAGTCCACTCTCAGGACAATGGCTGACTATTACCTCCCAGCCATCACAGCTTCAGGTCAGGAAAATGTTCTTCCTGATATTGTTCAACAGAACTTAAGGCCAAAGGTGTCAACAGCACTTCAGTCTATTTAAGGAAATCATATTGAGTTGTATTATTTCATTAATCCATCCTTTCAATTTACATCATCATGTAGTAGTGAATCTAACTAAATAATGAAACACATTGAAGGTATCCAAACCAGACATGCACATTTTTAAAAAAATATGTATATATAAATACAAGGTAAAATACCTAACCTAAATAGGAAGTAATTTAATGACTTAAGTAAACAGGAATTAGTAATGTCTAAATTTTAAACACATTTGGATCAGTTCAGGAAAACAATCTTCCTTCATTGTTTCTTACTACACCTGCTCTGCCCTTTTCCTCTTCCCAATACGTAATACCCCAACTGCAAAGATAGAGAGGGAGGTTTAATGGTCAAGCAAGGGCAACGCTGGACCCCTGATAAACCAGATGGGGCAACTGACAACTGACGCCCAGGAAAAAGCCAACCTATTAAATAGGTACTTTG
>NW_017728909.1:60636895-60664683 GCF_001723895.1 Crocodylus porosus | reverse complement strand
ACTCCCACTGATTTCTTCTACAAAGCACACATACACTTATCTGAGTTGATAACATGATAGCTCTATTGTACTTCTACCCCCTTTTCTCTGTTATAATTCTTCCCTTTTTTCTCCTCCTGAAATATGGTATTACCTACTCTGATGTTTTAAGGGGTTACTGCACCCACCAACGCACTTTATGCAAATTCAGCTACATAAAGCAGCCCTGGAATATTTTAAATTTGAATAGAAGAACCAGGTGAAGCAGAGACTGGAGAGGCCAATGTAAGATTAACCAAGGTAAGTAGTACGGGTACTCTAAAGGCAGTAAGGTGTGGGCGGGCCTTTACTCACAGGGTGAGTCTATTGAAAGCAGCAAAAGGAAGAATGCCTACCTGATGGAGGGATGGTAAATGAAACAGCTGGAGTTTGTTCCTTGTTCTGAGCCTTTCATTCAAGTTTAGTTTGGCTATTTATTTTAGAGGAGCCAGTTCACCTCCTATTTTTGTCCAGATCTCTTTTATTCAGACCTAATTTTTCCCTGTTTGTATCTCTTGCAGATGTGCCTAGGTAACAGATAAATGGATTGTTAGTGTTTTAAAGAATTCTGCATTTCAAATTGAGATGCAGTATGTATGTGTGGTACATAATATAAATTAGAAAATAAATCCTTAACTATAAAATAAGTCATAATTTACTAATTATTCTAAAGACAGGAGACTGGTTCAATTTTTTTCTTGTAATAGTTTCTGGTGAAACATGTAGTGTCCTGATAACTCTATTTTGGGGTAGGGAATACTGAACTGGATTTAAATAGCTCATTCAATGATTTTCCAGTTTAGAAATATATTTGTCAAGTAAGGAGATAGGGAGGAAGTATTAATCCCTCCCTTAGTCTCACTGAACAGTAATTGCCACAAAGTGACCATGCAAGCGTATTAATCATTTAGCCACTTCTAAACATAATTCACATGAGTAAATCTAATTTGCTGGATCATAATAATTTATAAAAATATTGTAGAAATATTCACTATTTTGAATGCAATCATCATGTTCAAAATCCTGCTCTTTGACTTTTTCTTGAGGACAACACAGGTAATCCTCTGTGCTCCTCCAGACATCTTGAAGTGGTTGTTGAAATGTATTATTCTGCACATTTAATACCAGGCAGTACACAGAAAAGATAAAGTTATACAATGCCTTCAGCAATTATGAACAAGGATTATGTGAAAAAAAAGAAAGCTGTAGTGTAAGTGACACAACATAAACACATTATTTAATATTTAGGAAAACTAAATAAAATCCATACTACCTGGATTAGTACAATATATGGAAATACATAACAGACAGCATTTTTGTAGCCATGCTAAACCTAGCAGTTCAGATCCATTTATTTGAACCAACAATGTTCAAATTCATTAATGAAGACATTATTGATTTGTGAAACATGACTTAAAATCTCAACAAACACTGAACAATCTGTGAGGAGCTCTTAAATACTGAATGTATGTAACTAGACATCTCAATTTAACAACCAGACATACATTAAACAGCATTAATAGCTAGGCACTTAATGGATCAATTCCCACTGTTTGTGTAATGTGGAAATAAAAAAGGCTTATTAAATGACAAGCTTTCCCTGGTTTGTGCTAATTAATTATACACTGCATCTGACTGCTAATTTAGTGGGAAAATGCAGCCCAAAACCATGGTTTCTGCTTGAACTTTGCCTCAGCACCACCTAATTCAGCACAGAGTGCAGCTGCGACCTGCCTGTGAACGACGACAGTATTAAATTAGAGCACAAGGCCATCAATTTAATAAGTACTGTAGCAGGTAATTTGAATAAGGACAGTATTAGTATTCTACCAGTGCACAACTAAAAGCAGCTGACCTTTCAGACCAGAGAAGATCCTTGAACACATCTAGCTGAATTGGAGAACACAGTAATAATCTGACCATGTTAAGAGTGCCAAGAGAGACTTTTACAGCTCTACACCCATTACTACACATCAGCTACTCTACAGTATATAAGAACACTTTATGTACAAAAAACAAGGTTATAAATAGAACAAAGGCAATGTGAAAGATATATTTGCAGTGGCACATTTGGAAATCCTCCTTATTACCTTGATTTATGGTATAAAGAATGTAAAATTAATCAATGCACATAAAAATGCACTATGAACACCCACATAACAATTCAGTGGCTTTTCACCACAAATTTAGTATCAAGAAGAACATGGATATGTAGTAAAAGTACAGCATATAAAAATATCTTGGTATCATACCTGTGTAAAATGCAGCTATAAGATGGACATGGCATTCCAATAGCAGAAATATAATGCTTTTCAGCTAATTGGCAAGTTTTCCTGGGGTTTATAACTACAATAAAAATTCTCTACTTACAGACTTTTGGTGCACAGACTATGGGTGCATAGAGCTCTGTAAAATTCCCCTAGTCTGTCACACTGCTTAAATAAAGGTGATTTTGTTTCAAGATAGCATTTAGATATATAAACATATCCCCACAGATAAAAGCCCTCAAGTGGCAGCTGAATTTACCCTTACATGAATATATTCTCCCACCCGCCCTGCTTTTTTGGTTTGGCTACAAACCAAATCAAGACGTGACAGATTCTCAGATGATGTAAATTGTCACAGTTCTATTGAAATTAATGGAAATGTGGCACTTTATACTAGGTATAAAGTAAGTTATTTTTTGGAAGTTTTTTAAAGAAAAATTACAACGTAATTTATTTTTTGGAGTTTTTTTAAAGAAAAATACGTGTATGCACTCACACAACATTCACAGTGAAGATTTATAAATATACAGTGTACAAGATGTGACAAAAGTAGCAAGGGAATATCACCAACTGATGGAAGATAACTTCACTGTGTGGGGATTAGTTTCTAACTTTCTTTTAATAATTTTCTTGATATGCAAACTGAGATTAAACAGCTAGGACTTATTTACCATTTGCTCTAAGACTGATTATCAAATGGTCTCTTCCATACTGCAGGTCATTTTCAGAATATAGTAATGGAAATACGGGTTACTCCACCAAAATTGCTCTGAAAGCCAGAATGCACAATGTAATCAGAGTATATATCAGCATCCCGATTTCTCTTGAAATGTCCTTGCTAGTTCTTTACCCCATATACATATATTAATCACAAAACATACTATGAATGGAGATATAGAGGTTGCATGTGCACACATGCCTGGAGTAGTATTCAAAGCCAACTCCTTTCCTAGAGCTTTCATTATTTCGTGTGAATTTCAACCTTAGCCTGAGCTTTGTGCTGAGAGGCTATTTCTGGTATGCCTGACTTCTTCTTTTAAAGCCTCTCACTTCAGTTCATAGGCTGTCACTTGTATTGGTCACTATACTTTCCATCCTCCCGAGTTGAAGCTAATGAGGCCAACTTGATCTGTTTGCCAGCACGAATCAGCAGAATAGCCATGTATATCCATTCAGACTTTTAGAGACTGACTTGGTTTGTCAAATCTCCAAACAGCATGGCTTAAAAATTCTGCAGTCTTTTTATTCTGATGGTGCTGGCAAGGATATGGAGTAATTTAGAGAAGAGTTCAGTGCAGAATTATTTTGACATTAGAATTTGTTTTCCTGTCCATACCTATGCATACATCATACTGACAGACAATTTACAAAATGGGCACTGCTTAGTTAAAATATGCATGAAGCAACATGAGCTGTAGAAGGTAATCATGACCTGGAAGTGAATGGTAGGTAAAAAATCCTCCCTGGGATGGGGATCCTGTACAGGAAGGATCAGAAAAGGAAAGCAATATGGAGGAATAAAGGTCCAGTAAGGAAAATGGGAGGATAGTAGTCACATGGAGAGCTGAAAAGCCATTTAGGGATAAATGAATTCTACCTCTTTTGGGCTTTCAAGGTCAATCACAAAATTGCCAAGTAAAAACAATTATTTTAGTCCAGAATTCAAGTTTAATAGGCAGAAAAATAGCTTAAAAGAACATTACAGTAGCACTGAAGGGGAAAATATCTTAACTTTGGAAACCTAGATAATCTGAAGACATGAATGGAAGTAATGTTAACTTTGTCCTTTGTCTCTGTTGAAACTAAACTTCAAATGAATATATTTTATTTTTCTCCTAAGAGTGTAAACTATATTGTCTATGTATTGTATAGGTGGACTGTCCAATTTCTAAATCCCCAGGGTCCACATGTCCTGGAGGCCTCACCAGTCAAGCCACTGCGTCACATGGACACTGTGATCCCCACACTCCCCCACTGTCCAGTATTCCCATGTGAGCACCGCCTCCACCACTGCACTGGGAGCCCCATCCTCTGCTGCATTGCAGGGCTGCATGAGCACAATTCCTCCCCGCCTTCCTCTTGCAAAGTGTGGGCATGCAAGTGCCATGCCTCCCACACCCTCACTGGCACCTATACCTCCTCATCAGGGCACAGGACACCCCACTCCACTCTTGCATCATGTGGGTGCAATTCTGCAGACATGGCCCCATTCCCCCCTGCCCATGTTCATAGTCCCATACTCACTCTTAGATCCCCATCCCACTCACTTCACTGCAGCAGCCACTGGAGGAAGGGGAAGGCCAGAGACTCCAGCTGTTGTGGCAGGGGAAGCGATTAGGGGAGTGGGGACCAGGGAGGAGCCCAATTTAACACCTTACAGGCTTCCTGTTGGACAGCTCTGTTGCATAATGCAGTACTAAGAATTAAAAGAATTGGCACAACACTTATGGTAGGAGATGGAACCTGTGGGAAGAGGGACTGGGATTGCTTCACTTCTACATCTTCTGTAGCTCCTTGCCCAGCTTCCCTCTTAAACAAGGAGAAACCCATTATCTATCAAAATAAATTGATACCAGAAAGTGAAAGATCGTGAACCTGAGGTTGTAACTTCATATCCATTTCAGAACAGATTTCCACATCATCCTCACTTCAAGTTTCCATCCCCATTTTTAGCTACTTGTGCTCAACAGCTCTCCAAACATCT
This sequence comes from Crocodylus porosus, assembly GCF_001723895.1. Classification (NCBI taxonomy): domain Eukaryota; kingdom Metazoa; phylum Chordata; order Crocodylia; family Crocodylidae; genus Crocodylus; species Crocodylus porosus. The sequence goes on along the minus strand of NW_017728909.1, from coordinate 60,659,694 downwards.
CTCACCTTTATTAAAGGCACTGTCATACATTTAAAGCAGTAGTGCTCAACCTTTTTAGACCCATGGCACCCCTCATCAGACTCAAAACACCCCTTGGAAAATGCCAGCTCTTAGTTTTCATTTGCCTTTTTGAAAACAGAAAAATAAAGGAATTCTTCTGTTGCAAAGAACTCAGCCCGCAATGGGTCCAAATGGTTTTAACACTTTGGATTGCTATTGGAATCTCTAGATGTGTCCAGACAAGCAGAGGTGTTCATTTTGTGGCACCCCAAACCTCTTTGCTGTGCTTCAAACCACATGTGGGGAATGTTAAAATGTATCCCGTGCTGGAATTCCCGGTAGCAAAAAAAAAAGTGCTGGGAAAAAACATGGCACAGCACACACAACAGAAGCATGCATCCAAAGACAGAGAATTAGTCCTCCAGGGAGATGCTCTGGCTGTGAGCCAGAGCATTTCCATTCCTTCAGTTGTGTCCCAGCTCCTACAGCACTCTGGGAGCTGGGCATGGGCAGTTTGCCTGAAGCGGGACAATTTGTCCCTCCACAAAGTACATGTGCAGGGGTGTGCACAATGGCAAAAAGTTGTGCTGCTACTATTTGCAGCTGCATCTGGATGCAGCCTCTGACTTATCTTGTGAATCATATTTGAACACCTAACAGTGATAGCACCCTGTTGCACCACAAGGCATATTTGAAAGGATCAAGGCACCTCAGGGTGCCACAGAACCCTGATTGAGAATCACTAATTAAAGTCATTGAGGGTTGAGAGCTATGTTCAAGCATGTTACCTAGAAAAAACCCACCACTTGATATTTCCATTAAACTTCCACTACATAAAAAAATGGGGGAGTAAGGAAGGGGTGGAGTAAATGGGACATGATTCATTCATGAATAGAGCCCTTAGTCTGATTTGTGGCAATGAACATGCTGTCATAGGCATACTTATTACTAAGAATGTATCAAATTACCTTTGCTGCAATTATTAAAATTCCTTCTCCACCTTCCAAGTGAACTTGATTTCAAGTGCCAAGAATCTCCCCAGTGAGTTTTTCCATCAAATATTTCATAACTAAAACATTAAATACATCTGCTAAAAGAGGACAAGTAATAGTATAATCCATTTTATTTTAAAAAGGCATGCAATTTCAGAAAGTACTAATACTAATAATATAACTACCAAGTTTAAATGTGGTACTGTATAATACCATGCCTGCCAATATGGTTATTTATCCACAGAATCTGTACAAAGGTATAACAAAATACATTTCTGTTCTAAAGAATCTTAACTCTAAAAGTAATTTTTTAGACCTGTTTTAAACAGCCTAGCAGAAAATGAAAATTACTGCAATGAACAACCATTTTTTATGTGCTGCCTACTCAGTACTGGAAACATATCAGTATCCTTACTCCAGTTAGTCATATCTTTAACCCACTGGTTTACGATTAAGGAAGGGTAAACTCATTTGTACAATTTTTTCTTAATAGGTTCTCAGTGTACAGAAATCATTTCCCTGATCCTTCTGGAAGCTAACTGTGCATATTGACTTCCTTCCGATTGACATTTTTCAGCACTCTCAGGTTCTAATGTAGTTGTGTTCAAGAGAACAGTGTACACTTGTAACAGTGAAACTCCATGCTACTTTTACCAACCTTATAGCATTGCCCTTCACGAAAAAAAGCTCAGCATCTCACAAAATGTGATAACAAATGTCTTTCTCCCTGCTGGCAAAATGTGGGCTCTAATTCTTTTTTAATTACAGTTACTGAATATGAGGGTACAACATATTTTCCTGTATTTTCCAAATATTTCCCAATACAGAATGAAAACAAATGTTAAATTATCAACATTTCTCCTGAAGGAGATTCCAGGCTTTGACCAGCTATATTTATGAACTTGCTATACACATTGAGCTAATGGAATTGGTCTTTTAGCTCAAGTAGCAGAAGTTTACACTGCCAGACCTAGATGTATGGGTTTTAATCCCAGTTTATTAAGTTTGCTAAGCCTACTAGAAACTTGATTTTCTCAGCATTATGCTTATTACTGTACCCCTATAGTACAGACTTGGCTGACATGTTCATATAGAAGCAGCCAAAATAAACAAAAAGCTTAAAGGCAGATAGATGGACTAAAATGGCCCTGGATATCCTATATCCACACACAGGGCATCTTTAGTTCCCAACGTGGGAATCTATTTGTTAGTATGTTTGTTGGAGCTGGAGTTCATATGTCAATAAAAAACTTCTGCTGGTTTGTAAAGAGCTTTTTTCTAGTTATTACTCATTGGCTAGGAAGCATGGACAAAATGTGCCCACTGGCAAGTGAATCAAGGGATTGGAACATGCAAAAAGAAGAATGAACGCTGTCTAAAAGAAGAAAGAACATTAATTTATAGGGTAAAAGTCATGAATTTGTAACTAGTTAACCAGATTTCTTCCTCTCAGTGCAAATTGGCTAATACAGATTCTTATAACTGTAAATTAAGCTTACAATCAAGTGAGGAATAAAATTAAGTGTGATGAATTGAGAACATTGTAGGTCATTCAAAAAATGGAGCTTTTAATGTGTAAGTGGCTCAACAATTCCAAGATGACATGGTTTTACTTTGCATTATTTCAGTAACTGAAGTAGCAAAGTCTGTTTTGGGCGATCAACCCAAAAGATATTTTTGAGCAAGCTGAGCTTTCTAGCGTGAGTCAGCAATTATTACAATACTACGTAAAATTAGGGAAGGTAGGTTTGGAAGGAAGCAAGCTGGCCTCCTTTGAACAAGCCTAAACATGAGAAAGACATTTTTATTACTATTTTATACACACACACAGGGTGGCAATAGGCACATGATATAAAAATGAGGAAAGGATACCATGCAGTAGCTAGTGGGCTGAGAACTAAACAAAATTAGTTGTAAGGTCTGACAGGGTTTCCTCTAGTACCCTATGGTGCTTGCTAGACAAGGCACTTAAGGCTCTTGAAGGGCACAAGCAAGTTATTACATAAGCAAAAATAAATCCCAAATTTCTCTAGGAAGTCAAAAAAAAGTGGGCCTATCATTGTTGTGTTTATGTTTATTACATCCATAAACCATTAACATCTATGAACATACTTTCTTCTTGCCAAATCCATCTTTTATACACATCTCATTTTCCCCTGGCACTATCACAAGCTGTAGTTCTCTGCAACTACTTGCAACAACTATGATTAAAAAGAATAAATCTCAAAAGGCAAAGTTATTGATACTTTCCAGTCAAAGCTCCCTTCCCCTATAAGATTTCTACTTATAATTTCAGAATTATACTTAGTGAGCAACAGTGTATCTACTAAGCTACAGGAGAAGTTATGTTGCATACAGCTATACTGTTACTTCATGACTTATGTATAGGCCCTGTCATCATGTTGTTGTTTATTTAATGATTCCTGAAAAAAAAAAACTACTCTAGAAATTTCTATTCTTCACTCTTCTTCTCTATCTAAAAGCAAAAACTACCTGTTATATATTAAAAAACCCCACACCAATCCCCTCCCCCCATCAAAAAAAAACCCTGTACAAACTAATGGGCTTCCAGACTTCCTGTACAGGCACAATGAATATTTTGGTACTTAAAATCCCCTTGTTCCAACTACACACTTTTTTTTTTTTAAGTTAGTGGGTGAATTCAGGGTTCATAAATGTGAAAGACTTTATAGTTCTGCCCAGAAAGCCTCAGTAAAAGATTCTCTGCAAAACTCTGCTAATATACTTCATTTCTGACCTGTAAAACCACTTCCGTTACTCCACTCCTATGCCTCTCTCAAGTAGAGGCTGAGAATTGTGTCAGACTCTACAGTGAGTATCAAGGTCTGCAGGGGTATTGATTTTGTGCACAAATGGGGAGTAGGGAAACAGCAAAATGATTTTTAATTGTGACCTGTATTTGAAATTGGGTCTCAGAGGTGAAAGGCTAGTGCACTAATACTATGGTGTGCAACCTGGCTAGTACCCTAGTTCCACTTAAATTTATTTCTGACCCAAGATAGATAATGACGGAACTATGGGAAGGAAGTGGAAGTCAGGACTCCAGCTTTACTGTAGGCATGTAAGATTATCATCCTACAGGCTAATGGGATACCAGAGGAAGAAAAATGAGAAAGAAAGGGGAGTTATACCTAGCAATCTCAGGGTGGCATACACCATTACAAGTCCGAACTACCTCATCCAAATATATTGTAAGGAAAATGTTCAAATGAAGAAAGACCAGAGTAACAAAAAATTCACCCAATATGCTGCACCAGAGGGTAACTGATCCCACCTGAAATAGAGACCACTAAAATAAATCATCCTCTATTATGTGGGGAAAAGAACCTTAGTTGAGGTAAAAATGACCCTGTCAATCTGCAGTAGCTATTGTTTCTATTTAGGGTGTTCTTTTTCGAAGAGGCTATTCTGCAGATAGATGAAGTTATGTTATCAAGTATCACTGTGAACAATGTCATTATGTAGTGTAATATGGAAAAATAAAGGAGGAGATCACAGCCCTGTAAAACTGAAGCCGACACTAAGTTCCCAGAAATAAGCAGGAAACAAACTTCATTTCCTCATAGTAAACATTTAGAAAATGGAGCCTCAGAGTGAGTGAGTGAGCGAGGGATGGGGAGAGCATGCATTTAAATGTGGAAAATGAGAAGAAATAATTGTTCCCAAGGATGACATTTCAGAATTCACTTCTCTGCTCTCACAGTAATGCTATTTTGTATACAAGGCAATCAACCAAATCAATTTAGCAAGTGTAAAACAAGATAATTCTATCTGACTGTATATAGAATGAAAAAGGGAGCAAAGGTTAGCAGTTGGCATTCAAGCCTATTCAAACACTGGAGCTAAGGGGCAGGGTGCCACCCAGAAAACAGAGATTGTTTGGATTTATTTCATAGATTTCATAGACAGTAGGGCTGGAAGGGACCTCATAAGATCATTGGGTCCAGCCCCCTGCCCAAGGGGCAGGAACTCAGCTGGGGTCAAAGGATCCCAGCATGATAAGCATCCAAATGTTTCTTAAAAGTGTCCAGAGTAGGTGCTTGCACCACCTCTGGGGGAAAGTCTGTTCCAGGCCTTGGGGGCTTGGACAGGAAACAAGTTTTTCCTTATGTCCAGCCTGAAAACAGTCTTGGAGGAGTTTGTGACCATTGGACCTTGTCACCCCCTGGAGTGCTCTGGTGAACAGGCGTTCCCCCAGATCCTGATGCACACCCCTTATATACTTATAGGCTGCCACCAAGTCACCCCTGAGTCTGCACTTCTCTAGGCTGAACAGTCCCATGGCTCACAGCCTCTCTTCGTAAGGCCTGTTCTCTTGCCCTCTAATTATGTGCATGGCTCTCCTCTGGACTCTTTCAAGCTTCCCCACATCCTTCCTAAATAGTGGAGCCCAGAATTCAATGCAGTACTCCAGCTGTGGCCTCACCAAGGCTGAGTACAGCGGGAGGATGACATCCTGGGTGTTGCTCAAGATGCATCTGTAGATGCAAGCCAGAGTGTTGTTTGCTTTGCCAGTTGCAGTATCGCACTGGTGGCTCATATTCATCTTGTGGTTGATCATGACCCCCTAGTCTCTTTCGGTCATGGTGCTAGTGAGTGCAGCATTGCTAAGCCTATAAGCAGGTTCCTTTTCCAAAGGTGGAGCACCTTGCATTTCTCCATATTGAATACCATCAGGTTCTCATCTGCCGACCTTCCAAGGACATTGAGGTTGGCCTGGATCACCAGCCTATCCTCAAATGTGGACACTCTTCCCCAAAGTTTGGTGTCATCAGTGAACTTAATCAGCCTGCTTCTGATGCCATTGTCCAGATCATTTATGAAGGCATTAAACAGTACAGATCTGAGAATGGGGCCTTGGGGGACACCACTGGTCACCAATTGCCATGTTGATTCGGTTCCATCAGCTACCACTCTCTGGGTCTGACCTCAGAGCCAGTTCCCCAGTCATCAGACTGTGAAGCAGTCGAGCCCACAGTTGCCCACTTCATAGGACAACAGGTCAAAGGCTTTTTTAAAGTCCAAATATATGATATCAACCTCTTACCTTTTGTCCAAGTGATACATTACCTGGTCATAGACGGAAATGGGGCTGGTCAGGCAAGACCTACCCACAACAAACCCATGCTGGTTATGCCTCACAATGTTGCCTTCTGTTAGCCTGTCAACAAAGGCTTCTTTGATAATTTTTTCCCAAAATCTTTCCAAGGATTGAGGTCAAACTGATTGGCCTGTAGTTTCCTTGGTCTTCTTTCCTCTCTTTCTTGAAGATGGTCACCACATTGGCCCTCTTCCAATCTTCAGGTACTTTACCCAAGTGCCACGAGTTCTTCAATATATTTGCCAGTTCCTTTAGCACTCTTGGATGTAGTCTATTAGGGCCAGCCTCTCAAGATGCTCCCTCACAGTATCCACACCAATAGTGGACATATATTCACCCTCACCCTGGTCATCCCACATCATGTTAGGCAGCCCTCTGGGCTGGTGAAAAACAGACACAAAGTAATCATTAAGCAGGTTGGCTTTTTCCTGAGTGTCAGTAGTCAGCTATCCCAGCTGGTTTAGCAGGGTTCAATGTTGCCTTTTTCTTTCGACTCCACCCATATCTAAAGAAGGACTTTTTATTGTCCTTGATTTGTGTAGCCTCTTGGAGTTCAGTTGCAGCCTTGGCTTTTCTAGTTTACTGCCTGCAGGTGTGGAACAGTGCAGAATACTCCTCCTTAGTGGTGTTTCCTGTCTTCCATCCTTTATGAGCCTCTCTTTTTAGATGTAGAAGGTCCAAGAGTTCCCTGTTGAGCCAAGGGGGTTGTCGAGCCCTTTGGCCACCTTTCCTACAGGTTGGGATGGACTCCTCTTGTGCTTGTATGATAACTTCTTTAAGAAACAACCACTCATCATCAACTCTGCTTTCTGTGAGATCATGGCCTCTCTGGGCCTCAAAAACAAGCCTCCTGAGTTTATGAAAGTCAGCTTTCTTAAAGTTGAGGACTACTGCATTGTTGGCTGACTTGCCAGCTTTGCAATGAATAGTGAAAGTGATCAACTCATGATCATTGTCACCTAGCTTTCCTTCGATTAGATCATCCTCTTTGGCCAGTACCAGGTTCAGCCCATAAACTTCTTCAGACAGGTAGAACTCATCCACCCATATAAAGAAGCTTTGAGACCAATAGGAGTTGGCCAAGTACTCTTCCCATGGGATGTCCAGGTAATTGAAGTCACCCATGACAACCATGCACTGAAAGCGTGAGGCCTCAGTCAGTTCTCTGGTGAATTCTTGGTCAAGCTCTTGTTCTTGGTTTGGAGGTCTGTAGTAGACTCCTACCTTTGTATCCTCTTCACCACATCCCCCTTGTATTCTAACCCAAAAGGTCTCCAGTCAACCTCCTTGGGTGCCAATCTCAGCTTGTAGGGATGTATAGTTCTTCTTCACATAGACAGCTACATCCCCACCCCTTTATTCAGTACGATCTCTCCTGTATAGGATGTAGCCATTTATACCCATAGTCCAGTCATAAGAGGAATCCCACCAGGTCTCTGTTAGCCCTATGACAGCGTAGTAATTTTTGTTTAGCAGAAGGACCAGTTCCTCCTGTTTATTCCCCATACTCCTGGCATTCATGTGCAGGCACATAACTATGCCATTGGAGGCCCTAGGCTTCCTTGAATTCATGGAGTAGCTCTGCTCCTAGGCTGGGGTAGGAGTGAGTTCCCTTGAGTATCCTAACCCGCTGATTTTGCAGTTGATTCTTGGTGAGCTTGCTCTGGTGGTTGTCTGCCCATCCCCCTGTGAGGTTAGTTTAAAGCCCGGTTGAGCAGATCAGTCATTTTGGCTGAGAAGAGCTTCTTCCCCAGTGGAGTTGGGATATCTAATTTTAAAGTTCAAGTGGATAATATCTAATTGCTAGATGGCAGAGAACACATCAAAATCCTTTTCCACCTGGAAATCATGGAACCAGAATCATATAAAACACAGTAAGGTCCAAGGCTCTGAAAGGGTCTGAGTTGGGGGAATGGAATACTACCAATAGGCTCTAAATCAACACAGCTATTTCACTGTGGCAAGGGATAGTACCTGGCCTGTACCAGAAGTTTCTATTTCTATTGCACTTGTCCAGGGAAGGGGAGGTACCTGATTAATATCAGTCAAAACCAAAAGTCATGTTCTTCCCTGTGTGAACATGCATGCCCTGCCTGAACACCAGCATGCAAAATCTCAGGGATTCTGCTGAGTTCAGGGCACAGTTGTGTACATTTGGGGTAGAGGAAAAAGGCAAGGCTAATACCTAAGTTTTTTCCTTACAATCAAGTGGCTTACAGAATCTCATCTATTAATGGACAAATCTGTGTTCATAATCAAGTAACACTTGATAAATGTAGCTCTGGAAAAAAAAAGAAAAACCTCACTCTGTTTAATGTGTTGTAGATGACACATAAAAAGACTGCCAAGTGGTTCTTATTTGCATTCCTTATGTCCATTGGATTTATCACTTCTGATAAAGAGAAAGGACTACATAATGTGAACAAGGATGGGAGTGTTAGTGGGACTCCTTGGGAAAGGAGTGGGAAGCCATGGTTGCCAGGGGGAAGGTTTGTGAGTGCCAGTGAGTAGGAAGGCCTACCTAGTTCATTTGGTAGCTTTGGTTTAGGAGTTGTTTTACAGATTCTTTTGAAGGAGTAAGATGATTGTGGCTGACCAAGGAGGTGGGGCTTGCCTAAGCAGAAAGGCTGGGGCTTGCCATCTCAAAGCAACACAGGAGCCAGAGGCACAGAACCAACCAACAGGGGAGTTTGAGAAAGGAGTTTACTGGGGAGTTTGTTGGGACACTATCTTTATCATCTTTGCTCCACTGTAAGCTTGCTGAGTGAAAGCAGATGGAGGAAGAGGACATTTTTCAGGCTGTAGCAGCAGCAGCAGGAGGAAGAGATAACAGGAGAATTAACAGGATGGCTGGTAGGGCTGTGCGAAATTTTGCTGGCCATTTCGTTTTGACACTGTTTCGTCTCATTTTGAGGTCAAAACAGCAAAATTGAAGTAAATGAAAGGGCATCTAAATAGCCTCGAAACAAAATGAGGCTAGTCAAAATGTTTCAAAAGTCAAAACATTTCAACCATAGCACTTGGGATGGGAAGTTTGTCCAGCTGGGCTGATTCCCTGCCCCTGGTGCAATCTAGTGTGGGGGTGGGAAGGCAGCCCAGCTGGACTGACTTCCCACCCCCGACTGGGGTTCAGAACTCAGCCCAGCTGAGCTGAGTTCCTTTTCCCAATCCCATGGCATGGCCAGGAAAAACACTGAAATAGTGTCAAAACAGTCTCAGTGTTTCGACGAAATGAAACAGGGAGGCTGTTTCGACTGAAAATGAAATGAGATACAAAACACTGTTCTGTCCAGACCTCAAAACTGAAGTTGGAATGGAACAGTGCCATTTTGCACAACTCTAATGGCTAGAAAACATTGCAGTGCCATAGCCCCTACCACTACCAGCTCCTCCTCTGCCTGTATTGAGCGAGCATAGCCAATGATCACCAAGACTTCTACCCAGGGGCTGGTCTGGTTTTGCATAGATTGTGGCCCACCTTCTCTGAATTCCCCTCTTCCATGACACTGGAGGTTTCTTTGTGTACTAAGTTAATGAAGGCCTTCTGCTCACAAATGTTTCTGGGCCTATCCATATCATCTTCCAGCTAACTTAACTGATTCCTGAGAAAATACACCAGGATTTACCTCTCACATGTGTCGCGTCCGAGGACCGGAGCACCCTTGACCTGCGAGCCTGGGTCGGCATGACCGGCTGGACGCAGGTACGATACGGTGGTCATACGGGTGGAAAAGCGAGAAGAGTCAGGGAGTTTAAATGCATTTTGGTTAAAGATTTATTGTTACTTACACCACAGAAAAGTTTTTCACCACAGGTGGGGAGGGGTCAACGACTGGCCAGGTTGCTGACTATGTCTCCTGGGTGTGCGTGGAGGTCTCCGCAGATGGCAGAAATCTTTCCAAAATTAAAGGTTTCCAGGTAGCCAATCACAACACACGAGGCTTGAATAATTACAGGACTGCCAATTATGACTGTGAGCAGACTTTGCGTGTTTTTTACTTCTGCTCAGTTTTCATGCAAGAATGACTGTGCATGTATTTTACATTTAAGCTAGGGGAGGGCTGAATATGGAACTATGATGATGATATATGTTATGTTAACCTTTTGACCTTTTTGCCATCGGCATCTGAAATCAAAGATTTTTCTTTGACAACATGTAAGCACTTCCCCACCTGGTAAGAGGAAGACAAGAGAAATCATAGGTCCCTTATGGAATGTGGAAGGCAATTTAGTTATGGACAATGCAGAGATGGCTGAAATATTTAATGCTTTTTTTTTTTTTACTTCAGTCTTCACAAATAGGATAGCTACCAGAGGCTGAGTCAAGTTGGCAGCAAAGATAGAGAAAAAGACAAACTGCCTAGAGTAATAGAAGAACAGGTTAGGGGTTATTTAAAGAAGCTAGATGCTTTCAAATCAGCAGGGCCAAATGGGATGCATCCTAGAAAAGATACAGAGAAAACCAACAAAAACGATCAGGGGCCTGGAGCAGTTGCCATGCCAAGAGAGACTCAGTTTAGAAAGAAATCTGAAGTGGGGATATGACAGAGGTTTATAAAAATCTTGAAATGCATGGACAAAGTGAACAGGGAACTGTTATTCACCAAGTCACAGGATACTATAACTAGAGTGTGCCTGCTGAAATTAGTAGGTGGCAGGTTTAAAGAGAAAGTGCTTTTTTTATGCAACACATGGTTAACATGTGGAATTCATTGCCACAGGATGTGTGGAGGCAGATAACATATCCAGGTTTAAAATGGGAGTAGATAAACTAATGGATGATAGATCTATGAATGGCTATGAAACAGAATGTTTGGAGATTTCCTCTGGCATCTCTAAATCAATAAATGGTGAATGGCACTAAGGTAGATAATCCAGTATAGCACTTTATCTTCTTATGTTCCTGGGTACTAAAGGAATTGACTTTGGAAATTTCAGAGCCTTTGGCTATTCTCTTTAAGAACTTGTAGAGGTTGGATGAGGTCCAAGATGATTGGAAAATGGCAAATATAGTGCTTACCTTTAAGAAAGGAAAAAAGGAAGATCCAGAGAATTACAGACCAGTCAACTTGACTTTGGTATCTGGAAAGAATATATAGTAGGTCCTCAAGGAATCTGTTGTGAACTGCCTAGAGGAGAATATGGTGATCAAGAACAGCCAGCATGGATCCACCAAGAGCAAGTCATGATGATACATGATCAATCTGATTTCTTTCTGCAATACAGTGACAGGCTCTGTGGATAGAGGAAAAGCAGTAGATACGATGTATCTCAACTTTAGCAACACTTTTGACATTGTCTCCTATGACACCCTCATTGACAAGGTCAGGAAACAGAAACTAAAAAGTACAGTAAGATGGATCCAGTGTAACTGGTTGGATCATCTTGCTTAACAAGTTGTCACCAATGGTTCGATATCTAGTTGGCAAGAGATATCAAGTGGGGTTCTCCAGGGATATGTCCTGGCTCTGACATTTTTTAATATCTTCATTAATCATTTGGATGATGTGATTAAGTGCAAGCTTTGCAAATTTGTGGACAATACCAAGTTCGGTGGAGTTGCAGATCTTCTGGAAGTTAGGGCTAAGATCTAGACTGACCTGGATAAACTGGAAAAGTGGTTCACAATCAACCAAATGAGATTCAGCAAGGACAAGTGCAAAGCCCTGCACTTCAGAAGGAATAATTGCATGCCACAGAGAAAAACCCTCTCCATCCTCTCTGCAGTCACTTTTCAAGTATTTGAAGACTGCAGCCTAGCCTGTCATTCCCCAGTCTGTGGCTATAGGGAACAGAACTAGCGGCAAGGGCCTCAAGCTCCAACAGGGGAAATTTAGGGTGGAGATTAGAAGAAACTTTCTAACTATGAAGATGGTCAAGAGTTGAAACAGGTTACCTAAAGAGGTTGTGGAATCTCCATCACTGGAAATTTTCAAGAACAGGTCAGACAGACACTTGGCTGGGATGATTTAGTCAGGGATGATTCTGCCTTTAACAAAGGGCTGCACTATATGACCTTCTGAGGTCCCTTCCAGCCCTACTTTCCTATGGACCTATGATTTTGATGATTTGGCTTACTGTACTCAGCACTGACTACCCATGTATTCCTGAAAAAGCCCATTAAAGCAGAAAAGCATGCTTATAGTTATACACAAAAGGCAGTTGTGCCATACAAATATGGTAATAAAGCACCTATCAAGACTATTTTGCACAGAGCTGTTACCATTTCAGTTGTTCCGGTGCCGTCTGTCATATACTGTAAGAGATGTAAATGTAAGATGAAATTGCTCCAGCCCATGTATGAGTGGAAAAAGGTGACATTTTTTGATTTTATATGTCCTAAGATTACTTACTTACATCTCCCCACTGCTCATCTTTGCCCCTTCTTCCTTCCCTTCCTGACTTAAAATGAGCTACATTAACGCTTATACCCTTTATATTCAGTACATTATGAACAGTTAATGAAAGATTAATATGCAACTAATAGATGTTAAAACCAAATATGAGCAGTATGCAGTAGAAAGTTATAAGTAATATATTAACCTGCTGGACTCTCTCAACAATTAATCAGCTACTAAAACATATTCACTTAACTCTTCATAAACTTTATATAAAGGGCATATATTGTATTATATATGCACACACAATACATATGTAGAGGTATGCAATATGAATTCAATATTGAATCAAATTATTCTGAAATGGATTGAATGTTTTGTGTCTAGAACCTTATATTCATATTACTTCATCATTTCTTCAGAAGGTTATGTCTCGAGAAAGCGACATTTCTGCCCATTAGATAGTCCAGGTTCAGTGGATACTCATTGTGAGGAAAGGCCAACAAATTGTTTTTAAAGAATTTCTTTTGCAGTTAGTGTTGTATCCAAAACTGAAAGAAACTCCTTCAAGAACCCTGTCATTAGGCATATAGTAAGGTATATACCAGTTCTATAAATTTGTGAACTGTGAGACAGGGACAAGTGTGTTTACAGCCCTGACTGCTCCATGTTTGCAGGTTACAGAGGTGCAGATACAGGTCATTAAAGGCTGTTCTGATGAACATACTGCCACAGGCTGTTTCTCCATTTCCCCCTTCACCTGTTCACTCGTACCAAAGTACAAATATACTGTATGAGTCAAAAAGAGCACACATTCTTAGGGATACAAAAAAGGCTGAGGAAACAGCAACAACAATAAAACCTGCAGCAACAAGTAAGTGTAGGTTTGACATTAATGGGCATAGTATGGATTTTGTGTCATCAGCCCAGAATGGAGCAGGAGTGTCAAGGCAAATTCAATTTGCCACTGCAGTCTTGCAAGAATATCTGCATAAAGAAAAGGTCAAGTGGTCCAAAACAATCCCCTTTAATGTATTAGAACTGAGTAGCTGTGTATGGCCAGTCCAGCAAGATCTGTTACCCAATATTAAGTCTGCCAACCACCCTGCATTTGATAACACATATATAATTTCCCTGCTCTGTCATTTTCAATATTTTTAATTTTTTGTCAGATTGGAGATAGAGAAAGTTATCCAGTTTAGGTGGCCTCAGAAAACAATCACAGGGAGAGTATTTTGAAAGCAAATATGGGATTCCCAAAAGCATTCAGGAGAAAATTCTCAAATGAAAGTCAAAAGGGACTTTGGCTCCTAAAGGACTTAGGCACCTTGGAAACGTTTACCCATAAGGAAAGGAAGAAAGTAATCCAGGCAGCAACAAGAGAACACTATTATGCTAGTTCCAAACTGTACAATTCTTCTTCAGGAAAGATAACTACAAGAGTCAGAAATGGCTCATTAAAGAAAGCTTCTGGAGCTACAAGGAGCCTGTGAGCATGGAATTTTGTTGGCAAAATGGTGTAATGTAAGACTAGGCCTCTATAGGATGGGAAACACAAGTGAGAATCAAAACTAGGTTTTTCTATACTAGAATAAAGGTGGGGGGGAACTACAAAGGCTATAGCCTTTTTATAGCTGATAAAGGCTATAAAAGCTAGGTACAGCATCCACCGTGTTCAGTCACAAGAAGATACTGCATTTCAGATTTTCAAAACACTATACAAACTACCAGATGATGCTGCTATCACCTCTGTGAAGTAATTATTATCTCAATTTTAATGTCATACAGAGTGAAGTGGCTGGCACACAGACATACAATGGATATGTCTACACTGAAGTAACAGAAGGCAGTCTCAGCAGGGTAAATTAGCCCTCACTGAATTCTCTGCTGCCTTGGTTGGACTACTGTTACCCAAACTGGCTAATTTAAAGTTAGCTCAGGTATCCCTTATTCAACAGGGCAATTGCTTCTGTGACTTCAGTGTAGGCAACGAATCACTGGCAGAGCCAATTTTAACTGGTTCCAGTGGGCAACCAGGTTTTTGGAACAGAACTCTGCCTCTACTGTGTTTCTGCCCCATAGGAACATTAGCCTCTGGCAGAAATAAAAATCAGAGAACAACTGAGGAATCTTAATAGTGTCTGTTGGAATTTCTCCTAGGACACCTATACCATATTGCGTCAAAAAAAAAAAAAAAAAGAAAGATAATAATTGCTAATCTACTGCCCCCCCACTTGCACTGCCTCCTTTATCATATGCTAGTAGCAAAAGTACAACAGAGAATGTACCACTCATGAGCAAGCAAGACACCTGCCTGCTGCATAGAGCCTCTTGATTTCTTTAACACGCCCTTGTCCTTCTTCTCTATTGTTCACTACTACAAGCAGTCATTTGTATGAGTACATAGTGGGTATAAAATGCTACCATTTTGATTCAGGAGTATTTTATGCTGACTTTACACTAGTGCCATGGGGTGCCTATAGATATTCAGAAAGGCTGATCCAACTGGGCTGTCCAATGCGTAATTGTAATGCATTGGAGCAGACTCGATTAAGTCTGCTGGAGCATGGTAATTACTGTGCTCCAGCAGACTCCAGCATCATGTGCATCAGTGCTCCTATGCTGAAAAATGGTGGCGGGGCACTTTAACTAAAGCTCATTCAGTGAGCTTTAGTTAAAGTGCCCCTGCTGCCATTTTTCAACGCGGGGACGCTGATGTGCATGGCACTCCAGGCACTTTAATTAAAGTGGTTCTCAAAGCTGGTCTAATTAAAGCACCAACCCCCACCTCCCTCCTCCTGGAACACATCTATAAATGCCCACTGGCTTTTCTTTATGCTTTATTCTTTCATTTTGGAAGTGATTAAATAAAGTGTAAAAGTTCTGGTGGCAGAGAATGAATGAGATTCTAAAACATGAGGACAGCCTACTGAGATGCCAAGAGTCAGAAGCTTTGGTGCAATATAATGTTAACCTGTCTAGAAAGTCTCTATAACCCACTTTCATGATAGTCAGGTCTCTTTGGCTATTTTATAAACTGGGGTTTTCTAGTGCTTCTATTTTTGTATCTGCTACAAGTCCCATTTTAAGTAAGGGTCAGGTGTTCATGCAGACTTAGGAGAAATAAAAGGTATTTGCTGTAAATTGGAATTTAAGGGCCTTGTTGCACAATAACTTTGGGCAGCTCTTGGAGCTCTTAACACCAGGATTGTCCACACATTAACACCTGAAAGTAGTTTTAAGCACTTGTTATGCATCTCAAAGTTACACCACTCCGGGGCAGGATTTTCTGTGATCCATGTTACCCAGCTCATGTTTCATTAATGTGTGGCCACTCTCCACAGATGGGCTGGCCAAGTTGAAGTCCTCCAGTATTTCAAGATGCAGTGCCCCCTTCCCCATCCCCCGTTCTGTGTAGACAAACTTTCCATCCCTGAACTGTATTGCCCGGGGGAGTAGCACCAAGCCAACTCCCTTTCCCGCCCCTGGGAATGCAATTTTCCCAACCCCCAGGGGTGTCACCCTGTGCAAACAGCCTGCAGAGCACATGCCACCTAGCAAGCACAAACTTTTTGTCAATCGACCTCCAACTTACTCAACCAGCATGAGCCAGAGTGGGGGGCTGGGGGAAAAGAAGGGCTCTTGACTTGGGGAAGGATACCTTTACACACTGGGCTAGCTAGCTAACTAGGTGCTGGGGTTGCATGTGATGCTGATTCTTGGTCCCTCCCCACCCCAGCAGCTGACCAAGAGGGCAAGGGCATTGTGCTGGGCAAAATGCATAAATGGTATCCATCAGTGGCAGGTCCATGTATTCAACAGCCAGCCAAACAAGCCTATTCAAGGTTAATGATTTCATTCAAAAGCCACCCCCATCCTTGGCCACCATTCCCTGGTTATGGTCCAATGTGGCCCAATCCCTAAACCACAGCAAATCCTGCCTGTGAATCCTACCCTGCCCCACTCTGGCCCGCATGCCCTCCAACCCTCGCAGCCCCGCTCCCAAACTGTCTTAAAGCACAGGGGTTTACCAGAGCCTGACTAGGTCTGGGGGCTCTCTGGGGCTGGCCACCACTCCCCAGGGCTTAGGGGAAGTTGAGCAGTGACTGCCTGCCCAGACAGGCTCAGAGCTAGTAGGAGGCTCAGCGCTGGCCAGATGGGGAAGAAAAGCCCTGACCATAGGCTCTCCTCTGCATCCTGCTCTCCCCCAAAAGCCCTGGGAACTGGGGGAGAGCAGTGGCAAAAAAAAACAGTTGTTTAGCCAGTAAAGCTGCTGGCTTCATTGCCAAACTACATAATTTCTGTTAAGGAAGATGTCTACTGGTGTTTCCTTCAAGAAAGAGTTAGTCAGAGCATTACAAAATGTTTACTGTGAAAAAAACACCCTGGACACCATGCCTGCTTCTCTTGTTGATTCAAAACTCCATCCAAGTTGATATCAATTGATGAGTCTTTCTATACCTGATCCTATTTATAGTTTTGCATGTACACAACATTCAGTTTGTAGTTGTATGTGACGCACAGAAACTACATAAATCCTGACGTTTTAATAGAATTTTGGTTTAAGGTGGTGAGGTACACATTTTTCACATAGTGGTGAAAAACAACGGATTAATGGCCTAACACAGGGCTGTCCAACTTCTAAGCAGCTGGGGCTGCATGTTCTGTGGGCTGCACCAAGATGAGCCATGGGCTGCCCATCAGGCTGCACACCAGCCAGGAACCACGCCCCACCTCCCCAGCCCTCTACCACCACATTGTACTGGGCGGACAACCACTGCTCCACTGTCCCATGTGACATGGGCATCCTAGTCTCACCCTCAGCTCCAAAGTCCCTGCTGCACTGTGCTGCATTACCACAGACCCCACCGGGGCAGTGGCAGGAAGTGAAAGCCAAAGGAGAGTGGGGAAGCTGAGAGACCCTTGGTGGTTCCTGCCAACAGAGCAGTAGGGGAGGAGGGGCAGCAGTAGCTGGGGTGGGAGCTTGGGGCCACAAATTAACTCTTTGTGGGCTGCTTATAGCTCAGTGTCATGTACCAAGGCACAGGCAATCCGAGTAGTTCTTAGCACCAGCTGATAGCCACGGGCCTGAGGGGTAGCTGAGATCAATAAGAGAGAGTCAGAATCTGAATCAAGGCTGAAATTCTGGGTAGATCAAGATCAGGAAGTGAGCTAGGTCACGTACCTGTGAGAGCTGAGTTCCAACAATCTGAGACGTGAAGCAGAGGCAGAGGTCAAAGGAAACAGGAAGCCTTATGGGCTGGAGGATCCAATCAGGGATCAGGAGCCCAAAACCAATTAGAGGACCAGCAGCAGGACACTCTTTCCCAGTATAGCCCCTTTCCTTGCTGTTCTGCCTTCCTTCATGAGCTGGCAGTTGGCCCTGAGCCCCTAGGGTGGGAGTTTGGGACTGGGTCTTAACACGCAGTCAGTGGGTTTGCCAGCTGGGCAGCCCTAGCCTAACACAAAGGTTTTGGATTAAGCATACCATGAAACCCTTCTACCAGGTATGTTGGAAGATATGAGGACCAGCAGGTCCTCATACATCTAGCCTTTTCTTTACCACATTAATGGGGGGGGAGGTGCTGCCTCCTCATACCCCAGCACAGAAAACTGAGAAGATGGTATTTCTTATTCTCTCTCTTCCTCCAGTTCTTTAAAAGATAGTATCAGAAGTTCATTTCCTTATGCTCTTCAGAACACTGTTGCTGCACACTATGTTAGATCCAACCCTAAATTCATCTCCTTCCTATCACTAGAGCTAATGAATTCTAAGAACTATTTGTTTCCAAAAGAAATTAAAAGAATTAACATAACACGCTATGGAGGGAAACAGCAGAAATGCATAAAGACACAACATTCATGTCAATGTACTTTTTAAAGTGAATAGTGGTGATCAAGTGACAAAAAGCTATTTTTACTTAGTATTTCGAGGCTACCTGTCACCTTTCTGAAGTGGAGAATTTGTTAAATATGATATGTGACATAAAAAACTGCTAAAATACCTATTATTAAACAATAAAAAGAAATATTTTAGTCCAATTTAAATGAAAACTGTTATAGCACATGGAGTTTTACAGATGGTTTTAAAGGTAAGAAAAACAGCTTTTAACAGATCAGATTTTATAGCCACTCCAAGATTAGGAGTTGAAATAAAGTTTTACATTATTCATGAACCTGGTGGAGGAATTTAAAAATGTCTTTAATACATGTTTACATTATAATTATTTATACAGTTTGTGAGGAGCTTTATAAAACAAATAAAAGATGCCATCACTGCCCCAAGGAGTTTATGATCTAATTTCAGACCTCACACACTAATAAGACAACATAGGGCAGGAATAGAAGACTGCTACAACATTTTTTACATTTATACAATATCTGGACCCTCTGTGAACCATCTATGCACTTCTTGACAGTTCGACTTCATAAAATATGTTACGTCTCTTTCATTCTTTCACCTTGATTCTTTATTCACACTTTCCTTTTTTATGGTATGCTGTAGTAGGGAAAGGTTTTTAGACTAACACTGTCTAGTGTGTTTTGTGTGGAGAACGTGTCCTCTCTAAAGATACCAAAATGGGTGAAAACAGGACTGAGAGGTTGGTATATATACAGCTGGTGACAATGAAGAAGTTTCAAGATTGCAGAGTGGAAGAAGGAATCATGGCAACACTGGAAGATCAATTAGGGAAGATGTAAACCAAGGGGTTTGATATGCATGTCAGGTGGAGGTGTCCAGAGCTTTTAAAATGAAGTGGGAAGCCAGTGTACAGATTGGAAGAGGGTGTCATGTGAGCAGAACAAAAACCAAGGAAGATCTTTTTCACACCTCTGCTTTGAATAGAATGAAGGGGGCAATCTGCACGTAAGAGATAGGGAGGATGAAGTAATCAAGGCAGTAGATGACCTAGGCATAATGAGTGTTCTGCCAGAGAGGAAAAGAAAGAAGGATTTCATTAAAAAAAGAAAAAAAAAAAAAGATATGCCATAGAAGGCAGGAGGAACAGAATTGCATCACAGCCTTCCTGCATCATGAGATTTCCAAATTAGCCCCTCCCAAAATTTGTGATTCTAATTGATAGTGAAGATGATGGTTTGGTGGCTCAACAATGTATTATACCAAATCTGAATACTAGAATTTTATCTTCAACTTGCCTGTGGACATAGTGTTAGAATGGATGTGGGGCTGGACAGAAGGGCCATAGAAGGAAAAAATAAAATGGAACCAGTTGATCACAGACATTACATTCATTTGCACTTTTTTGAGTATCTGTGGGTACATCTACATGTGATTAGTGTGAACCAATAAACTTGGAAGTTTATTGCTCCCAAGTTTATTGCTCCAAGCATGCTGTCTACACATGCACCCAGGACCACAGGTCAGAGCAGGCCTAGCTGGCAGGGAGCCCCAGAGGTCAGCCTGCCAGCCTGGGGCTGCCTCCCAGCTCAATCTGCTGTGGGGTTGCTGGCTGGGGCACAAAGGTGCCTCAGCACATGGCTAGCCAGCAGGCAGCCCCCACACTAAAGCATCTTCATGCCCCAACCAGGTGGGGCAGCATCTACATGTGCATTGCTGCAGAGTAAAAAACTCCACGGCAGCATAGCACTGGTATTTTATCCTGCTGCAGAGTAAATATTTTATTCGAGCCTAATAGTGGTGCACCTGTAGATACACAATGTTTACTGCACAGCTAATTAGTCTACTGTGCAGTAAACATTTCCTGTAGATGTGTCCTGTATGTCCTGAACAACCAGATCAGACTACTCCAGTTAGTTCATGTAGTAAGCTCATTTTTCATCTCTGTGTGACTCTGTCTACAGATTTAAAAAAAAAAAAAGAAAATTAGGATGCCTAAAATGATAAACTTCCCAGAAAGTAACAATGCTTCCTTAAGTATTCAAAATCAAAGGGCATTTTCACATGAGGTGCTGGACGTGATACTGGGTGCTTTAAGCCACACTAATTAAAAGTGCCTGTGCCACAAGTATCAGTATCGCTGCACATCCCTGCATTATAGTGGCGGGGCACTTTGAAATAAAGCTCATCAGACATGCTTTATTTCAAAGTGCACTGCTGCCATTTTGTCAATGCCAAGACACTCAGTGATGCTGATACACATGATGAGTGAACTTGGCAGAGTGCACCAATTTCTGTGCTCCAGCAGCCTCAATTAATCAAATCTGATCTGACGCACTGGATTTCCAGCACATCAGAGCAGGCTCCCTGCCTGCATGTAGGATCCCATAAGTTCCAAGACCATTATTGTATGATTCTGGTAACTTTGTTCCTTGTTTGCTTCTCTTTTGTCATTTTCAAACAAAGAAAAGCTTCCCTCTCTCAAGATTGTTGAGAGACAAAGTCAGCACTATTAGTAGAACAATATGAAATACTGCTTTATAAAATGATACAGAAGTGTTAAGTAACTATAAAAGTATAAGTGTTCTCACTGGTGAAGCAGTAATAACAGAGCACTGATTCTGAAAAGGCTAACTGGATAATTAAAAAAAAGAAAAAGAAAATTAGCAACTTTCCCTAAGAAAGGCCACCTAATGTCTAAAAGCTTATCCAACGGCTCTCTCAACTATGCATTTGGTCCAATAAAAGGTATTACCAAAAACCTTGCCTCTCAACATTTCCTTGACATCACAGTTGGAACAGTCCAACCCTACTACAACTATCCCTCTGAATTTTACAATTTGATATATGCATCTTACATATTAATACACCCACCTACCCAGCAGGTATTTCTTCCTTGCCTTGCAATCTATGGTCTTTTCTTTGCCACATAGTTTTCATGTCCTTTTTTTAATCTTTAACTATAATGGCAAATAATCATTATGTCACAGACTTCAGGAGGCATCCAGATTGCACTTTCTTCCTCATGGGCTGACCAGTGAAAAACATAAGACTCAAGTGGTTTTTAGCAAATAGACCCATGATACATGAAATGTGGGTAGTGAGAAAAGGCACAGACGTCACTGGAGATATATCAGTCCTCCCCCAGTGTTGTAGAGAAGGCTGTGAAATATAACAAGGAATGTCAGAGCTGTTGCAAAAGTGGTTATCGGGTTCATGAAAAGAAGGTGAACAAAATTAGAAGATCTCAGTAGGCTCAGACAGACATCCCAACCATTTGTGTTTATCTCAGCTCAGCCTTTTGATGTGCTCCAATCACTGAGCATTAGTTGATAGACTAGCAAATAAAATGCAGTTAAAATTAGTATGATACCAAATGAGGTGGAAAATGACTGTAGCTAAGTGATATTACTGTTCATAGCAAACAGAATTTTAAATTAATAAACATGAACAAATTAATTCACTGCATGTTTGGAACAGAAAGTGATGCCAGTGTTTCACGGGGATGAAACATCATATCATGATATAAGAGAAGAAGCCAACACTGACAAAAGGATCCACTAACGGTAAGAAGGTTGAATCCATTGAAGGTTTAGTGCTTAGGGATATTCACTAAATATCATGTATCAAAATATCAGACTCCTGTTCTTAACTCCACTATAAAGCCCCCAGACCAGAAGAGGAAGAGCCATGCAGATAGCGCACATAGCACAGCTTGTGCTTTCAATCCTTTTGCCCATTATATTAGAGAAAGAGTTGTGGGCACTGTAGATGGAGTGCCCTGGGGAGGTATTATTTCTCTTATGTTTTCAGCAGCACTGAAAGAGCAAATGACTACCTATTTATTGCTGGAACATCTCATCTTGAAATCTTGTAAGGATTCCTGAGAGTTAAGTACCACGACAAAGTGACAGAAACACCACACTGAAGTCTCTTAATGGAATGTAAGGAAAACTGAGAAAACTTCATCCTTCCTTGGGTGCTTAGTGACCTCTTCCTCTTTGTTCAAGCCACCCAGAACTGGTTACTTTACACATCTATTAAAAATACCCATAAGAAAGGAAGGGAGCCAATTAACTGAAAGCACCAGGAGAGTGTCACACACCAAGGCCCGGGCAGTCTGTCTGGCTAGCATGAGCCAAGAACCAAAGTTCTAGGGGTAGCTGAGTCAAGAAGGCTAGAGTCTGAGACAAGGCCAAAACAACAGGCAAAGCAAAGCTGGGGAGCAAGGCAGGTCAGGCACCTGGAGATCAGAGTTTCAATCAAATCCAAGTTACAAGGCAGAGGCAGAGGTCAAAGCCTGGGCAGGATTAGCAAAGCGGTGTCAGGTCTGGAATTGGAAGATGGGAGCGCTGGGACAGCACCGAGAAGAGTGGTTGCTTCTCAAGGAAGCAATCCTCAATGCACAAGCTAAATCTATTCCAACACGGAGGAAAGGCAGCAAGAAGGCACAGCAGCCCTCCTGGCTCTCCAGGGACCTAGCGGAC
>NW_017728909.1:60621208-60636884 GCF_001723895.1 Crocodylus porosus | reverse complement strand
TCAAGCACCTACATTGAACACCTTCAAGAGTAAATTGGATGCTTATCTTGCTGGGATCCTATGACCCCAGCTGACTTCCTGCCCTTTGGAAAATGAGAGCACTGGGACAGCAGGGCAGCCTGAGAGCAGCAGGAGTCTTGTTCTTCATATAGCTTCTTGTATCCTGCACAGGCTTTATATAAAGGCTGATGGGACCAATCCCTAGCTGGGAGCCCTGACCAATCAGGGACCAGCAGTAGGAGGCCTTTTTGCTGTGCAGCTTCCTTTCTGCTGCTCTGCCTGCATCCCTAATGCATAGCTTGGTGGAGGAGTGAGCTGGTTTTTGGTGTCTGAGCCTCTAGGTCAGGGGTTTGGGACTGGGTCCTGACAGGTAACTTGCAGAACAATTCAAGAAAAAGCTAGGTACTTGATAAGGGTATGACCCCAATCCTACAATTGGACCTGTTCTAGAAGTCTACATCATGTTGTCTGGCCATCAGTGGGCTCCTAGATGGTGTTCTTGGGCACCTAAATCCATCTGCAAAATCAGAACCTAATAATAAGACAAGGTTTTCATATATGCCTAATCCTTATTAATTTTTAACTTCAAATAAAAATTCAACATTTTAAATTTAAAACATCACCCATCTTTCTTCTTCCCTCTGAAATGAGGCAAATCTACAAATGCAGGGTCACCACTTTTCAGGCAGTATATGATGAAATTTGATATGGACATTCATATTCACAGAACAAGAGGCAAAACTTTCTTAGCTGTGGCGACAGGAACACCAGCAGTCTGTATACTGGAAATAGACCTAGTAATCATTATCCCAGCATAAATGCTTAAAGGCATTTTAAAGAGAGAACTCAGAAAAAGCATAAGGAAAGAAAACAGCAACAAAATAATATGCAGTAACTTGCACAGAACCATTCAACAAATTACTCTCCTATCCCCCAGACCACGTGGCCTCTCAAGTGATGAGTATTTTTTCATGAACTTCACATAAAACTTTTACAAGTTAACTTTGCAATTTTTTTTAACTTCTCAAGAAATTATTTGACAAATATTGAGGATCCAAACATTTTCTACAGATATGTTTGTTAAATTAATTTCTAATTCAAAATGTCAAGCTTTTGCACTTCATGAATTCAAAATGTCATATGCAAGTACCATGGCAGCAGACTATGGAAATCTTGGCTAGTGGAAAGGAATACAGTAACAGATGCTCGCTCATATTTATAGTCTATTGTATACAAAGAAAGATGCACAGCAGGTAAGGCTATGACAGAAATGGCCAAGGTTTCTTCTTGGAGCCCCGCAATACCTATTTTTAATGCCACTTAAACTTTTCTATTCATAATTTTCCTGTAAACAAGATATACTGGGGGATGCCAGCATTTCTATGACTTTACAGTGC
This sequence comes from Crocodylus porosus, assembly GCF_001723895.1. Taxonomy (NCBI): domain Eukaryota; kingdom Metazoa; phylum Chordata; order Crocodylia; family Crocodylidae; genus Crocodylus; species Crocodylus porosus. The sequence continues at coordinate 60,635,487 of NW_017728909.1, read as the reverse complement.
CAACTTTCCTCACCTTTAAATGGTCATGGCTAGTTCTGATAGGAAGTCACACTTGGGCTAAGAACAGATGTTCAAAAAGCCGGAGGTGGAAGCAGTTTAAGTTTCACACTTTACTCTGGGCACCCTAGGTTAGGTGGGGAGTGAAGAGAACAGACATTCGCCCTGCAGTGGCAGGTGGGGAGGAAGGGGGCATACAGGCTGCCTGCACTGGCTGAGGCCAGCAGGCTGGAGGTGCTCCCTCATGCTGCCCGGCAGGCTGCTGGAGAATGCCAAGCCCGGCCAAGCAGCCAGCCACCCCTGATTGGCCAGTGTGGCCCCTCTCCCCAGCTCCACCCCCTGCCAGTGGCCAGTTGTCAGCAGCTGCAAGAGGGGAGAAGGGGAACAGAGGTCCATGCCCCAGGCCCCCAGACCCAAGCCTGAGCTGGGGGGGGGGGGCTGCACCCCAATGCTGCCCAGTCCAGGCTTCTCCCAGTGCTGCCCAGCCCAGCTAGCCAGCACACCTCCCAGCCCTGCTGTTGCACCATCAGCAGCATGAGCACAGGCTCCTACCATAGGGGCACGCCCAGCTGTGCTGGCTTGGGTCTGGGGAAGCTGGGTCTGCACAGCAGGGGCTTCAGTGTCCCCATCACTACCACTGCTGACAGCCAGCTGGGGGGGGCGGGGGTTGGGTTAAGGAGCCACGCCGGCCAACTGAGTCAGGCAGTGGGGGTGGGAGGGAAGATGTCACCACATGGGTCCTCTCCAGCTAGGCTGGCATGGGTCTGGAGGAGCCGGAGCCAGGGCCAGGGTAGGGGCCTCCACTCACCTCCCTTAACCCCACTAACAGTTCACAGGGGAGCAGGGCTGAGGAGAGGATCTAAAATGTCAGATCTAAAATTGAAGGTAGCTTCTAATGCTGTATCAGCAGTGGTTGGAGTTGCAGTTAGATGCTGAAGCCATCTCTTTAAATGCAACTTCTGTTGCATGCAGAACAATAATGCATGCAGACAAAACCAAACAACACTTCCCTGCCTTCAACTGTTCTGTTCAATCCCACACTTAAAAAGTATTTCACAAAATACAGAAATGTAAAAGAAAAGGAATTGCTGCTGCCCTTTTGCATATTTGGACCTGAAAGTAACCTGGAAAACAAATGTATTCTCACAAAAATGCAAAAGGGCATACAGAAGTAGTAGAAGGAAGAACAGTGACAATTTCTACTAATCATACTTCTCCTTGACATCCAAGTTTAATATTTGACTGAACTACTAATCTAAAGATTACAAACCTGATAATGCTACACATAATGCCAAATGAAGAACTTGTTACCATTCAGTTTGAGTGTTCAGGGCAATAAGCAATAAAAGTTTTCATTAAGTAGCTCTCAGTCTAACAGCTAGTTCAAAAGAGTGCCCATTATGAAGTTTGAACCCATATATTATATCACAAATGTAGGGCATGTTGGATTCATAATTACTCATCACCTTCCAAAATATTAGAATCTAGCTAGAGAATCTAGCTCAGCTAGAGCATGATATCTTTCTGATACCATCCTGGATCATCACTAGATGCCACTCACAAGGTTAAAGAAAACCTGGTTTATGAATTATCTTGACATAGTAACTTTAACAAGGTGCAACCAACCAGATGGTTAGTTATGCCTATCTGATATTAGTTTCCATAAAGTAGATGTAGATATACAGTAATGTATACGTGTATTTAACTGATAATCCAACTAATTATACAAAATAGTACAGAGAAGCCTCAGCTAAAATAAAAAAGCTGGATAGAGGTCCAAATCATTTCCAGGTCTTGCGTATTTGGATGAAAGGTTCATACTGACATATGAAGAAGACAAAGCTCAGTTACAAAGTGGATTTTTAACTGGACACAAGCAAGATTTATAGATGTATCTGTTTCTCTAGGTCTCAAACAACAGAACACTGTCTGTGAGGATCTTATAATGTGTACAGGGTCTCTTCCCTGGCCTGTATTACTGAATACTGGAACAGACTGCTAACTATATGAATCCACTACAAAATTCAGAGTTATGTTCCACAACAGAACTGAAAAAAAAAAATCACGCTTTTTCCATTAGTTCTCAGCAAGAAGTTGGCATTTGGGTTTTGAGCTGGGCCCATCACTACTAAAACGGATTTGAAAGGTTTGAAAGATACACATTTGTTTCAACTCTAAATTTGTCCAAACTTATTTTATCTATTTTAATGGCTTTTTAATACCAGACTATTTTTCATACTTCTACCAGTATAAAATATATTGGAAGGAAATAGAATGCTGCAAGATGATCTCTTGCAATTGCATACAAAACATTGCAAGACCCATGAACACTGGAATAAATTATTAGACAGGGGAGGGAAAAAAAACATAAAACATACCTTTGTGATGATATGTTTCTGAAGTTTATGGCAAAACCTGCTCCTTGAGGTTTATTAAACTCTAATCATTTTTCTTGAAGGATTAGTAGCAATTATCATTAAGGTTCAAGCATTTAACTGTGACTGCTGCAATAAATCTTATTAAAATAACTGAAACATACTTTTTTTTTTTTGCATGTGGCAACCTGTCTCTGAATCACAACCATCTGTACATAGTTATTGCCTGGTGCACACAGATGGCAGTAAAACAACTATAAAGCTATACCATTCTTTAATCATAACTTCTAACAGTACTAAACAAAGTGAAATCTGAGTCAGACCATTAGCATTTGAAAGACTATATGATCACTGTAATTAACAAATACACTTTAGAATCCTGTTATAAAATGTTTTATTGGTTTCTGATTGAAAAAATAATAACACTTGCACTGGGCAACTGCTTGTTTTAATCTTTGACGGCTCATTTTTAAAAAAAAATCATATGTTAACAATAGAATAGCAGTCTTCAAGTTTTTATGCTGCACAATTCCTTTACAGATTTAAAATGACAGCGGAAGGTAGCAGAATAATTTATTCCTTCTTGCTTAAGGCACAGAATCATGAATGCTCCAGGTCAGTAACTGCAGGGCTACACTAAACCCCTGTCACTCCAAATCAGTTACAAAGTGAGCATCTGCACCCTGTGCTTATCTTTCAAGGGAAAAAAATATCCACATTACTTACAAAGGCTGGGCCTCAGAACATGAAGAGTTTTAAATGAAGCCAACAGGCAGGTTGCTTAATGTCTTTCTTCCAAGTAATACTAGATGTTGAGCTACTGGATCCAGTACAGTCTTTTTGGACAGAAGCCTTTTTTGGTATTTCTATTGAAGTGTGCTAGACTTTTATTGTGTTCTGGGGCTAAAGAAAAAAACAAGTTCATGCTCATTATTGTCATTTATTCTCATTACTTGATAAAGGTTTTGAGAGCTCTAAACCACCATCCCCTGTATCTCTCTCATTTAACAGAGGAGATAGGAATCACCTACAGCTCAAGTGCTACAGTCAATACAGCACCAACATATTCATATACCAAATTATTCAGGACATCTGTTTGGTTGGTTGCTTGGTTGGATTGTTTCTGACACTGCATTTATCAGCAACTAATTTATAAGGCATTCTTCTATTGACAAGTGGAAATGAAGGTGCAGAACATTTCCCATAACCAAGACCTTCAACGCTAATGTACTATGGCTGAATCTCCTGCATTCCTAGGGTCAGTCCTGCCAGGCTAAATTTGCACTACAGCCAATGAGAACTAAGTTAGCTCTGCAACTCACTGAATCTGACCCATCTGCACTAAGTCCCACTGAGTATAGCAACAACATATGAATAATGAACAAATATGGGTATAAGGTATAATAGTTTTCTTGACATAGGAATGGGCAACTTTTTCTTTTAGATCTTGAAAAAAACACAGATTAACTTCACACAGCCCACAAAGAAGTCTCATTTATGAAATTGTTCACCAGCATGTATATATTATCGGTGTTCTACAAGCAACTTGTTCTTGCCTTTCTAGTAAAAGCCACATGTTTATAGCTCAGCCTTTCTTCAGTTCTGAATACCAATAATATGAGACAGATGTGGCAAATGTCTATGTATCTTGAAAAATATAACTGTGCTTCTTTGATGGGCTGAGGGTAAGCAGTTGCCCTCCCTAGGGCACATTTGAACTGTTTGAGATTCTTTGCTGCCAACTACACAGCTTGCTACCTGTCAGGAACTAGAATTGGCAGAAAACAGCTGGTAGAAATCAATGGATGTGCCAGTTCTGGTTCATCCAAGAGAAGTATTGTGGAACAGTGAAGTAACAGGCAGTACAGATATGTCCTGTGTTTTTACATAAACGCCTCCACTGCAGAAGGGGTTTTAGGGACCAAATTGGTCATGCAATTAACAACATTTTAAAACTTAGTATATATGTAACTGCTTATGTGTAAAACCTGTGATGACTGAGAAAAAAAACTCTTGGGTACAATTAGCAATATCATTCAAAGGCTGCAGAGAAGTCACTGTTGCTATTGTATAAAATCCCTTACTTCCTAAGTCACTTAACATGAATGTGGTAATGCTAATAGGGATGGTGTTATCCTGTCTCCCTTTCATCTTCACTGCTTCAAGAGAAGACTTAAATGTCTCTATAATATTACTGATAGAGTGCATTGGAGAAAGTACTACATATACTTTATACTAGATATAAAGCCTCCAGCTGTCGGTTTCTCTTCCTCCAAACTGGCTTAGCATCATAGAGGAACTCGGCTCTTAAAAAGGAGATGGGAAAGAAACTGTAAACACAGAGTAGAAATCAATTTTGCAAATCTCCAATTACATATAATTCTCCTTTCTCAGAAATATAAACATGCTGAATAAACCCTACACTTCTGGACTCTAGAGCTGAGAAAATGTCACTATCATAAAAGATACAAAGTGAAAAACAACATCTGCACATGAAAGGAAAACGTCTTTAAAACAACAAAAAAAGAGGAGGTTGGAGCAGAGGTTTGTTTTTAGAGCAAATAACACAATACAGAACATTTGAAAGCTAAATGTAATATAATATTTATATTACAGAAGTTGTAGATGTAAACATACCCAGCTGCCAGATATTGACAAAAGCCAGAAAGGAGAAACTGGGCACTCAGGGAGCTCTTACAAGACATCCAGACTGAGTTTGGAATCCCAGCACAAAACCCTGTTAATGTTTTGTAAGTATGCAGTGAACTTGAAGCGCCTGCCTTGCAAATCTGAAGAGACAGAGCTGACCTGACACTAGTTACACCATCTCTGCCACGGCTTTGGTTGAATGAGTATTACTTCAAATCCTCAAGAGGTAATCTCACCAAGGAACATCAGTGTGAAAAATGCACCAGATAACTATGTGGATAGGGGTTTCCTGTACACAAACTCCTCAGACTATGCAAAAACAATAGAGGTAAGCCCTCTAAATACATTCATAAAATAAACTTTGTACAAATCACAAAAGGTTTGTGTACTCAGTGGGCGCGTCTACACCTGCACAGTAACAACTTGCTAGTACTAAATGACTGCTCAGTAACCACTGGTAGTGCCCAGTCCAGGCACCGCATGGTTTGTTTCAGTAGGTAGAGTGGTTTCAGTTTGTTGTTGTAAGCATTTGACTAATTAAGTTACACGTTTTGATAAGGTTTGGTGACTGGATCTTCCTTTATTATAGGATTTGTACTTTTTTAAAAAGCAGCCAATGTAGTCAGTAACATGAACAGATACTTTTTAAAAGATTGTTTACAAAGCCAAATAAATAAAAACAATATTTTAAAAATGTGCATAGTATAGAGACAGCTTTTATGTGACTGTATAAAATACAGCCAGCTTGAGGATGGAATACAGGCTCTGTTTAAATCATGCACAATAATGGTGTGTAATAAGGCAAGACAGAAAGCTGTTGTCTTTTTTGACAAGATTATGGGTGTGCTTGCTAAATATGTTTGATTCTGCAGACTTAGATTTCTCTAAGCACTTAGTATTACATGGCATTTTGATTTAAAACCTTGGACCCAACAGGATGAATATTCAATGGTTTAAAAACCCGTTCCACAGACAGATCTCAAAACAAAGTTAACATGGACACACCAATAACTGAAGCCATTTCTAATGGGATACACCCAGGCTTGTTTTTCAATCCAGTACTGTTCAATTTTTTTTTAGTAATTTAGAGGGTAATATAAACTCTTTGATGGCAAATTTTGTATATGACACAAAGATTGTTGGGGTAATAAATAATGAGAAGGAGAGGGCAACAATGCAAACTGATCTGAAGCTAACAAAATGTATTTTAAAACTGCCAAATACAACATAATATTCTCAGAACAAATAATACAAAGGTTGGGAAACTATCTTGGAAAATTATGACTTAGAGGAGGGTTTTAGAGTTATTATAGATAAACTGCCTTAACATCAACTCTCATGGCAAGGCCGTGGCAAGAACCGAAAACCTGCTAAAATGATCCTTGAATGTTTAAATAGGAAATATCAAGCAGTTGTAAAAAAGTGGTATCACCTCTATAAGTACCCCTGGTGAGACTACCACTACAACACTGCTGTTATTATCCACTTCTGGTGTTCACACTTCAAGAAGGATGTGGGACTACTGCAGAGAGTTCAAAGGACTACAAAAATGATCCAGGGCCTGGAAAACAAGTCTTACGATATAAGGCTTAATGAGCTCAATGTATTCAGCTGTTTGACAAGAAGGTTAAGGGTGATTTTGTTGATAGGTACTTACAAATGGAAAAGATATTCCAAGTTGTGTGTGGGGGAAGGTATTCAGACTTGCTGAAAAAGGGATAATAAGATCCAAGAGCTGAAAGAAGTAGTTAGCCAAATTTCACCTTGATATAACATGCAGTTTCCTAGCAGCATCCCAATAAAACACTGGAACATCTTACCATGAGATTCATCATTACTTGGAACCCAAGTGAAGATTAGATTTATTTCTACACTATATTATTTTAAACCAACTTCTAAAAAAATGTTATAGTCCATGTGTGCAGGTAATCAATCTAGAAGGGTTATGACCACTTTTCTCATCTAGGGGTTTGCCAGAATTGAAAACCCCTTGTTCATTTCCTCAACTTGCTCATAAAATGCTTGGGTCTTTTACTTGTTCACTTGAAGCATGAAAAAAATGACCACAGCTCTAGATACTAATGCTTTGAAATACTATATAAAATGCTTGGCTGGTGTGTCTTACTCATGTGGGAATACGTTATTATTGCCAGGTCTGACATCAAAAAGAATTTTCTCAGGTAAGACTGACAAGGACCTCACAAGATTTCCATCTGCTGCTTCAGCATAGAAAATGGGTTGTTTGATAGGAATTGGTTAGAGCAGGTGCATGTCTAACCTAAAATGTCCCTGTCCTAAGAGGCCTTAAGCACTGGTGGCATCTCAGCTTCTCCCATGTTCTAGTAGTCCTTCTGAACTGAACTGCTTTAGTCTAAGTTAAGTTACTGAGCTCAGTCGAGGAATAACTGGATGAAATTTAATGGCCTGTGATATATAGAAGGTCAGAGTAGATGATCTAATGGTCCTTTTTGGCCTTAACCTCTATGAAACTATAAGATTAAATGCTATATTTAATTGAAATCAAAAGGGAATATAGCTAGGCAAAATACAATTACCCAGTTAACAGTTAGGCCATCAGACCAAGTAAGCCACTTTGGTTCTGGCAGAAATTGCCACAGAGGACTGAATGATATTGCTGCTTGTGATCAGAACGTCATTCTTGTTTCCTCTAAAAGGCAGCACCTTTCAGAGCACAGTATCCCCTACCACTCTCATAATACCTTCTACCCCTTTAAAGCCCCCATGACCTCTCTGGTCACTGCCTTTTGTCTCTTACAATCATCTACAATTCCTCTTCTGCCTGCCTTTTTGCCTTCTTTCATTGTGACCCCTGCTTGACCTCATCCATCATGCTTTTTCCCTTTCCTGTAAGTCTTATGCCTATGAACTAAAGTCTAATTAAATCAAAACCATTACCAGTATTCAAAATAATTTTTTTTGTAGCCAGGTTTGATAGCCGATAGCCTCCAATGCCACCTCATAATCTTATAGCAATTTCCTGTATTGACAAAGCTTTTTCCTCATTCCATTGCTACAATGCTGCCTCCATCCTTAAATGCTATGTCCTTCAATGTCCCTAAACTGTCCTTGTTATATGGGATTATAAGCACTCACAAGCAGGGAATGATCTTTCTGTTTGGAGTTATCTGAAGTCAATGGTGATTTATACCAGCTGTAGATCTGAATAAGGCAGTGCTGACAAAAGGGAAAGTATTGAATCACTTGCAATACGATCCCCCTAGAAGTGGCTGCAACTCCGGGGCCCAGCCCAAGGTGCCACCACCATTGCTATCAGACTGGGTTGGGGTTTGATCCAATATAAGCTTTATGCCCTGGACTGGAACAGGGCTAGAGATGGAGCACAGGTCAGCACTGAGGGCTTGGGGCAGGTGAGGACAGAGGCTGCGGGGTAGAAGGAGATGGGGAAAAGAGGCAGTGGGGAAGGAAGGAGACCCAAGGCTTCAGGGGTGGCAGGCAGTAAAGCAGAGGCTGTGGGGGAGCAGGAGGGGGTCTGACATCAGCTGCAACACCAGCTCCAACAGTCAAAACCAGAGTGGCTGCCTGCACCCATACTACCTTGTGCTCAAATCCAAGACAAGGAGCTTTATTATTATTTAATTCACGTTGGATTTGAGTAAATATGGTAATTATACTGAGATCACAACTTCAGCTGGTATAGATACACACTGACTGACCCACTCATCTAAGAATCTGAAAAAACCCACACATCGCTGCATTAGATCTTATTATTTTTTGAGTGAATTAATGGTAAGCTCTAGAAAGCAACGTGCTTACAAGCTGAAGGCACTAGGCCTCAATTAAAAACAAAAACAAAAAAAACAACCCTGTGAAGTAGCTAAGCTTGCAGAAAATATCCCAACTGATTTATATCTGGGGTTTATGTGCATCATTCTCTAATAAATCTAACCACTATAAGCTAGGTATGCAGAAAAAGTGGTTTCTTTCCATAAACTTATGGAAGTTAGCTATGAATATCTGCAAAGGGAACTGCTAGGAAGGCTATCTGTGAACCCTATGCCAATAAACATATAATATAAGCTTTTCAGGAACATGCTTATCTTGGTAACAGAAGGACATCTCGTCCATTTTTAAGTTTTATGCTTTTCTTATGGAATTCTTCCTAACATTAAAAATAACTTAAGGTATTTTGTCTGACACTGAGTTATCATAATTCAAACTTTGAAGGAATCATGTAATCTCTTCTGTGGCAAAAATCAGTTTCTCTGAAAAAGGAAGCTCTCTTTGTTAGGCACCCTTGGCCCTGTTTAGGTCATTGTTAAGGTAAATGAATGATAGGTATTTTACAATTAATGTTTTTTTCATGTTTTGTGATTCACTTCCTAGGCCGTGAACCCCATGGTGTGTTAACATGTAAAATGGTAGGATCCTGTAGCCTCTGGGTATCCAGTGACACCCAACACTGAATACGTTCATGGTTAGTTTTGCCAGACCATTGATACATTAGTCATCCCAACCTTCTGGATGTTTAGTACCTTCTATATCCTTTGTGGTTTGTATACCAGTGACTGTTACTGTATGGGTGCGTTTATGCAAGACACTACTGCACAGCAGACTAATTTACTGTGCCGAAAAGTGTCACTATCTACAGGTACATGGCAACTAGGGTGTGGTAGATTAATTGACTGCACTGCCAGAGCGTCCCATCAGATATAAGTTCTATCTGGTAGCATAGGAAATTACTGTGCTTAAATACACGAGTAGTCAGCGATGTTGGATTTAGTTTTCAAATTGAGCCAAAGTATATTCAGTCACATTAATTGCACATGTAGATGTAGCCTACCTGTAGTAACCACCACCCACTAAAGTTGTTGTGTACCATTGCAAATTCCAACATAAAGAGATTCAGCATAATACTGGCCAGTTCTTCAGCCAAGCATTTTTTGCAGAAAAACTTCAATGATGAAAGTCTTTATCAGAAAGATCAAGCTAAGCCAAAACCAAAGTATGTTCCGTAAAAATTCTCCCCAAGAAATTATTTCCAAACAACATTATCTGTAACCATATGGAAAAAAGAGAACACATTTGTGTGCCTTTGCTGTTTTTTACACAAATGTAAAATGCAGTTACCAAAGTGCCATATGAGAAATAAACACAAGGAACAGTAAAGATAATCAAAGTAGAGGATCGGATGCAGATGAAACCCTCTGCCATTTTACTTCTTTGTGCATTGCCATTCTGCGTTCCAAGATCGTGAGTTCTTCTGCAGTTATAGTACAACATTACAGAGTACATGTTTGAACACATTATACTGTATCACATGTTCAAGCCTTGTGCTCCAGCCTCCAAGTTTTATTGTTTATATTTTCAAATGATGTATTGATGAATTAATTCTGTACTGCCTTTAAACTATGACAATTTCAAATAGTAACAGCTGCTCCCACCTCTACAGGAGAGTAATTGAGTTTAATGAAAATGGCCAAGCTGTTTGGACATTTTAATACTTATTTAAATGCTCTGGAGGATAACAATTTTACTACTCAACTAAAGAAAGGTTCGTAAAAATTAACTACAGCATGTAAGCCAATACCAGAAAAACTATATACCTTGTACCTTTATCTAATTTTGGGGCATTTCTAGGTAAGTCAGTTCCTTGATGCCAGTTAAGTCAGGGTTCCAGCTGCCTTGAATAGAATTAAAATAATCATAAGGCTACCAGCAAGAATGCCTAGAAAGCTGATCAAACCCAAAGAATACTGCAAAAATCAAAATCCCTAGTATTACATAAAACACAGACTGGATCAAACACAGAGTGTTACTTTAGTGTCCTGGTCCAAAAACATCATGGATAGCTGGAAAGAAGGAAAAGAAGCGTTCTTTGAAAAATAACTGGTTAGGGAATGCATCTGAGGTCCAAATTTCTTAATAGATAAAAATATCATAAGCATCAGTTCCAAATACATGAGTGCTCTATGAGATGACTTTGCTATGGCATCGTCAGAATAATTTTACATAGATGGCAGTTTGGGGATCACCAAAAGAAAGTACTCACCATATCCTCCAAAAGCAAAAGAAAACTAAAGTACAAGTCACTAATAAAAGTATCAAACAACATCAGATACAGAACAGATACCTATAAAACTTTACCTGAGACCTGCTTCCAGTTACATGCTATCCACTGCAGTCACTCTTTGCTTGAAGTTATTTAACCAGCTTGGACTGTTAGAACCACTTAGCAGTGACTCTATCCATCCCACTTTTCTCTTTTTTACTTGTCAGAATGTCATGTGAGATTATGTAAAAAGCCAAAATTTTATGTCCACTGCATTCCCCTTTGCCACCAAACCAACCCAGTTCCCCTGTCTGAAAAAGGAACTAAAGTTATTTTGGCAGGATTTGTTCTCAATAAATCTACATTTTCTGCTAATGATTATCCCATTACCATTCACATATCAGACTTAACTGATTTAGGTCAAACCAGTTTATGAAACTTCTGCCCCAGACCCCTTCCTGATTTAAGTTAAATCAGAGTCCCCCAGCATGCTTTCTAACCCTGGGCTGGCTATGCTGTCTGCTCCAGCAGAGAAGGGCTGGAGTACAGAAGGTGAGGGGAGCCAGGGACTGCCCCCTTCCCTGCCCCAGGCAAACTCCAGCTGGGGTCTGGGGCCAGGGAAGCAGGTTAGACCCCAGTTGCCCTGAATATAGAGCTGTCCTGCCCCGCTAAACTTACTGAAAGTTACTGCTGGCTGTGCTGTGGAGTACAAACCCCAGAGGCACCTGGAAGCAGGAAGAGGAAGTGTTGTGAGCAACCTGCAGAGTCCTACTTCTGTGACTCTGGACTGCAAATCCCAGAGACCTCAGGGTCAGCAGAAAGAGGAAATGAATACACAGTCATGATGGCTGTGTCAGAGAGCTGTGCTATAGAGCCCCCCCAGCTTCTGGCCTGTGTCACTGCAGGCATGTGGCTGCATTTCCTGAATCCAAAGTGAATGTGTGCCCAGTTGTTTCTCAATTTAATATCTGCAGTTTAGACTAACCTTGAAAGACTGAATCGATTCAGCCTTGGGCTCTTTGACCTTCTGTACTTAGCCTGAGTGGCTCTGCTTTCTTTATGGGCTTTTTTTTTTTTGTAAATATCTCACCATTCCTGTTGAGCAACAAAACCACAGTTTCTCTGATTTGTCTTTTCTATCTGACTCATTTGTGGCACACACTGGCCATATCCAGATGAGTGTGGATGTTTGGTTTCCCAGGGACAAACAGCAGCAGCCCCAGGGAACGCCTGTGCCATGTGCACTTTGCCACATGGCAAGTTGTCCCAGGTGGGGTACAGAAGGCTGGGGTCAGCACTGGGCTGGCTCCTGTAGCCTTACCCAGGGTCCTGGGGGCTTTCCAGGGCTACAGCAGTGGTGATTCTGCAATGTGGAGCCTGGCTGACAGCTGGAGCATGGTTGCAGGTGGCCTGGCTCCACTTTTGAGCGATGCACAGAGCAGCATACACACAAGCAACATGGGGAATATCTAAATATGAGGTTTGTGGTGCCACAGATGTGTCTGTGGTACCAGATATTGCATGGCTGCACTCATCTGGACACAGCCACTGGGTGCATCTATACATGCACTTTACTGCACATCTGACTAGTTAGTTCTACAGTAAAGTGTCACTGTCTACATTTGTGCTGGTATAAGGGAGTAATCAATTAACTAACTCTGCCATAGAACAGTACTGTCAGGGATAGTACTATCATACAGTGGAGTAATTGCATGCACTGAAATGCATATGTAGATACTGACAGGGGCTGGCTAGGGCATGAGGGTGCTAAAGCATGGGGGCTGCCTGCCACCTAGCCCCACACTTTAGCACCCTCTTCCCCAGCCAGCCCCTCTGCTACTCAATGCCACTCCCAGGCCTCTTGCCAGCCAAGGGATGCTCTGTCCTGACTCAAAGTGCTGTGGTCCTGGGCACACATGTAGACGCTACACCTGGAAGCAACTCTGGAGTATTTTGCACCAGAGTTTATTTTGTCACCTTAATAGGATGTGTAGATGCACCCACTATAACTTACAGGAGGTGAGCAGTGAACCAGCACCTCTGGATGCGGACTTAAAAGGGCACCACAGTGATGCCCCAGCACCCCAAAAGTCCTTACCACCAATAATACATATCTGTGCACTCAGCCATAGTAGCTTGGCAGATGCAGCCCCACACTCACTAGTATTTCCAGTGGGGAAAGCAAACAGGGCACCAGGGGAAGCTCCTAGGGAACCCACACTGCAGGGCTGCTGTAAACTTGTTCCCCAGCTGCAATCTGCCCTTCTGAAGTCCAGCATCATTGTTTCCTATTCTCAAAACTTCCTTTCTTTGAAATCATATCACAATCTATCATATCATGAACTCTTTCTTCCAAGTTTCTAGCCACCTTCGTATTCAAAGCCAATTCATCCTTTTTGGTCAGAATTATATCGTAGGTAGATGACCCTCCCCCCACCCCACCCCCAGTTATTTCCCAAATTTTCTGAAGCAGAAAGTTGTCCTCAACTTATGATGAGAACTTAATATTTTATGCTTTGTTACATTTTCCTTCCAAATTATATCAACCCCCACCCCTGCCTTATTACTATCTCATACAATCTTAGATATTCTTGTTGCCTGAATAAAGAATGCCTTATGTGCCCTCTCATCCCGATCTGGTGGTCAACATAAAACCATATCACCACTGCTGTTCTTTCTTCCTTATTTCTGTCTCTCTCACCTTTCTCAAAGAAGAAACTGTACAATATTTACTTAGTTTAAATTTTATTTTATATTTTTACTGTTTCATACAGAATATTGTGCCAAAGGAAGCACATCCATGTACCCAGTATGTTTCAAAGACGGGGGGGGGGGAGGCACGGAAGCGGGGGTGGTTAGTGTCATTAAAGGTAAGTAAGCAACTGAAAAGTAAAAGAATTATCATAGAATCATAGAGTTGGAGGGCTGGAAGTGACTTCCAAAGGTCATCTAGTCCAACCCCCCATCTAAGGCAGGATTATCCCTACCCAAATCACCTACACAAATCCCTTGACTAACCCAGTGGTGCTCAACCTTCTTGGCCAGTGGACTGGATGGGCAGTGCCTGGTCCATTTGTGGGCCAGATCTGGCCAGTGGTCCTGATCTGGTGCTTGGGGTGGGCATGGTGAGGCCTCATAGATTTCATAGACATTAGGGCTGGAAGGGACCTCGGGAGATCATCGAGTCCAGCCCCCTGCCCAAAGGGCAGGAAGTCAGCTGGGGTCAT
>NW_017728909.1:60610244-60621197 GCF_001723895.1 Crocodylus porosus | reverse complement strand
GGACAGTAAAGAAATTCTTCCTTATGTCCAGCCTGAAACGGTCTTGCAGGAGTTTGTGACCGTTCGACCTCGTCATTCCTTGGGGTGCTCAGCTACATGGAGGTGGAAGACACAGCCTGGCCCAATCCAGCCACACAGGGGAAAGGATCATGGCCCAGTCACAATCTGGGTGCATGGGCAGAAGGGGGCTTCGCCTGCAAGGGAGGCATGGGTCAGCTCTGCAGGGTGAAGGAGGCAGGACCCAGCCCCAACCCAGCTATTCAAAGAAAAGTGGCCATGGCCCAGCCCTGATCTGGTTTTGAGGGGAAAGGGGCATGGCCCAGCTCCAACCCACAGCACAGGGCGTGGGAATTTGGCAGTGGGGGAGAGCGGCCATATGAATTGCAACTACTCCCTGCCACCAAATTCCTGATGCATGGGGAGCCTTATAGGCCAGATGTCAAATGTGGCCAACAGGCCAGAGGTTGGGCATCCCTGGTCTAAACTATTAGACAAACTACGGTCAGCTCTGACACAACCACATGACATAACACCCTAATCTGTCACAGGTAAAACAGGGGGACCATGACAGCCAACATCCAGCCGCTGCAAAGGCTGTTAAAAATACCGCTCATGGGATGCAAGGAAGAAGGCCATGTCCCTTGCTACAAGGGAAGGCAAAAAGCCCACAGTTCATACCAATTCGACCATGATATAAAATTCCTTCTTGACCCCAAATATAGCAATTGTTCTGACTCTGAGCAGGGGGATAAATCCCTCTAACCAATAACCTCCAGGTTTATGTCCCAATAGGAACACTGGTATATTCCAATCAAAGTCTCAGCCCTGGCTGCAACCAAAACCCGATGCTTGAGGAAGGTCAAGGGGGAAAAAATTCCTTCCCAACTCCACATGGCAACCCACAAAGCCCAGAAGCATAGGAAATGCACTCTTCTTCAACACCTCTAACAGTGAAGACAGTTTCTAAACTGTCCCCTAGACCATCTATTCCATTGCCTCACTGTTCTCACAGTGAAATTTTTTTCCTGATAGCCAATCTAAACATACTTTGCTGCAACTTCAAGCTATTGATCTGCATCCTGCTCTCTGCAGCAAGAGTAGGTCATTTCCCTCTTCTTTAAGGTATTTGAAGAGGTATCATGCCCTCTTAAGTGTCTTTTCTGTAAGCTGAAAATGCCTATTTCCTTCAACCTCTTCTCATACGACTTGTCTTTCAAGCCCATAATCATTTTTGTTGCCCACCTCTGGAACTCCTCTAATGCCTACATGTCCTTTAAAAATGTGGAGTCCAAAACTGCACACAATACTCTAGATGAGGCCCAACCAATGCCAGGTAAAGAAATGCCATCACCTACCATGTCACGTGTATCCTTGCATTTGGAGCAGAAAATGGTGAAGGTTGTGTTGATTCTTTATTTCTGTTGGAGCTCTGCATTACCTTTTGAAAACTGATAAGCCAGTTAGAAAGAAGGGTCACTTCTTTTAATAAAATAAAAACAACAACAATCAACACTTATAACCCCTCTTCGTTACTAGTAGTAAGGATCAGACTGACTTCTGGCCAATAAACTCTTTTAAATAAATAAACTGATTGGTTTGGTTTAATACCTCTCCCTCTAATATCTGCAATACATATAACAGATAAGATATTAAATCTTTTAATTTTACATACTCTTTGCTTAGCTTGTAATGTAAGCCACATATACATACATATACACCTAGGTGGCTACCTGTGCTTACATGGATTCTTGGATATATCTCCATTTTACTTCATCGCCTTTCCTGTCCAAGCAGAACAGTCTGCCAATTTTGGTTCCTACTCAAAACTTCACCTATTCACAGGTTTTAGGACCTTGCATTTTAAGCCAACTGGACACTTGTACATGTGACTCTTATCTATTTGAAACATGTAGAAATATAGCATGACAATTCTACAAAACAATGTAGATTAGAAAATATGGAGTGCAAATTCATTTAAAGCTGAAGAGGGAATTTAGGTTAGCAGGTCATTGCATCTTTGCAGGTATTTGACCAGGACAATGAAATTAGAAATCCAAATCTTCTGAAAAGTTCTGTGGCCTATACAAAAACATCTTAGGACACTTCATTTATCTGAATCAGCACCTCCAACAATATACGAATCACAAAATTTAGGGGGACCAAACACCTGTTGATTTTGAACTGCTTAAACATTTAGTAGCAAAACACAAGCAGTAGACAAATTAAAAAGTAGAAACCTCCTTAATTGAGGTTTCTTGATGCATTAGTCTTACCTATTCAGAAAAACAGGGTCTCATCCACAGAATGGAGTAAGCTTTTTCTATTAGGGGGGTCTGTCAACAGCTAGATAAGGTTGCCCAGTGGTGCTTTGTGGTCTTTCAAAAAACTGATCTAAGCTGTAAGCAAACTTGCAAAAACCAGGAACACTTCAGGATTGCTCAACCCCAATCTTAATTCTGCCGACTAAAGTTGACGCTAGCCAGTGGGAACAACTGAGAAAATGATAGTGATGTAATAAGCCAGACACGAAGACCACCGAAGAAAATGTGCCATTATTTGTCTTGCATCCCAGAAATCCCACAAATTTGAATTGCAATGTTATATGTATAAATTCCATATGCATTCATTATGTGAGTTCATTGGTTAACAGATTAGCTGAAGCAGGTTGGAAGAATTGTTGCTGTGGTATGAACAGAGGGTTCAAGTACCTTGGGGAAATAAATATGCTCATATCTGTCCTAAGTTTTGTGGATATCATTGACTAGAGATTGTCAGTGGTGTGAAGAACATGTGTGGTTGTCAGTATACAGCTGTCCAAAGATATAACTGTAGGCCATTGTTAGAGCCATATTGTAGCTATGATGGTCCAGGTATCATGCAAAAAGCAAAGATTTGGGTGAAAATATTTTTTGTTGGACCAATGAGATTGTTGAGATAAGATTAGATGAGCTTTTTGAATGCATGGCGTTCTTCTTTAGGTCTGAGGAGGAAAGCAAGCACAGCAATTGTTAAGAACAGGTGGTAGAGCTGTGAAATCAGAGGGGAGAAATTCCCAGGGTTACAAAAAAAAAAGAAAAGAAGTTTGATTACTGGGAGATCAAGACCTATCAAAAGGCAGGAGGGCCATTATAAACTGTAGTGTGTAGAAAGAATTTCAGGAATCAGATTGATTATAGTATCATAAAAATCATTGTCAGTGTTCTGGCCTTGGTTCCTAATGTCCAGCTAAGTTATGCATTTTTCTTCCGAAGTTCACCTTTAAAGGTATTTAGTTAGCTTTCCTTTCCCAAGGATAGCCAGGTCAGAAGGGAAGTGGTGATTTTGTGAAAAATTTGATTCTACTAAAGTACGTATGTCTCTTTCCTTTATATTTGTTCTGTATGTGCACTTTTTGGTGCATAGTTGCTGTTTAATTTAATCCATGCAGTTACCAGGAGGATATCGGGTGCATTGATCAGATGTATCACATTTTGAGTAAAGCTATGGATCCTATATATGCCTTTAATGGGTTCGTTGTGGCAAGTATTGATTCTAGTAACAATGGAGATGTGTGGTCAGGTTTAAAATATATTGTTAAGGAAAAACTGTCTCTCATTTGATGCTTCAGAAGGAAGGAGTTTGCTTCTGATGATGAGCTGAGCAAGGCTATGGCATTGTTTGGAGTGGAGAGGCTTGGAAGACTTCTCTCAAGGTCTGATCTTTATCAAGTATCAGCTATAGTATTTTGATGATTCTTCTAATCAGTTCCAGTGTGGCGTGGTAGATGAACTATCACAGGTGTGTGGTCACCAGGGGGTTTCTCTTTGTATTTTAGCAGGTTACTGAAGGTTATTTGGACAGCACTTCCAAAGATTCAGTCTATTTCTCTACTGGAGTGTCCTTGTTGCATAAAAGCAGATTTTAGGCTAGCCAGGAGGACATCATGAGTGTTCTCTTCAGAGCAAATGTGTTGGTATCTAAGGACTGGCTATAGATTATAGCTTTTTGGTGTGCAAAACCATACCTATATACCAGAATGAACTCTCACAGGAAAAATATAAAGGACACACACACACACACATCAGTCAAAGCATATTGTTCACAAAGCAACCCCTTCTGACCTCACTATCCACCAGCTCAAAAGATATCTACCAAACACTGTTAAAAGGCAAGTTTAGGAACTAAAATTCATAAGCTAGCAGGACATCAGGAACCAATGCCAGAACACTGATAATGAGTTTATGACACACTACAATCTAACCCAATTCCTGAAATTCTTCCTACACACTACAGTTGATAATGACCCTCCTCCTTTTTGAATGGTTTTAATCTCCCAGTAATCACGTTTCTTTTCTTCTGCTAAGTTTTTCTCTGCTACTCCTAGGAATTTCTCCCTTCTCCAATTTCGCAGCTCTGCCCAGTGTACCTTACAATCATTGTGCTTGCTTTCCCCCTCAGATATGAAGTAACTTTCATTCAAAAGTCTATCTAACTTTATCCCAGCCATTCAGTTAGTCCAATAAAAAATACCACCCCCAAAATATCCTTGCCTCTGATAGTTTCAGCTCACTGCTCCTGACCTGAAACCAAGTTTTGCTGTCTCAAGGAAAAGACTCTTCTTCTACAGGGCTTATGCGCTCTGTTTTCCAAGTGTTTTGCCGAACCTGTAACTGCTAGTGTGAGTATTTGCGGTGTGTATGTGCATCACTTAAAGAGGGCAGAATGAAACTTGAGCACCCCTTACATCTGAATATTTCTTGGTTTTTAGAGATCTAGACTTATACAGTATTACCTTATCTGCCCTATTCCAGATTTTCATAGGTCTGATTTTGTCTGCATGCATCACTCTAGAAGGGCATAAAGCATCACCAGGCAAACTTGGCCAGGAAGCCATTGGAATTGCTCAAGTCAGGGTTGAACAGGGGGAACTAACTGGCAAGCACATTGGGAATCCTGGATATTTTTAACTTCCATTCTCAAGAAATGACCATTTGTGTTTTCATTTATAAAAATGCTTCCAGCTCCTTCACAAGACCACATTTCTATCCAGATGGTAACACTGATTCAGATTGTGTAGTTTAAATAAAGCAGATCAAAAGAGAAGCAATACCCAATATTCTGTCTGCTACAACTGGCAAAATAAGAAAATAGCGGTAACGTAACATCCAAATGAGAACCTGGGACTAGTGCATACAGCCAGTTCAGCTTTAAAAGGAATGGCAGGGAAAGTATTAATCATTTTAAGATTACAGAGAAATTAAAAATGAATTGAAGTTGCCTTAGAACAGTGTAATTGGACAGCAAAGTTTCCCTCTCAAGTCATAAGGATACTTCACCTTTTCTTAACACTTTTTATTCAATAATATCAAAGCATTTTACAAATATCTATAATAGAGCTGACTCGGCATGTTCTAAAACATCTGTATGTCAAAATCAAAATGTTGTATAGGAACATATCAATTCTGGCTGAATTCCAGGCAAACTAGTCCTGGTTGCCTGCCATCTTGCCCATCTGGCTTCTCAGTAGCCCTCCTGGGAGCCTAGGTTTCCAGGCTTTTGGCTCCTCACCAGCCTAGAAACCTTGGGCTCCCTGTTTCCCCAATCTGCCCAACTCTCTACCTGGCAGGCTGCTGAGGCTCCAGACTGCCCAGGAAGTCTTGGAACTCTGCCAAACACATCATAATGAAATGTCATTATTGACCTTTGTAAACACAGATTTATAATTTCTCTTCTACAGAAAATTTCAAATGACCATTTTTGTTGCATTTCAAAATTTATTTTTTCCTTTTATTTTTGTGGAATTTCCTGTCAGATAGGCCTTCCAAGTCCTGGCTCAATTGAGTCAACATGTTCTAGTAGTCTTATCTTACAAATGGGACAACCAAGGCACAGAGAGATTTTTGTTACTGTCTTGTCAAAAGTCACAGCAGTAAGCAAGGGTCTGATTCCCTAATCCTGTGCTCTAACCACTGATCCGTACTTTCTGTGTATGCTCATGCCCTGACCCCGACATGCCCTCACTAGTTTCAAAGCAAAACTTATTAATGGATAAGCCCTTGATGATCAAAGAATCTGAGTAGTGAGAAGGTTTTGTCTTCTAGTTGAGATTAGGTGATGCATCACCTTATTTGTGTCACTGCCCGGCCTGATCCAAACTAAAGTGCCAGAAAAATAAATTAAGCAGCTCCTATTTATTAGTCATGAGAGTGAATTAGAAAAAGGACACTTTGCCTGGGTGGGAAACTTTTTAGTTCCCAGACATCCTTCCTTTTTTACATCCTTAAGACAAGGTATTTAGCAGAGTTTGTAACTTCATTAAAAGCACAGGGCTGCATTGTGAGCATTTCTTCTGCTATGGCCTCAAACTTGAGATTTCTGAGCTGTCACCTGTGTGCCATAATACCCATTGCCAGACTACAATTAAAAACAGAATAACAAGATGCTGGGGTTGGCTATTGCTGTTCTTACATACATACGTAAGTTTCTATATGCAATCATTTACCAAAAGGTCTACCATCTTAACCAATGGACATGACATACACAATTAATTCAGTAAGACAAAATAACTCTTTCAAATAACTCTTGAAAAGAATTGATACATCAATATAAAAACTCTGTCTTTGTGTACCTGCAACTGCTTCAAATCTACATGCTTTGATCTCATAAACTTTCCAATTGTTATTTACAGCCCTGTTCTTATCCATGATTGAATAAAAGAGTTGCAGCAAGGAATGATTAGCATGTATGTTGTCTAATGTTTGGTAAACTATCTGGTGGGTCAGTTTTCTTCTTTCCATCACCCTTTCCATGTAATGGTTCTAGTTGATGCTTCCCTAACTTAATTTCTTGAGTCTCCATTGAAGAAAATATATTGGAATCTAACAAGTGCACTTCTCATCTCCTCACCAGTGTCATTCCACTCAGCAGTTCCAAAATCAATACCCTATGCATAATAGACAATAAGGCAAATTACTTAATGGCATAACTCCACTGAAGGCAAGTCCAAGCAATTGTAGAAGCAATAGAATAATAGAAGAGATCTCAAAAGACCAAGTCCAATGCCCCTGCTCTGGGCAAAAATACTGCTGAGATCAAATGAGCAAGGTATCCGTCCAGTCTCCTCTTGAAGACTTCCAAGGTTGGAAACTGCACCACCTCCTTGGGAGGTCTATTCCAGATTCTGGTCACCCTTACTATAAAGAAGTCTTTCCTTACACCCAACCTGAAACCATCCTCTTACAGATTTATGGCCATTGCTCCTCGCCCTCCCCTACGGTGTCCTAGTAAACAGTCTTTCTCCCAGCTCCTGACATTCACCCCTCACATACTTATAGATGGCCATCAGATCCCTCCTCAGTCTCCTCTTCCTCAGGCTGAGCAGCCTTAGATCCCTTAGTCTTTCCTCGTAAAATTTGTCCTCCAGGCCCTTAATCATTCTTGTTGCCCTTCTCTGGATCCTTTCAAGATTCTCTGTCTTTTCTGAAGTGTGGTGCCCAGAACTGGACACAGTACTCCAGCTGGGGTCTCGCCAATGTGAAGTAGAGAGGAAGTATCACTTTCTTAGCCCTGTTCACAACACATCAGCTAATACATCCCAGTATGCTATTAGCTCTGTTGACTAGTGTCACACTGGTGGCTCATGTTCATCTTGTGATCAGTCATAACCCCAAGGTCCCTTTCAGCCATCATGCTGGCCCAGGATATCTCCTCCTAACCTATATTCATGGTGCTGGTTACTTCTCCCCACATGAAGCACTCTGCATTTATCCTTATTGAACTATAGAAGAACTAAAGTGTAGAGGCATCTGAAGGAGGACAACAGTAGACAAATTAATTATTGGAAGTAATAATGATAGAATAACAGAAGACAAAGAATTACTAGAAGCAATAATGATGAGGCTACTATTATGGGAAGCGCTATTGCTGACAGTTGAGCCAAATAAGGCACTCTTGCATCTGCATAGAATCCTTTGAGAAACTCAAAAGCCACTTTAGAAGCAGAGAGAAGAGGTAGAAGGCAATTATTAAAAACAAACACTTCTCTAATTGCATGCACACATGAATCAGGTAAAATGCTTGGTTAACTTATTGCAACAGCAGTAATCACCAGGGATCCCAGAAATCCATTTGCCATGGAAAAATGCAAAATTTGCATTTTTGAAAGAACCTTTAGAGTCACCAGAAAAAAAAATCTTCCTGAAAATGAAATGCTAACTCCCCAGGGGGAGCCAGCAGTTTTCATGGTCACTGTGACAGTCTGCTGGGGGGGGAGAAGTCAGCACACAGGGAAACAGCCAAGATAGCAACAACCCCCTCCCCACTCTCTCCCTAGCTGAAAGGGCTGCCTATTGTGTGGCCCTGCTCCTCTCTGCCAATCAGCAGTGAAGTGTGGGTCTGCATGAACGGCAACCCTCTCAGCCAATCAGTGGTGATCAGAGGTTTGCCACCACGGCCCCTTGGCAAATCAAAGTTGTGGAGGGCTTGTCAAAGAAAAATGTGCATTTTTATGGGGTTTTTATCAGAGAATTTGGGGGGGTTAGCTTGGAAAACTAGGATCCCTGATAATCACTAATGCAAATATAAATACCAGATAGTTCACCTACAGCATTACATAGTGCTCTTAATCTTAAACAAGAAAGACTGGTACCACATGTCAAAATTAGTGAAAACTAAGCTTATCAGCTAACTCTGTAATATCACATTGAGTTGGCCTTCAGAAAAGTAAAGTATTTACATTTACTACAGCACATGCCCTACCGAGATGCACATATATTATCCATTGTTCTCATTTCCCTTTCTTCAGTCCCTAGCAGTGAAACTAGCAACAGAAACAAAGAATCTAGCATGCTCTCTACCCTCACTCTTCTTTTTTTTATGTCAAAATACAAGATATCAATTTAGCATTTTATAAAGGGAGTGGTTAATTTATAGGGAGGCCTTATTTGTCTGGAATATCAGCAATAAGAATTTTCTTCTCTTAGCCTCTAAAGATACACAAGATCTGAAAATCCTCCTTTAGCCCTGCTTTGGCCCATGCATGTTCAAATATCCAGCAGCGAAATGCTTTCTGACTGATATTCCCTATCATGGTTGGTATTTGTGCTGTTCTGCAAACTTACTTCAGTATTTTATTTCCCCATCTCTAGAACCGGAATAAATTTTGATTACATGGCATGTGTGCCCCAGTCTGCTAGTGCTTACAGGATACAGCCATGCTTGCCTTTAAGTCACACCTTTGTTTGGAGGGTCTAAGCTATAGTATTTTTCTGACTTCCTTTATTTTTCCTTGTATATAGATTAAAGTGATTACTGAAGAGCAGAGTTACTATTGCTTCTCATTATAGGCACCAATAGCTGTTTCTTGTCTCATGACTAGATGCCATGTGTGGCATTGGGCATATTACTTTGTTAAATAAAATACGTTTCAATAAATAAATAATTGCAGGTGGGAGAAATGAAAGGGAAGCATGATCTTATAAAATATAAAGATATTTGGGTTCTATTCCCAGGTCTGCTTCTGACATTGGTTGAGTTGCTTAACCTCTGTGATTTCCTATTTCCCAATCTGTAAAATATAGAGATAATACCTACCATATGTGTACTGCAAAACTTAATTCATTAATGTTCCCAAAGCATTTTGAGTTCTTTGGAGGGAAGGTGGTAAAAGAAATGCAACCCATTCCTATTTACTCTTCCTGTTTTAAAAGATCAAACAAGATAAAGAACCCTTAAAAACAAGCCAACCCTTACAAAATTGATTATCTAAAAAAATGGACATTTTGCCATTTTCAACACATTTTTCTAACAGTGGAATCTTGACTTGCATCACAATCCATAACACATCTGGCAGCAATTGTTTCTAAAAGATTTTACTTCTTAATTTTGAATAATAGTTGCATTCCTACATTTTCAGATATGCGGAGATACATTGTACATGACAAACGTTACATTTGTTTCTCATTATATGACTTTCTTATTAACAAATAATTAATCTTGATACTTTTTCTTGAATTATGTAGTATAAAAGAAACAGACCTTTTAAAAAATGTAGCAGAAGCTAGTGAGTTAAGCTGGTATTACAGAAACATAAACACTCCTGGCCTCTGATTAACCTCACAACCAATTGAGTGCAAAAATTGACCACTCTCCCTTATGGTGAAATTAACCAGAAAAAAAAAGAAAGAAAAATACTGTATTTCTACTTGCCTGTTTTTAAAAACAATTAGTTTACTTTTTTTAATTTTGTGTTGGAAATGACAGGAATAAAAACTGGATTCTATTTGCATAACATATGTTTTGCTATCTTACACTTGGGAATCTGAGTAATGGTTTGGGTTTTTTTTGACAAACTTCTGTTAGAAAGTATAAAATATTATCTTGAACTGAAAATTAAACCTTAATACTCCTTTTTCAAATCCGATCTTTGGCTTATCTCAAATGCCATCCACTGAGCTCTAGAAACCTGGCCAACTCAGACACCCATGATGTAATCCCACAAATATGACAATATTAACATTTCATATTTTTAAACTTATGCTTCTATTTTCATTTCTACTTTATAAGCTGAAGAATGATTTTGCTACCTGTCAGAAATGTACAGACAACAACATTCAACAGCTCTTTAACACCTGCAGCCTTACCCAACTGAATTAAGACATACCAAGTAATGCCAGTGATGTTATGTCTAGTCCATTAATACAAATGCTTCTTTAAGTTGCCCTAATTACTTTTGACCAGAAACATATTATTTTTTATTGCTTATACTGCCAGCAGCACTGCATTATGGGAGGGGATGCCTGGAGCAGTCAGGCTCCCTGCAGTGTGAGAGGGTGGAAGTTCTACCTGTCCCCAGCTTTACCCTGCACATCAAGGGTTCACAGTAAAACAGTCCTGACACTGACCTCTTGAAGACCCAGCAGCTGAAACAGCCTTAACAAGGTATTAACACAGCAACATGCTCCATAAACTATTACC
>NW_017728909.1:60568302-60610144 GCF_001723895.1 Crocodylus porosus | reverse complement strand
TCATGGTCTCCTGATAAAGAGATCAAATCTCGGGATTTTTTTCTTTTGGCATGTGTAGAAAGCACCAAGCTTGGAAGTCTGGGGAAGGGAAGGGGAGGGGAGAGACACAGAAGGAAATAAAAAGCAGTTTCATAAATTGAAGATACAAAGGAATACTACTCAGTTAAAAGGATAGGTCCAGGGTCTAAGATGGCAAACAGGCCAAAACAAAGTTTGCTTGCTCTTCCTTATCTCAGGTGAGGAGGGAGGGGAGGGGAGGGGAGGGGAGAGACACAGAAGGAAATAAAAAGCAGTTTCATAAATTGAAGATACAAAGGAATACTACTCAGTTAAAAGGATAGGTCCCATTGCATGTTCTCATAAATTGCTTTCAGATTTTACCTGATACTTTTATTGCAAGAACATTCTAAGCTGCCATAAAACCAATGTACTACATCATGGGTAAGCAACTGAATTGCTCCATCTTGTCTGTCTTTCTCTCATTTATCTGATTGAACCATACCATACTATTTCACCAATAAGAAACAAATGAAGATGAAATAGATTCTGCTCCCCCAAATACACCCTTAGTTACTGGTGATTAGCTGCGTGCTGAGCAAAAAAAAAAAAAGAGAGAGAGAGCACTGTGATCAACCTGGCACTCTCCTGTTTGTGTTTTCTGTATCCAAAATATTGAAAACTATGTTTTTGATAATATCCAAATATACAGTTTGTATATTTAGAATAAACTATGGTAATTTTTATTTCAGTGGTGGCTTTGCCTTTGGGGCTTCCTGCCTACAGCATTCAACAAATCAGAAGCATTTAAAAGCAATATTAATTTCACTTTACTTTCAGCTCAGTTATATACTGTTCACAGTCTGTTAAAATGGGGTGTTGCTATAGCGGTCCAGAACGCACTTGATTCCAGAAAATGATACATAGTAATGGGGTTACTAGACTTCATAGAAAGTCTGGGACTAGAGGTGGATGAATGGAGATCAAGAGTGTGGTAGAGATTCAAAATATCAATTGAACACCAGTCTCAGTGAAAAGAAAACCCAGAGTTACAGCTAGTTTCTGGATGAACTATAAATCCTCAAGCTTTAATGCACAAACACCTCCCCAAAAAAACCAAACAAAAAACTTTATTTGAGCTTGGGTGGAGAAGTTATCCCATGGAGGGGTGAAGGAGGGAATTGCATACTTCTTCCTCTGAAGCAGGAGCTGCTGTCAGAGACAGATTACTGGACAAGAAAAAGCACCAGTAAGATCCACTATGCCAATGTCCCTGTCTTGTTTAAACAGACACGTGCATGTGCACGCACACACCCAAGCCCACAAATTCAACAGACGTTTATTAACTTATAAATATTTCTATGAATAACAGTACAAGTTACAGCTTGTTATAAATCAGAGCTTTCCCCCATGTATACAATCTCCATGAATGATGTAAATGAGATTGAATCCCCAAAATTACAGCATGAATGAGTATTTGTAAAAGATGAATATGCTATTGAACTATTCATTATTTTTATTGATTACTTTCTTATTTTAAACGTTCTATCCAATCAGTAAGCAGACACAATGCCACATGACTTTGAGGACTAATCATCCACCATCATTAAAACAAATAAATACTAACAGTAAATACTTAACCTGTAGTCTGAAAAGAATCCATTGAAACTATTAAATGAAACGTTTAAATTAACAAAGATTGTGGGGGGAAAAAACACACAGAGAGAAATAATTTTAAAACAAGCCGCTTGAAAGAAAGGACTAAACTCAAAATTAATTTTCAATATAAAAAATAATTCTAAGAACTCTATGGGCAACCATAAGCTAAGGAACACCCAAATGTGGCATATGGAGCTATTGAGAGTGAGATATACCTTTGCTTGTAATGAGAGTAAATCTTCAGGTACCAGATCCTAGTCTGCTTCTGAGTCCTGGCGATACCTTCTCTGATCAGCTCTAGGGTCTTTGTGCAGGCCCTTTTCTCCCAGGTCCCTACATTGCTGAGAAAAAGGTGAAAACATCCATTATACCCATATACTATTTAAATAGGGCAGAGAAGGAAAATAAGGAAGGAAAATTCAATGACAGGTAGATTTTTAAATGACAAAAGATGGGAAAAGGGAAAGGTGGAAAATGTAAGATTATAGGGATAGGAAAACAAGTAAAGAGAGAAGAAAAACAGCAGTGTGAGGCAGAGGTAAGAAAAAGTGTAGGAGTGATAACAGATTCAAGGAGGAGGAGGTGGTGTGGTAGAGTTGGGTGAACCCCAGAGAAAGGTGTAGACAGTAAAGAGGTTCCACACAAGGGAGGAATGGAAAATGAGAGATAAAAAGAAAATCAGGGTGAAAAAAAGTAAGGTCATGCTGCATTGAATTAGAGACAAAAAATAACAAAAAGCAAAGAGAGTTAGAACAGGAGCGTTAAAAAGACTGATTAAATGGGGAAAAATACTAGAATGGACATAAAATAAGAAAAAGAGCTTTCATAATATAAAAAATAATTATGGGAAGATATGTTCTAAGGTATAGGTGAAAGAGACAAAGTAAAACACAAGAAATGCAATACAAAGGTTGAAACATAATGAAGAAAAATAAGACCAAGGACAAAGATTGCCACATTTTTGTTTGTTGTTATTCTAAAGAAGGGCAGTGATCAAGTCCTGTATTAATTCCCTGAAATGTGTGTTGTGTTAACAGTTTGAAGTAAAAATTACAAAACTTACATGTTACTTTTTAAAGCTGAACAAGTCCCATTAAAGACATTTTTTTTTTAAACTAAGGCTTACAAAGAACATTTCAAAAGATCCTTTTTACAAATGTGAACTTGTGAATCATTTCCTTGATGTTTTATAACAGGTTTTTTTTTTTACATGACTCTGTTAAGCTCCCAACACATAAAACTATGATAGAATTTTTGTGGTACATTTTAACCAGTCTGAGAAGTCAACTAAGGCCTTGGTGCTGGTGTTTGGGAAACATTTTCCTACCTAACTTACTAAGAGAGTGTTACCAAGTGAAACCATTTAAAGCAACAGTTCTATGCAGCTTGGTTCCTTTCTGCTATAAAGCAGAAGCTAACTTGAAGCATAATAAAAATGAAGCAATGTTTCCTCCCTCTTAGTTAAGCTATCTCCCAGTCCTATAGTGCCATCTAGTGTCAAAAAACATGTATTTTAAACCTTGAGCAATATCCTTTTAATTTTCAACGTTTCAATTATGAAGCAAAGTTGTTACATTTTATCAGCTTTATTCTACGAGGTGCTAACTCCCATCAGTCAAGGAAGGCTGGGTCTGGGCACATTTCAGGATCAGACTTCACAAAAGACGGTAGAGTCATAATCAATAGGAATGAAATACACAGTTTGGACCAAAGTCACCTGTACAACAACAGATTTAGACAGAACAAAGAGAACTTAAGTTTGTTTAATCGCATATGAAAAGGAGACAGGATTAAACAAAATGTCAATTTATAATCAAAGGGCTGATTTTGCTCTCAGGGAAGACAATGGAGTAGTTCATACAGGCTTTTGTGAGAGTAGGATTGGACCTAAAAGACAAGCTGTTGCCAAATTATATAAACAGAAGTTAGTACTTTTTAAAAAGAATTATGAATCCCCTGGGAATGTCAAGAGATAAAAGATATATTTGCAATTCCCAAAGGGACTGCTTCCAAATTTATGTAATGTCTTCACTTACAGTGGTTCTGCTGTTTGCAATCCACATCCAAAACACTATTCTGAGGAGCCACCATCACTGAGATTGATATACAATGTACTGTATGCCTTAGGGAATCTTTAATTTGTTGAGACCCTAATTGAGAAAAAGCAGCCAGCCCTACCAAGCTAGAAGAAAGGGTGTCCCAAGACCCACTCAGAGTAGTAATATCAGGAATATCAACAACCACCATATCTTCCCCTTTCTTTCATCTTTCTTCTCTTCCCTCTCATTCTCTGCACAAACAGTATCAGACCATGAAACTAATCCAAAAACATAGGTAATGTTAGCATTATAATAACCAGTTTAATATTTTGGTGCACAGAGATGAACATTTTCCTGCCACCGTGTGATTTCTAAGGTCACGTACTGCTCCAAGACCCCAGCATTGTGACAACACACATTTTACATACCCTTATTCTTTTGTAACTTTAAATGATGGGTTTGTTTTCATTAAGAGAAATAAGAAAAAACAAAGAGAAATCTGTAAAGAGAAACAATAACTTCCTGATTTGGCATCAAGGGTTTTATCGTAGTTGTTACACTGAAACCGCTGTGATATTTTACAAGAGCTTTCATAATGTGCCCCAGTGTTGCAGGCTCTTCTACTTTTTAAGATGACTGCTATCCAGCTCTTCTGCATTCAGTAGACATGATTTGTAAGGGCTCTATTCATTCGAACAATCTGTACCCTTTGATGTCAAAAGAGCTGTGGCAGGGCTGAGAACAATCTGTAGAGGGTCACAGAACTCAGGTCTACACCCAGCCTTATCTATTCATCAGAAATTCACCCTGGCCATGGCAACTTTTTCATTTTCAATGCACTGGCCTCAGAGAGACAAATGGCATGGGAAATTTAATGGCAGTTAGTCTCACGTTCTTGGACCATGACTGTCCGTCTGCATCATGAACACCAAAAATTAATCCTCTACAGCTATTTAGGCACTGGCATAAAGAGAATGCTCTATGACTTATACCCCACACTGAAACATAACAGAAAACTTGAAGGGACAGAGAAAGCTAGCAGTGAGCCGGATTCCTTGCTCATTTATACCAGTTCACATAAATCCAATATAACACCACCGAGTCACTGCAATTATTCCAGATGTTACAGTGCTGGGCACATACATATAAGATCTTGATGAGATAAATGGACCAGAAATATGAGGCAAGAGAAGACATTTTGTCCCTTCAACTTTTTTCTTAATGTCTGGCATACATTTTAGCTAATTTTTCTGCCACTGACCAGCAATGTGTGACATGCTAGTGGTTGAAAACTGGCCTGCTTCCAGATTGCTCCTGAAATTCTTTTATCATTACAGTGAGAGTCAGCTAGTGAAGCTATCTCAATGAAGCTCATGTATACCGCAAAACTGCCACCTAGTCATACCTGGTCAATTATCTCAGATTTATGCCTGTAACTAGTGCTTAAACCACATCTTTCCCCTCTGCTTCCCTCTGTCCAATTGTATCATCCATCTGGCACATTTTGTCTTTTATATTGTAAGGTCTTTGGGGCACAGAGTATCGTATGTGTTTGTACAGAACCTAACATACGTCCTAGCATGAGCCTTTAGGTGTTACTGTAATAGAAAAATTAATATTACCAGAGAGAAGAATTTCTATTCAAGAGGGACAAAACTGTAAGATGCAAATAACAATTAGGCTCTGCTAATGCTGTGTCACCATGTGCCATGATTCACGGTTATCATGGTATCCATGATGCTGATAATTTTCCATACCCACTGCTGTAAAATAAGGATAGCAAAGGACATAAAAACATAAAAGTGTTACATAGTTTATATTTAAATTAAATATGATGGAAATTTATAGTACCAAAAATCTCATCTCTTTGCTTTTTGATTTAAAAAAAAGAGGCAATTGTTATTATTATGCAAATAAAGACCATAGTTGCTGATGAAAAATCTAAGCATAAAAAAAAACCAGCAGCAAAGATCAGAAACATTTATCAGAAGGGTTCATGTTTCTGATAAATATTTAAGTGTGCAAGGCAGAACCATTGAGAACAGTAAATACTTTATAGCTGGCACTTTGTCAAAACCATAAGTGGCTCTGCCTTAGAATTTTACATCATCACTGAATTTACAGTCATTTGATAAGTGGCACAGGACAAGAATTACTTCTTTCTAAGTCTAAACCAAGCAATAAATCTAACATCAGGATTCCTCTTATTGTCCGTTATCGTCTGATGACAATGCCTTTTACCTTCATTGTCTTGACAGAAATATGATATGTAAAACCGTAATGTCACATCACTCACTGTGATTTAACACTATCCAGCCCATACCATTTTAATCAATCAAAATTGTCGCTTTTTAGTGTAATGATTTTGTGGTAGATTCCCTGTGTTTAATATGATATATAAGTCTGATCAGCAGTTGATTTACTATTTCATTCCAAAGTCTAACAGCTCAGAAGGCCATTTTTGCCTCCTTCAGACACCTTTGGAATTAGCAAACAAGTATAATTTGAATTATTATTAAGTTAATTATTATACAAGTTGATCCCAAGACACAAAATATTTTTATTAATTTATAGGAGGGTGGGGGAGAAAAAGTATTGTGAATTAAAGATGTGGAAGAAAATGCCTTGCAAAAATAGACATTACATTTCAACCTGTAGCATTCTTCTTACCTTCAGTATTCACAGATGGCCATGACCATCTGTAACTGTGTAACTTGATTGCTCAGATCCATGTTTTGCTTTTAAAATAAACTGAACAGTGTGGCAGGTTTTTCCACACAAAAAAGCTCTTTTTGTTATATTTCCATGTGTACTGTATAGTCTATTTGTTTATTATTCACAACAAACCAACACATTTATTTCATAGACAATTGCAAGAGAATCAACTTATTTTTTTAAAGCTCTTTCAAACACTATCCGATATGTTTGAAATAGCTGGCCTACAGTAAAACACGCCTTCACATTAGACCATGACAAACAGAGTTAAAGCCATTAGAGAACAGTATAGGCAACAAGTTTAAAAGACCATTTTTATGATCTGTTATCTTTTATGATCTCTTAGCGTCTATTTGGGTTGTGCGAAGCTTTGGGTACTGATTTGATTCAGTGGAGATTCGGCCGAATTCGGTGGCCGAATCTCCAAATCCAGATCAAATCAGGTGACCAATTAAAAGGTCCAAATCGATTCAAAGCTCTCCAAATCAATTCAGAAAAAATTCAGAGAGCTTCAACGATTCAGGCAGTCCCTGCCTGCTGCAGCAGGGAGCTGGAGCCGGGCTTGGAGCTGGTAAGCAGGGGTCAGGGAAGGAGGGGCTGAAGGAGGGGGAAGGGGACCATGGAGGGGGACCCCTGCCAGGCCCCATCCCCACCTGCTCCCCCAGCCCCTCCATGGCTGCCCTGCCCACCCCAGCTCCCGGTGCTTTTAAAAAAAACCCTACTCACCATGTGCTGCTGGGCAGGGGGGGCACTCCCCACTGCCCTCCACTGCTCCACACTGCATAGAGGAACTCCCCCCCACACAACTGCCCTGCCTGCCCCAGCACTTGCCCTTTAAGAAAAACGAAAACAAAAAAAGTCCTGAACTCACTGGCTCCTGCAGCGGCCTCAGTGCTTCAGGAGGCTAATGGAAGAGCTCTCCACGCAGCACGGGAAAGTAGGCAGCAACAAGGATCCTCATTTGACAACTCAGTTCCCAAAATTATGTTACCATTTAAATAATCTTAGCTCCTATATGAATAAACTGAAAAGGAGAGAAATAAAATCCTTTTACATGTACCCAGAACTTATGAGTTCGATACTGTAGCCTTTATATATGTTGAGTAGTACTTACAGAAAGAGTTATTTTGAAGTAAATGGCTCTATTCATATCAACTAAATGTCACTTGGTGAACAAAAGAATTAAGACCTAGCTATATAAGATCTAAATAATGTATTACCCTTTCTGCAGACACACATGACATTGAATGCAGCAGAATAGCCATATTTCTACTACGTAAATAGCCAGCACAGTGTTGCTATGTCCTGCTATCTGCAGCAGAAATAGGGTGTTTTGTGTGTCAAAATTTGGAGGAAAAGCTGTGGCCATGTTGGTGTGGCAGTGCACACTTAGTGTGTTTATTATGAGTTCAAATCTAGTGGGACTAAACCTCACTTGACCACTGCCATCATTCTAATTATTACTAGAATAGCACAATGACATGAAGGGTACATCTACACATGTAGTACTAAGTGACTAGTACTGCAAAAGGAAGTACTAAGTGACAGCACAGTAACAGTCCATACTGCACTGTGTGCATTAGCTGCTATGTCACCATAGCAAGACACTATAACGAGGAAGCGTGTTGCTACAGTGACATAGCTGAGGCATCATGGTTTGTGGCTGTTGACTCTATGTCGCCATAATGCATTGCTACAATGACGTAGCATCACATGTAGGCATGCCAAAAGAGTAGGATCATAGCAGCACAATGAGGGAAGAGTTTGTAGGAGGCACAAGTAGTCTGCATGCTTCTAGCCAGAATACAGTTACAGCTGTTCCATAAATTGTTGCTCAACAAAAAGCTATTTTAATTAGACCCAAAGTTGAGGAATGTTATTGCCAAATACTCAGTTCATCAATGTGGACCTAGAACACACAAAAATGGGTTTTCTTTGTCCCTCCCTCCCTTTTTTTCTTTTTAATTTTTTTTTAACTAGAGCTAGATGGGGGGAAGAAAAGAAGATAGCAGATTTTGAAAAATTTTTGAGAAGTGCTTTGTCAAAATTCTGACTAGCAATAAGAACACAAAGAGAATTAACTTCACCCCTATCAAGTTCACAAGATGCTGATTTGTCATTAAAAGGAACAAAAAAGCCAGAGGTGAAATTCACCCCTCTCTGGACAATTCCTGAATAAGATACATTTGCAAGGAGGACTAAGTAAGATAGGATGACAAATGCACAGCCCTTTGCACCCAAAAATAAATGGACATCCTTTGTGCAGCTTGTAAAGCAGAATTAGTTGTAGCAGCTGTTCACATCTTTTAGTAGTCTGGGTTCAATTACTCTGCTACTGCTCCAGTGTCTCTTGCCTGGGTCCCACACTTCAAGAACCTCTTCCTTACCTGTACACTCAGGACCAGAGAGGAAACTATTCCTGCTGCAAATGAGACTGGAGAGGTTATGTGCCCCCAAGGAGAATTAAGAAGCACTTGCTAAAGAGGAGCCTTACATATGCAATAGAAACTTGTATCCAAGCAATTTTATCCCTCCTTAAAAATTTGGCCAGCTCTCAGAGACAGATAAAGAAGTAGACATGAGATAGTATCTGATTCATAAGGAATGACAATAAGATAAATTTTAGCTGCATCACCATTTGCCAACCCAAATGCTTTAGAAAGGAAAGTCTTCCATTATGTCATGAATGGACAGGTTCTAGTTGCCTTACAGAGCAGCATAGCAACTCAAGTCCTATTTCTCCATGAATGAGGAAAGATATTAGGAAACATTTCCCATAAAGCTCATTTTTCACAGGGAGACAAACATGTAAAATGTTTTTCCCATGATGATAAACTCCCCCATTTCATTAATTTCTCTTTTTCCAAACATATGATTTAAGTTACCCAACTCAGGAGAATACAACTTTTTAAACAAACAAAAAATAAATAAAATAAGATAGTGGAAGCTGCCAAACACAAGTGGAGTCCCAGCTGTTCTTACTTGCAATGTACAAATTCAATTTATTTTGACAGTGTTTGGAAACCCAAGGTTCCCTTCATTAGTTTTTTTATTCTTTCTGTTCACTCACTGAATCATGGTCAGATGGTCTATGGAGATCTAGCCACTGTGTGTCATTGGCAGTGTAAAGGGACACAACTCTAAGTTATAAGAAAATTATTCTCTTGGTGCAAAGGAATTCCACAGGGAGTGACTTGAAGAAAAAAAGGTTTCATGTCAGAGGCGCGGCCGGGCGCTTTTCTGGCTGAAGGGCCGCGGAGTAAGGACCGGGTTGACCTGCTGTCCGACCCGCGACTTAGAAAAATTTCGAGGCGGCGGGCGCCCGGAAGTCCGTATGAGGTCGTTTTTGGACGCGGCGTCCGACCCTTCGATCCACGAGGGCGGATACTTTTGGTGGTTCGCCCCGGTGGCGGGGCCGGGTGCCACCCACTCCAAACTCCTAAGATGCTGTGCCAGTTCTCCACTGTTATAGGGTTCCTGAGGGGTCCCATATAAATAATGTATTTTAGAACTACACAGCTGCCTTGGCTAATCTTCACAATCGTAACCTGACCATTTCCCTGAACCCCATGCACTGAGAAGAGCTCTTGTCCAGGAGACATCCAAGCATTTCTTGCCACAGTAACTATTCCTTAACAACTAATAGATGGGCTCAGTTCTTATATTATGATAAAGTACAGATTAACTTGTGGACCCATTGAGTCCAAGAGTTTAGCAGGCTTCAGTCCTGTCTAATACCAGCACAATCTTCTATAAGTCACTCAGCTTCTGTTTATTAAAGGGACCTATTACAAATTCTAGTAGATTAGATGCCTCTCTTACAAAACAATTAACAACAACAGGCTTTTTTATTCTACCTTACCTCTGAATAAGTGGCATAAATGCTCACGCTCCAAGGCACAGACTACTAGTTCTTTGAACTGTATCTCCATTTTCTCTGCTGAAAGCATTAGAAACTGCATCTCGTATTTGGGACAGGGGCAGAGGAAGAATGTTAGGAGCCCTGCTTCTACCTCCAAACACAAGCTTATATCAACACTTCCTGGCTGTTTGTCTATTTATTTTGCTTGTATACATGCTTGAAGGTTTTTGTTGGGATGGGAGGAGAGGAAATAGGCACAAAATGAGAGGTCGGGGTGTCAGGAGGTATGAGAAAGGTAGGAAGAGAGTCAGACTTGACAAGTTGCTTGCTTAACAGCATATTCAATGTTTTGCTTGGGTGTTATATTTCCTCCCTGACTCTTTTGCTTCTATTCTCTTTCTAATGTATGAGTGCTTCAAGTACGAACTGGTCTCATTTCTCTATGTATGCATATGGCTTAGTATGCTTGTATGGTTGTTGAATAAGCAATGGTAATGATCAGCAGCCTAAATTAGAAAGCACCTTACGTTATGGGAAGATTATTCAGTTCCAGTCTGATTGGTATGGTAAGTCCAGTGTTCCATATAGCCCACTTCAAAAGCAGGATCATTAGATTCAAATGAGGTAAACCAAAGTCAACTTAGTCTCCCCCCATTCCACTTGGAGTAAATCTTCTCTATGTCACTCAGCTTATGTTTATTCCAGGGATAAATTCTAGTAATTCAGAAGTAAAACAATGTTGTTGGGTTTACAATACCTCTTAAACTTAACCTGCATCATATGGGATGTATGCATGTTACAACCTTCGAAACACCTTCTATTATATAAAGATAAGGTAGAAGGATATTGCATTGCATCCAAGTTTCCATTAATTTCATACAAGACCTGGTTCCAAGTTTATAATATGCTATAGTAACCTCTTGTATTGTTCTCTTTGTTATATTGTGTGGATTTTTAAAATTATTATTATTATACTTTGCTTTAAGAATATTTGCTTTGGACAATACGTTTGGCATCATTCACAGGCACCTGGCTGAACCCTGTTCAACAATAACCCTTTGGAACAAAAAACATACAACAGGGGAAAAAATAGCAGATGATTTCATCACCGAGTAGATAAAAGTTTTATTATATTAAAAAACAAAATATAAAGTGCTTGATTTAAATTCCATTTTCAATAAACCTATGGCTCTTTGCCCTTATGAAGAGCTCAAATTAGCTTAATCTCTTTAACCTTTTTCCGGAAATCATCTTTGATGTACAAGTTTCCTTCATGTGTGGTGAATAAAAGTATTTTAAAAAATATTAGTGGTAATAATGACATACCCTTATCCTCATTCAGCATTTGAAGCTGGTCCACTGCACAGTCAAGAGTGAAAGTCATGGGGCCCACAATAAGACCAAGAGAGAGCGAGTCTTGTTCCAAGGTCTGTAGAGATCTCCCTAGGAGGGAAGGAGTGCTGCTCACTTGCTCTCTCTCTTGCTCTATGCAGCTTATCCAATAACTATTTAATGCAAAAAAAAAAAAAAAATCAAGAAATAACACTAGGAGCAAGGGCCAGAACCCAGTTATTTTACTCACTGGGTACATCTACATGTGCGCTTTACTTCAGAGTTGACTAATTAGCTCTCCAGTAAAGTGTCACCGTCTACACATACATCCCTATTAGGGCACAATAAATTAATTCTGCCATAGGTTAGTATTGTCCAAGACAATACTAACCTATGGCAGAGTTATTTTATACATGCATTGCAGTGGTATAAAAGTGACCAGGGCTGGCTGGGGCATAAGGGTGCTACAGTGTGGGGATGCCTGCCAGCTAGCCCCACACTGGAGCACTCTTGTGCCCCAACCAGCCAGCCTGCCACCACTGACCCCTAGGCCCCCTGCCAGTCCAGGGCTACTCTGCTCTAATTTAAATTGCTGAGATCCTGGGAACACATGCACACACTGCAACCAGGAGCCACTGACTCCAGGGTGAAATACACCATGGAGTTTATTGCTCCATGCTAAGTATACATATAGAAGCAACCACTGGGAAGAAAACTGGACCTCCATCTGGCTCACCACATTGGGCCATACAGTTAGATGCATCTTGGCACCATGAACCTATTGATCTCAGCTGAACAGAGGGCACATTTCAACAGAAAAGGTGAAAGATACTATTAGCCTTATCTAGTTTATGGTTTTGTGATTAAGGCACTGTTCATAGGTTTTCAAATGTAGATTCAGATCCCATATCTAGGCAGGGATCTTAGCTACTATGCTATGGGGCAAAAAGTGGTCATCAAACAGTCACTATCCATAGTTTCATACCAATTAATGATTCAAAGACTTGTATAGAATTTATGCACTTTTCCAGACAGGATTTGATTGCAACAGAGTGTTAGTGAAGGGGCCATCTTGACTCATTTCTAAGTAAGTAGAAAAATTGCTGAGTTCCACTTCGAGATATTAGAAACAGAGTAGGATCTGGGCCTGGGTCAGGCAACAATAATCATTTTTCTGTGATGTTACTTAATGACAGAATTTTCTATGCAGATTCATAGAATATTAAAATTGGCAGCAGCAGCCCAAATGTCTGCTAATACAAAATACAAAAATAAAATAAGGTGTTTTTTCTCCAAAATCCTTGCCTGGAAATGAGGAGGACTTACCCTAGAAGACAGTTGTTGTAGCAGAACTACCACCTACCCTGCAAAGAATACAGTGGGGTGAACAGACATTTAAGGGCAATTTAATAACATTTAGTGATATTGTCATCAGATTTATCCAAGTGAACAGTTTCTTTCTGGCTTCCTATTAGATCAAAAAAAATCAGCGTTGAACTCCGGTTTCTGAGATGAACTGACCTCTTTTGCTTATCATCCAGTTTGAGAAGCTATCAGCCCACACCAAGCATTCTGGAAGCACAAGGGGAACAGTGTTGCAATCTGGCTGGGCCCTCTCTTCACGTGACAGGTGAAAATATGCAGGCAGAGGATCCCCTCTGCAAAAGGATAAAGAGAAAGGAAAATTCAAGACTTTCTCTCCTCCATTGGTCTTCCCAGGGCCAAGCAAGTGTTGTAAGGATAAGAAAAAACAAACAACCTTAAGCACTGCATTTAATACCCAATAACTTAATTAAAATTTGTAAAACTTTTTAAATGTTAGACATTTTTGTGAGATTCACATACATCTCAAGTTCACAATGGGTAAACTGTCTGACCTTAAACTAGTCACCATTTCCAATGATTCATGACAGAGCTGGGAAAAAAATCCAGAATTCCTTATTCCAGATCCCCTGCTCTAACTATTGTACCAAACTCTGCAAGTCAATTGATTGACATGTAGCTTTAAGATTAACCTGGAAAATTTAGATGAGTGTGCAACACCCTTTTCTTCAGTAAAACGGTGTAGGACAGATCAGTCACTAATGTCAAGAGCTCAGCAATTCTGCAAGCCAAAATTACCACTAACAGGAAACAATTCTCCATGTAAAGCACTTGAGCTCACACAAATCAAGAGGCACAAAGAAGGTTTCATCTACTTAGTCAAGATCAGGTTGATAACCATGACAGGTTGATATTGGCTTTCAATGCATCCTTCCCTGATAAAATTGGACTGCTGGAGACTATAGAAAACAGTTTGCCTGGCACTGGATTACAAATGTCCAGACCAGTTGCTAAGGTCATATTTCTTCCTACTAAACTTCTTTATAGCAACCAGAAAGTCACCTTTTTTGAAACAAAGTTTAATCTCTTTTCGCCTCCTTTCAAAACAAAGAAATCAGACCTGGATGGAACGAATAATTTTGGTACCGAATTGTCACGTTTGACTGTCAGCTACAGCTATATTCTGCTAGCAAATAATAAGAAACTATGTTTCAGTCAATCACTGCCTATGATCCCCTAGAATTTAGCCACAGAGGAATCATATCTTCCCTAAACACTTATAAATTGGTAACTTTTTGTTGTCTGATAAATAGGCCTGATTTTTTGGCCAATCAAAGCAACAGCTGCACATTTTATTCAGAGCATCCTCACTCAGGGATAAATTTGGATAGTTTGAGTTTTGTTAGAAAAATAGCTAGAAATAATAAATTCCAGGCTGGTTCCTTAAAATGTCTGAAGGCTGATCCTGTTGTCAGTGCATGGCTGCAGTGTGCTTTAAAAGTGCCTACCACACAACAATCTGAACCCCCATTACATGAGAGTTCAGGTGTAGGTGTTCCAAACCAAAGCACCTTCATTAATGTCTGCCAGCGTGCACTGGGATCAGAGCTGGGCTGAAGCAAACCAGCCCAGCCCTCCCCCCTGGTGCTGTCTTCAGACTGGGAAGGAAAGAAAGGAGGGGAGGGAGTTCTGTCTGGAGTTTGCCCAGCCTGTGCTGGCAGAT
This sequence comes from Crocodylus porosus, assembly GCF_001723895.1. Lineage (NCBI taxonomy): Eukaryota > Metazoa > Chordata > Crocodylia > Crocodylidae > Crocodylus > Crocodylus porosus. The sequence continues at coordinate 60,595,494 of NW_017728909.1, read as the reverse complement.
GTGGTGGGTAGATTGGAGTCTGATGTGAGGGGGCTCCAATCCACTCACCCCACCCACCAGCAGAGGCTGGGCAAACCCCAGACTGAGCCCCCTCTGCTGCTTTCCCCTCCTCACAGTGCTGAATGTCTGTTGGGTCAGCTGGGAAACACTATGACTCATGGTCCTTCCTGCAAAGTGCTATAAGTTACAGCAGGGAACTGCACATCTGTCAGCACCCAAAGACTGTACATTGCTTCATATAAGTAGTTGTCTGTCACCATCCATTGTGCATCTCTGGAACAAAAGATCTGATCTGATGTCACAATGTTGTAATTGCACAGTATTTGTGGTAATTGCACAAAAAGAATATTAAACAGGATGTATTAACTTTCCAGCTAGATCATAATCTTTTGGATTGATAAATCCCTCATTACAAGGCTCTGGTTTCTTTAGTCTCACAATATTCTCCTAGCCAGACAGCACACATGATACACTGATAATTTTGGACAACTACGTGGGATATCAAATATTTTACTGTGATTTCACTGTCTGCCTCTGTCCACATCTATCCATCACTCAGCCTTTCCTAGATTATATATATTTGACAATTAATCTAATTATAATTTTTATATACCAGTAATTATGCTCAATCACATTTTGAAAAGTTTATGAATATTTTATCCCTATTCATAGGAAATTATACATTTATTTGTTGGGGTTTTTTAAATCCAAAACCTCCTCTGGTATACCTAAATTATATGTATATACTCAGGACATGTTTTTTCTTTTCAAGATCCATCAGACTGTATCATGCTCAGCTGAGAAAGCTAGGATTGATCCCAGAGCCCATGAGCCATACTCTGGCCACTATCTCTATACTGAGATTCCATTGCCAACAATAGGAATATGGAAGATCAGTGTCAGCATAGAATTTGGCTTAATTCTAATATAATAAAGGGCATAATCTGTCTGTCTTTGTGTCTGTCTGTAATACTTTTGGTCAACTCTAATTGGCTGCACAGGCCTGGGCAGGGAAGAGGCGGTAGCACGCAGGAGGTGGGACTGCATGCACTCAACAGCCAACACAGAGGAGGAAGCCCCATTGCTCAGGGGTGAGGCAGAGGCAGAAGTGGACGCAGGTGGGGGCAGAGGAGGGTGTGCACACACCCAACAGCCAGCAAAGGGGGAAGGAGGCAGAGGGGATGGAGAGGAGTAGGGAGAGGAGGGGTGGGGAAGGAAGGGGAGGCAGAGGGAAGCCCCACTGCTCAGGGGAGGAGGGCAGAGGGAGCCCCTGTGCTGGTGGCTGGAGGAGGAGGTGGTGGCAGTGCAGGGAGTGTTTACATGGCTGGCCCCAAAGGTTGAGCGGGGGTGGGGGGCAGCCATGTAAACACTCCATTCTTTTAAATCCGTCATTCATGACAAGCAATTGGCTACTTTTTAATATAATACTGAGAATAAAATAAAATCTTCTGCAAGTACAAAACAAATAAAACATTGGGAGTAATACAAAATTCCAGAATTTACCCAATATCTTTTTTATTCCAACTAAAATACCATCTATTCCTTGCAGCACTGGTTCTATTATGCTTGCAAGCAAAATTGTCTTTTGACAAATAATTTTAATATGCAAAAATAGGAGACCATTCCAAGAGTAGATTATCACACAGCAATAAACTGGTGACAGATGTTCCTTGCTACAGAAAGTTTGTTGGATAAGATAAAAATTTTGGTGAAAGACAACAATTCTACAGAAAAAAGGAAAGCATGTTCTTTTGGCTTTGTATCCTGTCAGATTGTACATTTCTGACCTTTGTATAAACTCCATTATGGAGTGGTGACTTTTTTTCCCCAGTTATCTGCTTTTTAAAAATGTCAAGCTGTATTCACCATGGGCCAGAACATGCCCTGGTGCTATGTGAGTCTCCAAAGGGGAAAGGAAGTAGTAACAAGGGACAACTGCAAATACTGTTAACACCCAAGGAGCACAAACTTCTGCTTTCATGTGCCCTTTGGTTGCAAGATGCCCAACAAAGGACAGGGCCATGGGGACAAGACCATAAGTTACACATCTCTCTGACTGGATCAGCTGCACACGTACAGATTTTACCAGCTTCAGAGTAGTAAGGCCATGTCTTCCAAAGCAGGGCTGTCTCCTAAAGATATAATGAGCCTTCTATCATGAAAAGATGCAAGTGTCTTTGTATTCAATGATTTAAAAATAATTGAACCTTGATTTGCTTACAAATGGATTAACTTGTATTTTTCCATATGTCCTTTTATTCTCAAAGGTAATTATGAATTAATAACTAACAGAACCTAAAAACTTGAATACTACAAATAACTAAAATAAACAGACCAGACAGATCACAGAGCTGGCTTAGACAGATGCATATGTTAAAAAGGATGGAGGACAAGCCACTATCAGCAGTAACCATCCCTCAGTGCAAGTTAGCAGTCAAAACATCTAATATTTCCTTTCTTAATAATGATCAAAGTCCTTCTAAATAAGATTGCATGTTTAGTATAGCTCACGTTAGTTCTGTAGCTTAACAATCAGTAGTCTGTTCCAAATATATTCAGCATTAATAAACTGACCCTAGTTATAAACCAATGGGGGCCAACATTTTTGGCCGGTGTGCCACAAATTAGCCCCACAACTTCCCCAAGACCCACTCCAATCCCCTTTCTCTGCCTGATCTCCTACTCTTCTTTCTGCTCCCTTTCCTGTTTGATGCCTATCCCTTCCCTGATCTGCCATGGGCCATATACCAAGGCTGCCCATGCCAGGCCTTCTGGGTATAGATTATGCAGTGGCTGCTATTCTGCCTGTTGGTAGCTCAGCATACTGCCAAAGAGTGAGTACAGCCCTGAAGCTGGCTCTAAAGAGGATTAATCCAGTGTCCTATGAAATTACCTCAATACTACTGGGAGGGTGGGGAAAGAACTGCTAATGCATATACAGTCTATAGGAAAGTCTCACTGAAAGTATTGCTTTGCTTCTTGTACGCTTTATTTTACAGACCTGGTGGGGAAGGTACAGTAATGCAAATAAATGGTTTTACAAAATACACAGTGGCTTCAACCAGACAGGATTTTGCTTTGTTAAAACCTTGTCTGAAAAAAGATATATCAATGTGAAGTCTATGGAGCTCATTTGATCTATACTGAAACTGAAGGGCTGAGCTAGCCGTCTGTGGGTTTTAAACCTGCAAATGCAAGACAAATTTATCAAAAGGACTAAATTGTTAGATGATGTAAATCAGCATAGCTGTACAGACTTCATTGTACACCTATATCAGATCTGCCCTTTAGTCGTCTGTCTGTAGCTGTATCAAGCCGAGATGAAGCAACAGTTCATGTCCTCTGTTGCCAAGATTGGATATGGATGAGTTCTACCTAGCTAAAGCTTGTTCCAAATGAGACAGAATTTGTGTTGGTGGAAGTCACAAGAGGAAAAGTTGAGAGATTGCCTGTACTTCTTTCACTTTGTAAATGCTAGGATTGGAGCAGGATCCCAAACTGTTAGCTGTCCAGATAGCACCAATAACCAAAAGTGCCAGTAGTCAACAGCACTTTCTTCATCTTTGAGATGGGTTGTTACTGGCATGATGATAGTTGGAGCTCAACTATCTTTATATATACCAGATATAGAAATAAACAAAGGCACTTTCTGTGAACTGGTCATGTTCGCCACGGAACAACTTAAAAAAAAAAATAGGAGAAAGAGTTTACTAGTTGAATTCACTGGATTTTTATTTTTAAAAAAAAATTAATCAAGAAAAATAGGTGATAAAGTCAAATTAATTTAAATATAGCACACTGTCATCAAAGAGATAATACACATGCTCATGGGCAGGTTGATGTTGCACTAACATGTGCGTGACCAGGAATTGAAGAAAACTAGTGGTAAAAATCAGTTTTTTTGTCTAATGATTTCTCCATGTTCCTACAGATTTAGCAAAATCATTATATTCTGATTTGTTAGCTGCACCACCCCTCTTCAGCCTTTGTGACAACATCATTTCACCGGACAGGCCTTGCACCTCCTCTCTTCTAAGGTTTGAATGCTGTAGTTCTGCTCACAAGCAAAGCCCCCACACTGAAGCATCCCTATAAACCTATCATGATCAATCCACAGACTCAGCTGTGTTCACCACAGTTCCATTCAGGAGCTGTTACTAGTAGGTGGTTGACACAGGAGTTCAAAACAGTTTTTTATAAACAAATATTTATTTATTGAGCTGCATGATCATAGCAATCAGCGATAAAGGGTTAAATACTGAAAGGGCTACCTGCATATTTTCTTACTTGAATATATACAGGGGAGTCCCATGCATTTTGAGTAGCACCCATTTCAGGGGCCAGCATTCCATCTGCTCTCCTGAAGAAGCTACCTCTATATTCTCATTCTGTCTTAAGTTTTAGAAAAGCATTCTTTAAAAACCATAGACCACTGTATCCTCTATATCAGAGGCAGGCAATTATTTGGGCTAGAGGGCCACGTAGGGAGGTCAGCATGCCTCCCCCTCCAGCCCACAACAGCTAAGTCAGGGGTGGGCAGCCATGCACATTTCTCTCTTTCTCTCTCTTACCCTGATCCCCACACTGCCTGACCACACCACTCAGGACTGCAGCATGCCCTGATCTCTACCCCACCTGGAGCTGTAGCACACCCCAGTCCCAGCCCAACCCAGAACCTGCCAGCCACACCTGCAGCAACCACCCAGTGAGCTGGAAACAGCCCCGGGAGGGTGCCATCATCAGTTACGGATGTGGCTGGCAGGTTCCATGTGTGGACTGAGATGTCCACCTGGGTCCTGAGCTCATGCCACCACATCAGTGCTGGGTGGAAGCAGTCCCACAACCCACTTACCCAGCACAGAGGGAACAGCCCTGCTCGCCCAGCACCATGCGCCAGAGCCACCAGCTGAACCTCATGAGTTTGTGGCTGCCTGCCTGCAGGCCAGATACAATCAGTTGACAAACCAGATCTGGCTCGTGGGCCATATGTTGTCTACTTTTGCTCTATATTCACCCACTGTGGTCTCCAAAACCTTGTCGAATTGGGGTGAGAAACAATCCAGTTAGTACCTCTACAGTGTCAGTAGATGACAGCTGTCAGAAGCAACTTTAGTTTTCTTCTGGGACATGCAAGTAACTCCGTCATTCCCTGTGACAATCAGGCAGAGGTGCATATAATATTCATGAAAATAATGCTGATATCTCCCAAGTTCTTCGCAGATTCATATTTCTGAGTACAGGATCTAGAATTAATATTAAAATATCTTCTTTCTTGACGATGGGCTACTTACAGATGAGAACCGAACTATTGGTAAATAGCATACCAATATAGAAATGCCAAAAGTGATGGAGCATACGGCAAGCCACCCATGTCGATACATTTACCTGATAGCCTTACTACTGTCAAGTCATTATCTAATTCCACTTTACAAACACTTTGTTTCTACCATATAAAGTACTCTTGCTGGCTCCGTTCTCTACTCACTAAGTCAATGGCAGTTTTACTACTGACCTCAGTGGTAGTGTATTTACATACATATTGAGCATTTGAAAATCATACCCTAAAATGCTATGAGAAGATCCAGTATGCTAAGGGTAATCTGAAACAGATGAAGGTCCCTGAATCAAAAATGGAAGCATACCAAAGTATTGTACTAATCATATTTGTTCCGACATTGACCTTATAATAATTAAAAATTGATGCTTAGAGCATAATGCAGCTGTGCAATCATATTTAAACCTAATAATTTCATAGAAAGAGGAAAATTGTATCAAAAGGTCACAAACACTTTAATTTCATGACAGTATATTTACTCTTTATTCCCACAGTGAAAATGTCTAATTTCCAAAAGAGCAAACCAATAATTACTTATTATAAAACTATTTTAGTCAATACCTAATTTCTGACTATTGATTACTGTTTAGACATTTAAAATGTACCCTACAGCAACAATAATATGTTTATTGTACTATTGTCCTACTGGTGCTTGTAAGTATTAAAGATATTGATTAAAGGCATGAGTCCAAAATGCCAAACATTGTACTCATTATAATACAAAATAAAATTTATTTAGCCTTTCTAAAAACAGAATTTAATTAACAAAAATGTTAAATACTGAACATTTAAAGATATGTTTGTAAAACAATGCAGATGTATGTCAAGAAAAAAATAAAATAATGAGCTCTTGATTGAATTATGCATTATGAATTTTGATTTGCCTTAGTAACACATTGTAATAGACAATAAAAAGAGCAGACTATTAACGAAAGTCTCAGTTTCTCCAAAACTCAAACAAAACAATCTTATCAAACAAAGCAAATTATTTCTAATCATTGTGCAAGTTGATCTCTTACAAAGCAAGTGGAAGGATGACATCCTACCCTCATTTTTATACTTCACATCATAATTTTTTGAGATACTTAATTTAGATCTGTCATGAAATTAAAATGAGTCATTCAAAAATATCAGATAACTCTAGTTTATCTTTATTGATAGAAGTAGACAAAAAATGACTCTGGGTATCCTAGCTACATAATGAGATTGTTACTCACTCTGTCCTGACAGCTGCAAAACAAAAATCCATTTCCAGAGTCTCAGCCCACTTAGAATTGAAACTGAGCGAACCTCAAAATGGTTGGAGGTTTGGTTCACACAACTACCATGTCTGGATGCTTTTCTGACTTTGTCCAAGGCCCTTTGCTCTAGACACTGGTTAGACTGGACATCCTACAAATTTATTCAGTGTAAATCAAAGACAAATTTTCTTCTCCATATTTCAGTAGTTCTAGACCCTGGTCTGATCCTGATCAGCAAACAAGTATACAGACTATTTTGAGCCATAAAGGCTAGGGACATACATTACACATAAACCAGCTTCAATGAATGGAAACCAATTTAAACCTGTAACAGAACAGAAGTTCAGTTCACACACATCAGTTTCAAAATGGCCAGAATTGGTTTAAGATAGACCTGGACAGATGTAGTATCAGGCTTATCTGATTTAGGTTAAATTGGTCTATCAAACTTCTGTTCCAGATCCCTGACTCAAGTTCCCTCGCTGTCCTCCAGCATCCCATGATCTTTTGCATGGCTGCACTCATGAATGATGCATGCCCCCGGCAGCTGGGGGGGCATGGTGGCACTGGCAGCGATGGGAGCACAGCAGCAGTAAGCGGAGAGCTCCTACAGACACCCCCAGCGCTGTCGGCAGTAGGGGAGGAGGGTGGCGAGCATCGACTGCCCACAGGCGCCATTTCATAGGGGTGCACTCTCATGCTCAGGGGGTGCACATGCACTTGTGTGCACCCCCTATACATTGCCAATGGCTGCACTGTCGGCTCCACGCCCTAAGCTGTCCCATTGCTAGGGCAACAAAGTCTGTGCTTCCCAGCCCTATGTCCTGCCTGTTCCTGACAGGAACAGTGTAAGGGCAAGAGGGTAGGGGAGTGGAGGTCCTGCTGCCACACAGACCCCCCCATAGCTGTACTTGTTCAGGTTGGAGGGGAGGAGCCAGGGACAAGCCATGGGGTGGGGGCCTCTTCTCCCCACCCCCTGACACTGCCCAGTTATGCTGACAGCCCATGATCCTGCCCTGTTCCTGCCTGGTCATATCAACTGAACCTAGCAGGGCAGAGGAAAGATAAGGGAGCACACCCCTCCACCACCACACTGTGCTTGCTCAGGCCTAAAGCGGGGGGGAGGCTGGTGCCAGGCCTGCAGGGCAGGGGTTTCTGCTCCCTCACCCCCCTGCCCCTGGTGCTGAGTAGTTCAGCTGACAGTCCTGGTACAGCTCTCAGCCCTGCTGTGGCCTACCCATGCCAACTGAGGCAGTAGTAGGGAGTGGGGTTCAGGGAAAATGCAGCCCCACAAGACCCAAGCAAGCACAGCTGGAAGGAGTCTGTGCTTCCTCACCCTTCCCCCTTCTCTGCCTGCCTCAGCTACCACCAGCAGGGAGGAGCAGGGCTGAGAGCCACTTGAACTTTCAGCCAAGCCGGGCAGTGTCAGGGGAGTGGGAGAACAGAAGCTCCCTAATCCTGTGGACCAGCCCATACCCTCCTGCCACCTGAGCAAGTACAGCTCAGGGCCTGGCAGGAGGCGGGCAGGACTGGGGAAAGAGGCCCCACTGGGAGACATGTGAGAGCTCCCCCTGCCTTCTGGCTTGGCCAATGCAGGCATCTACATGCTTTTCCACCCCTCACCCACAACCCAAGAGTAAATTTATATTCTGTTCTTTCCTAGTTCAATCTGCACTTCTTAGAAAAACCCGAGTAGACTGAATCAGTTCCACATCAGGCTTTTTGAATGTCTGTACTTAGCAAAGTTTCATTTTGGATTTGACCTGCATTTTGGGGGTTTTTCACTAATTGTTGTAATACTAATTCGCTCACCCCTGGATCATAAAGATTGTTGCAAGTACAACAATAAGTTATGTTGCTTATATGTATTCAGAACAAACCATCATATCATCCATAACTCAAAGTGGAAGGATTCACACTGAAACTCTCTCCCCATCATTTTAATGCATGGGTGATATTCTATAATTTTCAAATACTTAAATGCTACTTAAAATAATATTTATGGTAAAAAAAAAGAAGTTTGGTTCCATGTTGTATTCATGGAGATCAAAATAAAACCCACTTTTAATAGATTTTAGCCAGTGGAATTCTCTGCTTTCATGTTAGCAACATGGTATTCAATTTTATTGAACTGATCATTACTTCTGGATTCTCAAAGCAGAAGCTATAGCTAGGAATATCATTTTTCATCTTTAAGTGGATAAAGGGCTTTTTAATTCTCTCTTATGCTACTAACCTAGGCAGAGTGGTCCATCTTTTGTCAGGACGGTCCACAGCAGCACTTCAGGTTGACAGTGAAAGATATATAAAAGTTGAATCCACCAAGAGCAGCCTGCCTTCCAGATACCAGCATGCTACTGCCCTTTGTTCCAAGTTGCCTTTTTTATCCATTCCTTGCACATTTTGAAATTTTCATTCTAATATTGAACTTTTCAATGCTCAAGAAAACACAGAGAAGCTGGTGCTTGTGCTCTCTCAACAGGGAGAACGTGGTGCTATCAATAAGTACAATGTGATCATGTGCATCTTAAAAATTAATGACAGAAAAATCAAGTTCCCTGAATCCTTTGGTGATGCTCTCAGAGACCAATGGCAGGGCATTCTCAAGGGAAGTTGATCAGCTCAGCAATTAAAAATAAAGACTTAGGATCACAGGAAAGTAAGGCTGGAAGGGATCTCATGAGGGCATCCTTACTCAAGGCAGGATCACCTGAGTAAACCAACCCTGTCAAGTGTCTGTCTACCCTGCTCTTGAAAATTTCCAAAGATGGAGATTCCACAACTTCTCTAGATAGCCATTTCCAATGCTTAACCACCTTCAGTCAAAAAGTTCCTCCTAATCTCCAACCTAAATAGTAATATAAACCTGTGTAATTCTGGAGTAACTCTGATAATGTCTATGGAGTTATACCAAATTTTCATCAATATATAAGGATTTGGACCAAGGCAGGCAAGTTAGAAGATAGTATAGAATTTGGACAGTAGTCATATGATGAAGAATATAATTGAAGGAACTTAACTGCATATGTTAAAACAAAACAGCATAGTTTTGTGTTTAAAAACTTGACATTTTAAGCACTTAGGAATAACTGGTACCCTCAATTCTGCTTTTTTAAAATTATTTTTAAACTGTTGTACCTACAGAAATAATTAACAGCATCAAAATAGTATGGTTTTGCACATTCCATGAAGATATACATTCTATCCCAAAGGAAAACTAATAAGATGCAATATTTAACAAAAAACATAGAAAAAAAGTTAATTAGGAAATTGAAACATAACTGGAAAAAGTACATATTTTGCAGCAAACATGTAAATCTAGGAGAACTTTAAACATATTCATAATCTTAAACATAATCTTACTTGTCATAAGATTTCACCAGAGAAGTCTTGTACTTGAATTCAAAATTTTCTTTTAGATTAAGAGGATTTTTATTCTGATACCTTGAATTTTATCATGCCTTTAAAGCTGTGCATGTCCTAGGACAGAGGAATGCTCTCTTTACTTTAGGTTAGTGGCACTGAGATTAAATTTATTCTTTGAAACACAAATTTGGAGGTAGGAGTACAGCATCAGGGAAAAATAAGTTAAAACTAAACTTTCTTTGATTACTTATGGAAGAACACGATTGTACAGAAGTTTCTGACTGCAGACAGTGTTTTACAACAATTTTGCTTTTGGATAGGCTCTACAGGAGATGTTTCTGTCCTCCTCCCCACTTCTAGCAGCATCATCTGTACTGCAGGTAAAGCAGAATGACCAGGACAACAGCCACGGGTGCCAAATTGAGGCAACGGGCAGAAAAATAACCTGTTGTTTCAACCATACATCCATGCCAGTGGCACTAACAGCCAGAAGTCACTGCTTTCCCCATGCATCACTGCTGTCCCAGACACTCATCTGCTCTGTTATGCCTCTGAGTGTCACTATTTTTGAAAGATGTTAGATTGATTTTCCTGGAAACGGAACTTTTGTAGTTTATCTGAAGAACAGATACAAACACAGACAGGAAGAACACCTCAATTATGACCTTAAAGAGTTCAGTCTTGGATTGAGAAAGAACCCATTCATCATTCCATCCTTACCTTCTCTATTAAGACTATTTAAAAGATGGTCACAAAAACAACCACTGCAATTGACATTGACATGTGAATGGGACCTGCATCAACAATGGATGTGAAACAGCCATCAGACAGTAACAACTTTTGGCCACTATCAGCCTTGAAGCAAATTGTTCAATAACATAACAGTTCACTGAGTCATCAAGTTCCTTTCATCATTTGTCTTTAATTATACAGCCCTGGAAGGCTTGCTGTAAAAAAACAAACACACACACACACACACACACACACACACACACACACTACAGCATGCTGAATAAATGGCTCCAATTTTTAATTAGATTGTACAGATCATAAAAGTATGTTAGATTTCAATCCTTAAGCATTTGGCAACGTTCTTTTCAAAAATCAGACTTGCTCCCTTTGGATCATGTTCAGCAAAAATCCTGGAATTGTACTGCAGGTTTCTAGACCTTCTATTTGGCTGGTAGGAACCAAAGTCATCGCTTTTCCGGTACACAGTTGGGCTGTGCCCGGTGCAGGGGGGCCCTCAGTGGGGGCCATTTTTACCGCCCCACTCCCTTCTCAGCCAGCCTGCCGACTGAGTAGGGTGCATGGTTGGGTGATTAGCCCAGCTTCTGGCTCGGGCAGGGAAGAAAAGCCCCTATTGTGAGCTTCCCCACAGCCAGTAGCTGGGCTAATCTCCCAGCCATGCCCGTTGCTCAGCTAGCAGCCTGACTGAGGAGGGAGTGGGGAGGGAAACGGCCCCCACTATGAGTTTCCCACCCCTTGTGCTGGGCACAGCCTGGCCAAGGGTCCGAAGCTGGGCTGGGGGACTGTTTCTGCCTGCCCCCCTTTTTCCCACCCCCCCCAAGCCAGCCTGCCCACCGTGCAGGAGATGTGGCTGGGTGATTGACCCAGCTGTGGGGAAGCTCACAGTAGGGGCTTTACTCCCCAAATCGAGCTGGGAGCTGGGCCGATCACCTGGCCATGTCCCCTCCCCAGCTGGCAGGCTGGCTGAAGAGGGAGTGGGGGGAAAACAGACCCCCCACCTGACTTTGGGCCCCCAGCCAGGCTCTGCCCAGCACAGGGGTGGGAAGCCCACATGGGCTTTGTTTTTCTCTACTACTCCCTCCTCAGATGGCCCGCTGGCCAGGGAGGGGGTGTGGCTGGTTGATCTTCCTGGCTCACATGGCAGAATAAAAGCCCCCACTGTGGGCATCCCTTCAGCCAGGAGCCAGGCTGATCACCCACTGATAGTGCCTCCCTGGCCGGCAGGCTGGCTGAGAAGGGAGTGGGGAAGAACAGCAACCTCCTTCCTCTCCCTCTCCTACCCCCATTCCAGACCCCCAGCTGGCTGTGCCCAGCATGGGGGTGTGGAGCCCACAGTGGGGGTTTACTCCGCTAACTGGAGATGGGGTTCCCCAGCCATGCCCCCTCCTCGGCTGGTGGGCCACCTGAGGAGAAAGTTGCAAGGAAGCCCCCCCAGCAGACAGGGGGAAGCCCACAGTGGGAGCTGTACTGGGAGCTGGGTCATACCCCTAGCCAAGGTGGGGGTGGGGCCAGGGAAACTACCCAGCTGTGGCTGCCAGGAATGGTAAAGTCCCTGCTGGCAGCTGGGGGTGGGGCCAGCCGTGCTCCATTGGAGCAGAGAGCACAGCCCAAGCCTGCACAGCATCCTGGGATGCTGGAGGACTGTGAGTTAACTTGAATCGGGAGGGTTGTAGACTTTCACAGGGGTCAGCCTGCTACATCACCATGCATTACTAAAAGGTGAAAAAACACCTGAATTGTTAACTGCAGTGCAGCAAAAGAATGCTCAGCAAAGCAGCCAATAAACCACACACTGCAAATTGTCTCAAAACTCCTAACAGAATTCAAGTTTTTACAAACAGGTCAAGTCTTGTATTTGTAACCAGAAAGCAACTGGGTTCTTTTTATTCCCTAACATGAAACAGATTGCAGTGAAGCTGCTTGAGTGGGTTAGAGATTTAGCCATAGGAATGCATTTAAGTTCAAGGGTGGCAAATTCTGGTCACCTGTAGCTTGTTTTCCATTTAGGGAGCAAAAAACAGTTACCATAGATCACTGTTTTCTTCATTTAAAATCCTACGTCAAAGGGTCTCCATTGAAGTCAATGTCTCTATTGACATCACGAGCTTTTAGATTAGGCCAACTAGAACGTGCACTTGTATTAGAATTCTGCTGGTCTGCACTTACCTGGTAGAGCACTCCTCACTTCTCTTGTTGACAGACATAACGTAGGAAATATTGCTCCTACCTGTGGGTGAGATCAGCCTATCTATCTAAAACTTCACTACATTGTAGACTGTGCTACCCATACCCAAAAAACTGCCCCCACTTGTCTACAACTGGATAGGCAGAAACTCTACAAATCAGCTACCTCATTCATAATTCTAAACACAGAGTCTTTTTGGTGAAGGGAATCAAGAATTTTCACTAGTCACAAGGGGGAACTGAAGAATGTAATAAAAACATATTGACATTAACTGAAAAGGTTAATTAAACATTTTTATAACAGCAACAGAGTTCAAACAAAGTGCTTCCCTCATTTATACCAGGCTATACTTGAGATTATAGATTTCATACTATAAAATGTTACATATACTTGCACCTTGTCAAAACAAAAATCCAGAGTAATACGTTATTTTTATTACAGATGAATGAGTCTGATTTTGAATTTTGCACACACCTCAACCTCCACAAATCTAACTTCATAGTTATTCACTGCAAATTAGTTAAGAAGCCATTTAGTCTTTTATTCTGCTTACAGATTGTTCAAAAATATTCCTGATTTCTGTTAGTGATTCCTTATTTATAAGTACTGAATACATATGCAAATAAATTTCAGAGCACAAGGTGTTCACAAATTTCATTTTGCTTATTTGCCGTTTATTATTCATTCTGCATAACTGACCAACTAAGTCAGATCAGTGCTTGGATGTCTGAATTTGTTTTATAAAGGAAAATAATGCACAAAATGAATTTATAAATAACAAAGATGATAAACAAAAATAGCATCATAAAAAATAGCAAAAAACCCAAGAACAGATGTGAAGCAAAAATAGCAAGCATGGTGGAGACAGGTTTCCATAAAATAGTCATTCCTTAACCAAAGAAAATATTGATAGTATTTAACAAGTCATATTTACAAAGCATTCTCCTGCAGTAATAAGTATTTATTTCATCACCTGTAGTTTATTTAAATAACAAAGCTGACTAAGGGAATGCTTCAATGTTGTTCTTAGGACAGAAAAACAAATTTCCCAAATGGAGATCCTTCTGAGAAATCAGTTTCATCAGTTGTTATTTTTCTTTTCAATCAACATCTGCTATAATTTTTTTCCCATCAACATCTTTAAAAAGCTTCTTTAGAACATCTGCTTTTTACACACCCTCATTTCTCAATAAGGTAGTTAAATTTATATTTTATATATGTGTGTATAGATGTATGCATGCATTATATGCATATGCACATGTGCGTACATGTACACAGGATGCTTGAGTATCCTCTAAAGGCTTTTTTTTTTTTAAGAGAAGAAGTAGTGTAGAAAACTGAATCCAATCAGCATTAACAAGAGAAGAAGAACTCACATTTAAGGCACTGGCCTGGGACTTAGGATATCTAGATTTATTTTCTGACTCGACAACATGATCAAGGTTAGAATTTCCTTGTGCTTCCGTCCTCTTTCTTTGAAGACATGACCAATAATATTTCTCTTCTCTTGTCCTTTTTCTGTGTTCTTCATTTATATTGTAAATTCTTCAGGATGGGGACCAACTCTTTCTAAGGGTGCTGCCATCTTTCACAATTTCAGTTGGGATCTCCAAGTGCTAATGTAACATACACAAGTTTTTAAGAGGAGAAATATTAAGATTTTGTTTCCTGAGTTATGAAAGTTGGCTTGGAAAATGGAACTAACTGCTTCAAAATGAATCTTCCAGAATGGTCACAGTTATTTATGGCAAATAAGTTATCATACCATTTAGCTCCATCCATTCCTTCACTGGCTTTTTCAGTCATCCGAAGAAGCCCTGAAGCCCGCAGTTCTTCAAGAGGAGGAGGAAGGAGCCAAACATGTTGTTTTAAAAACTCAGTATGCACTTTAACTGCTGGCAGCAAGTTAGATGCATCTCCTATCTAGTAATATGCCAGATACTTTGTCAAGAGATTTCTCTCATCCAAAAAAAAAAAAAAAAGGTTTCTTTTTTTACTTCATATTTTAACGAACCAGTTTGACAAGTATATAAAACTGACGGCGTTGGGACACAGAAGTGTCATTACATGAAGAGTATAAAATTGCTGTGGAGGGAAATATACTTAATTTTTAAAATATAATTTTGTCAGGAGTTGTATTCATTTTTCATGTGTGTATTATTCTTTATCTACAAAAGAAAGATCTACAAGTTACCCGGCAAGAGCAGGACCAAACATCTATTCTCCCTGCCACACAAACTAACTGAAATTTCATATCACAAATGGACTTGCTTTAGTTGATCATGCCTTTACAATCTAACATGCTAATCTCACTTTCTCCTTGAGAAACCCGGGATCAATCAGTGTTCATTATGTTATAATGACATTCAAGAAGTAGCTTTTTATAAACTATAGATGCCTTGTCAAATATGGATATATCTGTATTATTTCTCAGAATACCAAGCTTCTTTCAATTATTGGTCTGGTAAACGTATGCGTCTCATTATAAAAGTGATTATGGAGTTTGGGAATTAAGAACTCTAGGCATCAGCCATTTCTTTCAAGGAAAACTGCAGTGACCTAAAACAAAGCAAGATGTAAATAATAATCTCATATTTAATATATATTCAATGTTTTATTTACAAGAACTGTTCCTACTTATCTGTTAAACAGTCTCCTTGAATTTGACCATTTTCAAAAGATTGACCTAATCCTGATTGTCTGAGTTTGAATAAATCATGACATGATCCTGGGAACTTGGCAAGTACATCAATGATTTTACATCTGGCATCTCACACCAGCTGCATGTTGAGGGAATGAAAAGATTTTCGATTTCTTTACCTTGCCTCATTAGTCATTATGTGGCGATGCATGCATTATCACATGCATACAGTCTGCAGCTCCCATGACAGTTAGAAATCCAGCAATGTCATAAGAGTCATGCATTATGTGCTACAAAACTTATTATCTTCTGCAAAACTATTAGGGTTATTAGTTCTGCTGAAAAATGCATCTATAAATTAATATATGTATGTCAGTAGGAATATTAACATACTGCATGTCAGTGGAACCTGTTGAAAAAACAACTAATGCAGGGGTAACCTTCAAGTGTCACAAATACTCCATCAGCCTTCAAATCATGGCACGGAAGAAAACAACAGTTTCTTTGCCAAGTCTGTGTCCACAGATGTTTTTCTGATTAGCTCCTAAAAAAAACTTTACATTCAGAAACCATCTGATAAATTCAGTTAGATGGGTTTGATGAACTTTTCTTTAAATTCAAAGAAGCTTTTTTATTATTCAGCGTTAGGGTCTTCAGTCATTCAGGAAAAGGTCGTAAGCATTGAGAAGTTGAAAGTTGTAAGCGTTACTATGACTTGTGTATAGAGACATTTGCTGCCATAAACTTCATAGCCAACTGAAAAAATTCAAATTTATAAATGAAACTTTACATCCACAGATCTTAAGATCTTGCAGCCTGTTGATCTGTTTCAATAGTTTATTCCCATAAACACAATAACTGAAAATTAACTAACGTTGCTCACATTCAGCATCTAGTTAAAGGCTGGCATCAATTAAAACAGTGGTGATTTCCCACGTGTTTACACAGCATACATCCTTTCTGTACACAACTGATTATGGAACAGATGCAACACTTACTGAAATCAGTGAGGTCTTTCCTTTGACTTCCGTATGCACTAAATCAGTACCTCTCTTTGAAACAATCTTACCTGCCACAGATTACATGAATCACTCAGTTCCATTTGTAAAATAATCCATGCAATCAATTTCATTTCATTAGATTTGCTTTCAGACTGATCCAAAATCCTTCAGATGTATCCACTATTCAGATTTACTTGAGGATAAGTTTTAACATAAATGTAATGATCGCATATTACAAATTCAAGCTGTGCTATTGACCTCTCATTGGTCATAATATAGTTCCTACTTTTCATTGGATAAGCAAGCATTCTCAAATAAAGATGTGAATCCAAACTGGAATCTGACTTCTATCTGACTACATCAGGGCTTTCAGACATACTGTCCATGTCCAGCAGGCTAGAAGAGATGGGGGGCATGGCCAGTGGAGCATGGCCTGCCAAGGTACTCAGAGCCCCTGTACTCTGATGGACATGGTCATCAGCAGTAGAGGGGGTCAAGTAAGGGCCCTGCTGCTGCCCTCCCCTGGACCCACACAGTCACCAAATCCCTAAGCATGCTGCCACCCACCCTCAGACTCATGTTGTCTGCCCCCAGACCCATTCTGTTGCCTGATCCCCAATCCACAATGCCACCTGTAAGTGGACCTATACCACTGGCCCTGACCCAGACCCACCACAGTAGCTGCTGGCTCCACAGATATGGCCTGTGAGAAGCTATGCTCTGGATCCAGCTAGAGACTCAAGGTCAGTTTCACACCCCTAGACTATGTGACATTTACATGACCACTGTTATATGTGACTGATATTGTTTTCTTCTGCTTCATTGTTAAGAAAACTCAAGCATGGAAAGATTCACAGAAACAACACACAAAAGGGAAGTAGAATATATATTTAAAGACTCAAATGAATATTTATAAAAATAAGTTTGCATTATTCGCTGACGTTTAGTTTAAAAAGCACATAATCAGACAGAAGGCCAGATCCTCAGCTTTTGTAAGTTAGTGTACTTCAACAAACTTCAGTGGAGCTCTACAAGTCTATACCTGAAGACATGGCCCAGTGTATGAAGATGCATGAAACATCTTTCAGTGATGTGCAAGAAGTCTTTCTTGAGGGTTCGTGGGAATTCCTTGATAAAATTTAGCCTCCAAATGAAAGGGATGTTTGGAATGATTTCTTTTCCCTGATGTACATCAAGCCTTGATCTGTCACCTTTCCTCATTATGAATACTGTTAATTCATCCCTGGCAGAGATTCTTATCTCTGGAGCTAAAAAAAATACTTTAGAAGAGCCATACCTTTAAAAGGGATCATACTGAATAGACTGGAAGATATTTTTGTTTTGGAGGAGCAATCATAGGTACAGGGCATAGAAGAATACACTGAACCAGCCATCAGCTACCATTTAAAGTTGGTTTTCAGTTGTTCAATGAAAAAAAAGTGCCAATGACAAAACTTATTTCTATTTTCAATATGTTTTGCCATAAATAATAAAATAATAAACTTTTCCCTATGACCTGTAATGCCATATCTATCTTGTTTCCTGGCCAACCTTCAGATGTTTGCCAAGAATATAAGCTTTGCTCACTATCTCCCACTCTGGCATTCCAAAGTCCAGGAGTTAGGGAGTGCAGATGACCTAGAAACAGCCCTGTACACACAAACAGCACTCTTTCTCTAGAAATAGAGTACCGAATACAGTCTGTAGGAAGTAAAGATATTTACCAGTCGGTAACCTGCAGGGCTGAACCCCTACCAACCAAAAGTTATGAGTGAGACAATTCCAAATGATAATGAGATATTCCACATTTACTGCAAGTTTTCAAAAGCAAAAGACCATCACTGATTTCAAACTACAACATAATCCAACTCAAGAAGGAACTAAAAGCTTCTCTGAATGTTTGATCTTATGAAAGCTTATTATGAATTATGATTCAAGGACAGATATTGAACTTTTATAGGTCTCAGAGGAGATATGAGATGGAGATCTTACTGTAAAATAAACCTTTTTAATTCAGATCATTCAGATCTCTATGATATGTCAGCTAGTGGTCACACACAAATTGCTTAAAGACTAGGTGCTTAAAGGCATGCAGGAATTCCTGCTCTCCAGCTCCTTAACCAGAGAACAGTGTCACTGCATGCTTTCAGGATCATTTTGAAGCATGCTGGGTGGTGTGAATGTGTGTGTGCGTGTGCGTAGCAGCTGTACTTCTACACTACTGAATTTGAAGCACTCAAAATTCAAAGCACCTTAAATATCTGTCTATCTGCACCCTGGAGCTGCCCATACTAATGCAGATATTATAGTCTCAAAGCACTTTAAAATCAGACAGATTATGGCAAAGCTAATGTAACCTCAAATAATCATATTTTACTTTGGTTTGCAAATATCCATGCGCTCATCAAGGTCCTGGGTTCAGGAAGGGTATGAAACATGTGCATCATAGTTTCATAGTTTCTACGTCGGAAGGGACATGAACAGATCATCAAGTCTGACCCCTTGCCCTGGGCAGGAACGAGTGCTGGGATCATAATACCCCAGCCAGATATCTCTCCAACCTCCTCTTGAAGGCCCCCAAGGTAGGAGCCCATTCCAGAGCCTGGCAGCCCTAACTGTAGAGTAATGCCTCCTGATATCAAGCCTGAACCTGCTCTCAATCAATTTGTGGTCATTATTCCTTGTTATCCCAGGTGGTGCCCAGGGGAACAGAGCCTCACCTATTTTCCACTGGTCCCCCCGGTGAGTTTATACACAGCCCCCGGATCCCCTCTCAGTCTCCTCTTGCAGAGGCTGAATAGATTCAGGCCCTTTAGTCTATCTTCGTAGGGCCTGGCCTGCTGCCCCTGACCATGCGAGTGGCCCTCCTCTGAACCCTCTCAAGGTTAGCCACATCCCTCTTGAAGTGCGGTGCCCAAAATTGGACGCAGTACTCCAACTGTGACCTGACCAGTGCCGCGCCGCATAGAGGGGGAGGATCACCTCCCTGGACCTGCTTGTGATGCATCTGTAGATGCATGACAAGGTGTGGTTAGCTTTACTGACCGCTTCCTCGCATTGGCGGCTCATGTTCATCCTGGAATCAACAATGACTCCAAGATCTCTTTCAGCCACCGTGTTGTTGAGAAGGGTGTTCCCCAGCCTATAGGTGTGTTGCAGGTTCCTTCTCCCTAGATGCAGCACCTCGCACTTTTCTATGTTGAATTCCATCTTATTCTCATCCACCCACCTCTGTAACCTGTCTAGATCTAGTTGGATTCTGTTCCCCCACTCCAGTGTGCCCACTTTTCCCCACATCTTTGTGTCATCAGTGAATTTGGACAGCGTGCTTTCCATGTCCACCTCCAAGTCACTGATAAAGATGTGGAATAGCACAGGCCCGAGGACCGAGCCCTGGGGAACTCCACTGCCCACATCCCTCCAGGTCGAAAATGACCTGTCCCCCACCACTCTCTGGGTGTGATCATTGAGCCAATTTGCCACCCATCTGACTGTATGCATCAGAGATAAGCATAAGTCATCCCCTTTGAAGTTATAACTGTTCAAATGCTTATACAAGTGTACACTGAAGTCCTGTATTGGGTCCTAAATTAGCCTATACTGTGGTGCAGTATATGAAGAAATTTCCTCTGCAATAATCCTGAGGACATAGCAGATATCCCCCCTGCCCCACAAATTGTCTTGTTTTGAAGATTTAAATAAGCCACAGGAACATGGGACTGGAAGTGACCTCTGTCCTGGGTCATTAAACCCAGTAATCTAGTATTGTAGGTAAATTGATCATATAATCTTGCCAAGATCCAGTTAGGTTATTTGACTCCACCGGCTCTATCACCTTCCCATGTCTAGTGAAAGTAGTTGCAGAACCTCACTTTTCTGATGGTTAGAAATCTAGCATCCAACCTAAATTTATTCAGGGCCAGTTTATACCTACCTCTTTTTACACAATCTGAGTCATTTTATTTAATTAGTGCTTCTCCCTCTCATTTTTTAAGGAAAACAATATCTATTCTCAGCCTTCTTTTTCCTGAATTAAGCAAGCCAAGCTCTTTTACTTTCCATTAGTCTCTTTTCCCTCAATCATCCTAGTAGCCCTTTTCAGTATCTGTTCCGTTTTGAATTCCTCTTTTCCCAAACATCAGTGACTGAGATTGTACACAAATTCTGTGGGATTAACACTTGCTTACCTCCACTGAAAATACCTGATATACCCTTGGTTCACTTTTTTTCTACCCATGTCATAAGTCAAATAATGATAAGCTGTGCCTTTATTGAGCAGGGTAGGCTATAATAAAGATCTGTTTCGTCTTTGGTGCCTTTTGCATGGTTGCTTCTTACTGGTGACTCAGGTCCATTTTGTACATTATGCTCAGGATGTGTTAAGTACATTTAATACACAAGTGTCTATGCATTCCAGCAGTAAAATGCATAGCAAGTCCAATCACATTATAGCAAAGTTATGATTTTTCATGGGAGGAGTATCTCTAGGTTGTATCAAGTAACATGCGCTCAACTGTCATGGGACTGTTCCACGGAGATAATATGAGTCAAGACTCCAGTGCAGTACAGGGACCTGGACTGACCATGAACTGATTTGTCAGTCCCAGGACCCACACTGCACTAGAGCTGGTTCGAGACAGAGGCCCAAATCACCCTTCAGATCCAGCAACAGGTGTAGATCTAGAAGCAGGAGCAGTACCATATCCCAGGCTCAGCTCCCTGTGCCTCCCTCTGCCTGCTACAGCGACAAAGACTCAGCAAGCTCTACTATGCCAGGGGCAGGCATTCCTGGGCTAGGCAGTGCTGGACACATGGTACTGAAGGTCTGGGCTCTGGGCATGGGGACTGCACACCCTCACCATGATGGTCAGTGTTGTGGGGTGGGGATGGGTGCAGAATACAGCCAGCTCCAGCCCTGTCCAGAGCAGGCTGACATCATGGCAAGCATTACTGTTCTGTGACTGCTCAAAATGCACTCTAACTTTTAATACAGTAATGCTCACTATGATCTAAAATAAAGCACATATTTTCCCTTTTCTATCAGCTGTAATCAATAAGATCAACTATTGCAGGAATTTGTTTCTAGACACTGATTCTCTGTACAATTAAATGTCATCTGCTTTGTACTGCTCTAGTCCTCAAGGTCTTTTATGTTTGATATTCTGATCCTCCTTTGGATTGCAAATACAATCTCAGCTTCATGCCATCAGCAAATTTCATTAAGCATACTCCTATTTTTTCTGCCAGTTCACTAATGAAGTCATTAAGCTTGGGCCCAAAGCCAGTCCTTCAGGGCATCCACTAGTAACCCTTTTCCTGCCTGAAACACTTCCCAATTTAACATAATGTGTTATCATTTCTCCTTGAGTCAATTCCTTACAAATTCCAATAATCTGCTGATTATTCTCAGAGAATCACAGCCTACTCTGATTCAGTTGAGTGGTGGTTAGACTACCTTCTCTCACTATTACTTCTATTTCTCCTCTGCTGGACTGTCCACTTCTGAAATCCTTTGTCAGAGTATAGTCAGGTGGATTATAGTCTATTGCACTACAAGTAGTGAAATTCCTAACCATGATTTCTCTGAAGTAACTAGGCATTTCATGATCTACAATTACACCATTATCAATTAATTTAATCCTTGCAATCAGCTTTCATATTGTATACGTATAATATTAACTCAAAATATGGTATACACTGTGAAATGTAGGATATTTAAATCTTCTTATAAACGGTTTTATTTTTTACCTTTGCATTCACTGATTATCTGCTTTAAAAACAGTCTTAACTTTACAATAATGTATTGCAAGTGTATTTCTATTTTATTTCTTTATTTCAAGCGGCACTAGTTACCAGCAAGCAAGGTGGACTGGGGACCTTAAAACTTTTACCAATCCATTAAGTCCCTGCTCTCCTGCCCCTGCTGCAGCAGACTGTTCAGGGCAAAGACTGGCCTTATAAATCACCTATGTACCCACATGACCTAGCCTCCACCCCCTCTTCTCCCTCTTTCCTCTCTCTTCCTTCTCCTTTTTCCTCTCTTTCTCACTTTCTCTTTTCTCCCTTGCTTTTTCTTTTTGGCTTCTTTTCTTCCCTCTCCCACCTCCCCTGGATGCGGTCATCTTTACTTGCAAAGGACAAACAACTAAGTCCCTGCTCACAAAGCCCTAGAAACCTATTCCCACTTGCCATTGGACTTGACTATGAAAATAATACATAATAATAATAATAATAATAATACAATAATAATACAAAATTTATCCCAACCAGTATGAACATTGTTCAGCAATAATATTTGCTAGGTGCCACTGAAAAGGATACTAAAAGTGGGGAATCCATTTTAGACCCACTGATCTACTACACCAGACTGTTAAACAGCAGCAGGTGAAATAAATTATTTTAAACTGGGATAAAAAGAAATCTATGTTTAGTCATGTCTGTTGGCACATCTCCTGAGTCCATGTGAAAAAAATCCCCATTCTTCAATAGATAGATCCCGGGATATTCCCAGCTCATTGGACCCAGATAACTTTCTTTGTAAATGTAATTTGGGCATAGTGCTAGCAAGTGGTAGGCAAAAGCTTCCACTGGACTTTGAATTCCAAACTGTTGTAAACTCCAGCATGCTATTTGTTGGGGGGGGTTTTCCCTGAGATGCAATATCTTCAACAACACAGTTTGGAATCCAGTTCCCAACTGTTTTTGTTTTGTTTGGGCTTTTTTTTTCTACTTTCAAGGACACGAGAATTATTACAATGAAATAGTCACGTTTCAAAACAAATCCCTTTACAGGCTTTAATCTGAGGAAAAGAGATTCAAGGTCTGCCACCACTGGTAGGAGATAATCATGTAGGGTAGCAAGAAATAAAGTGACTGAGCAGTAGATAAAAGAAGAACTCCTGCCGAGGAACATTATACAAATGTTGAAGATGCTGGAAAGATGCCAGAGCTCCCTGGTGATATAGACTGGAGACACAAGTTACACAGTCACACTCCCACTGTGTGGCAAAGGAAAACAGTCCCAGAATTCTATCAAGCACAGCCACAGTCAGCGCCAGAAGGGACCCTTCATCTTCAAATGTGCCAGAATGCAAGACCGTTCATGGATAGTGTTTATAATAGCAGATCATCCTTTGTTTACTAAAAGTAATGACAACTCAGAAGTGACTAGAATACTAGCAAGACAAATACCAGGACAGTGAAACTTTTTCTTTATGCCCACTTAATGCTGAAATTTAGATCATGCAAAAAAGTCATATAGCCAAGCTAGAAAATTCTCTCAGTAAATTTAGTAAAGAATTACTGGAGACAATAAAATATTTTTTCTAACCTATCCTGCTTAATAAAGGCACAGTTTATTATCATTTGACTTATGACATGGGTAAGAGAAAAAGAAAAACAGAAAATAAGGCAAGTAACCAACTCGCATGGCATTGACCAAATTTGGTGGAAATGTGATTTGATAAGAAAATAAAAGGAAGAAGAGAATGAGTAGAATTGGAACAATAATTATTCAGTGAATACTCTATACCTGTTGCTTCGCACATAGTACATGTCTGAGAAGGGAAAGGAGACAGCAGTCACCTGCTCTCCTTTTGAGATCTTGGGACATGGAGCATATCCAGCCAACTGTTTTCTAATGGCTTGTAATATTACAGAGGTTTTGGGCTGCCAAATTTCACACTGAGAGTTTCCAAAATAGGCAGAAGTTACAGGACCTGTTGTGGACTTAGGTGAGGAGAGGAACAGGACAGGTTCTGGGGATCCCTTCTCCTTGGTTTAATGTGAAGCTGTAACTGAATTTTGCATGGATTCATCTTGCTATTTCAAGTTTGCCTGAATACAACTCTCAAACAAATGAGAATCAGAATCAGAAGGAATTCCAAAGGCTGTGAACCCTACAGACAAAATCTATTTTAAGGGTTGTGAAGCCAATTAAAACTAAAACCAAGGGGGGTTCACACATCTTTGTTTCCTCCACCTTTTGATTGCTTCCCTGAAGCTAGGCTAGGCTTGGGCAATTATTTCACCACAGTGAAAGATGGAGTGCAGAAAAAAAAAGCTGAGCACATTGCTAAAATACGTATGAATGATGAAACAACATAGAAAAATGATATATGAACTTTAAAAATAGTCATATACAATACAGTAAGACCCATTCAGACTCAAACACCTCCTTGTTAAAAGCCATTGTGGGGGTGCTGTTCAAACCACCTTAACACCACTTTAGCCCAAGCAGCCCATCTTGTAAAACCATTCTCTAGGCAGTTCATTAAAAAATCTACTCCTTCTTAAATGCAAAGGAATTTCAGACTGTTTAGCTCTCATGGGAAATATTAAAAAGTACAAGAAAAAAATTGTAGAAAAAAAATCATAGCATGTCACAACACTTAACAACAGCTACAAATGAAGTAATTTGAAATAGTTTGCATGAACTTGATGGGATAAATATTCTGAGGTACTCAAAACCCTGGGGGGAAAGTGTCACAGGATTAAGTCGCAGTGTGAAATTGCTATTTGAGTGCTGAATACCAATTATTTGTGTGTTACTGTAATTTACTTTTAAACCCCGGGCTCACCCAAAAGCTGTTGGTGGATATGTTTTAAATGATGTATCAAGGTTTTGAGATGTGGAATAGATATGAAGGCACTAGCATCAGAAGAATAGCCCTCAAAGACTGTTCTAGTTACTCCAACCATTATATGAAAAAATAACTAGTAAAAAAAAAGAGGAAAGTAACTGTGTAGGCAACATATTCTGAAGTATGGCAAACAGATACAATTGCACAACGTATTAGGAAAAGTAGGGTCATTCAAAATGCTCAAGGGCTACATTTATATAGGTAGAGATGGGGTGGGAAAGCTCACCCACATATTGTTCATGACTGTTATGGACACAGATACACTTTATATATACAAAGACATATATGTAAAATATATATATATACAGACACACACATACTAGTGTAAATTACAGTGGGATAAGATAGCTATTCCAGAGTAAGTGCATGCAGTAGGCAGCTATTCCAGCTATTTGCTACTAGATGGCAAGGTAGTTTCATAGTTGGTAGGGTTGGAAGGGACCTGAGCAGATCATCAAGTCCGAGCCCCTGCCACAGGCAGGAAAGAATGCTGGGGTCAAATGAAGTAGCAGGTAAACTTTTATTCCCATTTTTTTCACCCACAATTTTCCAAAGGTTCAGGTGAAATTATCCTGCTTTAGGGGCTCGTGTCAGTTTTCTTTTAGTATCATGCTGCTATAGGACCAATTACTCCAGTTTAAATGTGTTTTTGCGTCTTCATGCCCTCCCCCTCTCCGAAACTGACATATACTAATTTTTAGAGATGGGTCAGAGCCATAACTTTACACCCAGGTCCTTTGGGTCACTAGACCACTTGAACCAGGTGAAAGCAGTCAATGATATTTCCTAGAGAAAAGTTTCAGAAGGATGGTTATCTGTGGAACTAACACTAGGAATTTATATTAATTTTCCATCTATGCCCTTAACTCTGCATGAAGCATCCTTTTCAAATGTTGATACAATACATTTTGAATAGCAGCATTTATCAATTTATCATATCACAATAATATAGTTTGGAATATTCCTTGATCCTGTGACGTTCAACTTATTCATATTTTAAACAATTTCCATTCAGTGGAAATCGTCAAAAAGACAAAAACTCCTGTGAAATGTACGTTCTGGAAAGTTTCATTTGGGAAATATTAAAGTGGCCTTTCTGAAATCCAGTCTGCCTGGAGACAACTGATGGCACCTGAGAGCATAGGTCAGCACTGATTGGCTGACCACCACAACAGATCATACTCCCTACTTCCTCATACCAGCCCTTATTCACTCTCAGCTGTCGAACTTTCAAGTAGGAAAAGTTGTCAATTTCCCTTTCACAACCTACAGTTAATCCCTACCCCTCTGGCACCAGCCGATGGACTCAGCTCCAGCACAGGTCAGGTAAGTCCAGTTGGGATCAGGTGTTGGTGGGTTGGAGGGAGTGGTATCCTCAGTGGTGGCAGTCTTGAGCCACCCTGTGCAGAGGAGCGGGGGTGAGCAGAACCACAGATCTGTCCACCATAGGAAGCTCTGCCACTGTGGCCACAACCAGAGCTCTCATGCTTTGCCCACAGTGCCAGCAGGGCTGTGCCATAGGAGGCCCATCTACTGCAGCCAGAGCTGGTGGTAATGGGGCTCTGTCAATTGTGCTGCTGTAGCTGTACCAAAGGCCCACTGTTTTTGGTTTGGTTAAACTCCTTGAACATCTGTACACATAGGATTTCTACCAGTGGAACTACAATTCTGGTGTGTGGCAAATTGGCTTAGCAGTTGCACCCAGAGAGTGACAGTACATGGGTCAGTACTGACCTAGAAGGATGCGGGTAGTAGGGTCCCACAGGCTTTGGTCCTTGGACCTGTACTCTTCAACATCTTCATCAGTGACTTGGATGTGGATGTGAAGTGTACTTTGTCCAACTCTGTGGACGATACTAAATTGTGGGGTAAACTGTGCACTTATCCTAGAAACATAGAAGTAGGGTTGGAAGGGACCTTGTAGATCTTCAAGTCCGACCCCCCGCCTGGGCGGGAGAAAAGACTGGACTCAAATGAGTCCAGCCAGGTAGTCATCAAGCCTCTTCTTAAAGATCCCCAGGGTAGGAGCCA
>NW_017728909.1:60552789-60567847 GCF_001723895.1 Crocodylus porosus | reverse complement strand
CTAAGTGCAGCACCCGGCACTTGTCAGTATTGAAACGCATCCTGTTTATGTCAGCCCACTCCTGTAACCTATCCAGGTCTTGTTGCAGTCTTTCCCTCCCTACTAGCGTGCTCGCCTCACCCCAAATTTTGGTATCATCAGCAAATTTAAACAGGTTGCAATTCACCCTGTTGTCCAAATCGCTGATGAAGAAATTGAACAGCGCAGGACTTCAGGGGTAGAGAACGATTGCAGAAGACCTGGACAGGTTAGAAAAGTGGGCAGTACACAATAGGATGCAATATAACAAGGACAAATGCAGAGGGCTGCACCTAGGGCACAAAAATATGCAGCACACCGACTGGCTTGGAAGTGACCCTCTCAGCAGCACAGAAGCAGAAAGGGATCTCAGAGTCATAGTGGACTCCAAGATGAACATGAGTTGTCAGCATGACAAAATCACTAGCAAAGCTAACCACACTTTATCATGCATCAGCAGATGCATGACAAATAGATCCAAGGAGGTGATTCTTCCCCTCTATACAGCACTGGTCAAACCACAGTCAGAGTACTGCGTCCAGTTTTGGGTGCTGTACTTCAAGAAGGATGTTGAATAGACTCCAGAGGGTCCAGAGGAGAGCCACTCATATGGTTAGGGGCTTACAGGACAAGCCCTATGAGGGGAGACTGAGGGACTTGGACCTCATCAGCCTCCACAACAGAAGGCTAAGAGGTCATCTTGTGGCCGCCTACAAATTCATTAGGATGACTCAGCAAGGGATCGGAGATGCTGTGTTTACCATGGCGCCTCCTGAGGTAACAAAGAACAATGGTCACAAACTGACAGAATGCAGATTTAGGCTAGATATCAGGAAAAACTTCTTCACGGTAAGGATGGCCAAACATTGGAACGGGTTTCCAGTGGTGGTGGTACTCTCCCTTACCTTGGGGAAGAAAAGGCTGAATAGGTATCTGGCTGGGGTCATCAGCACTCTTTCCTGCCTAAGCGGGGGCTCAGACTTGATGATCTGTTGAGGTCCTTTCCAACCCTAGCATCTATGAATCTATGAACAACCAGAGCATGGCTGGCCGGAGCCATTCTCTGGCTGCTGGACAGACTCCCTGCTGCAGGAGCACCATAGTTGCAGCTCCCCAAGACCCCCAGAGCTGCTAACAGAGTTGCTGGCCCCATCTCCCCCTACCCCACCCGGGGTGACCTGCTGTACCCCAGAGCACATATGGCATGGGTGTTCCCTGGGGACAAGTAGCAGCAGTACAAGGTGTGCCACTGCTACTTGTCACTGAAGAAGCACATGCTCCCACTCATGGGGATTTGCCTCCCTCAGGTCAGTTTATCTACCTGGATCTTCACATTATAGCTTGATACAATCTTCCTCTTTAGTATTTTATAGAAAGAAATTGGTCTTATAACTATTGTTTCTCTTTAGTCTTTCTTTATTGAGATATGAGACTGTAGAAAAGGAAAACCTGTTTTTATGAACAATTCTGAAAAAATGAAGTTGCTCCCATTCCAAAGTTTTTGAAACTGACCTTTTCTGTAATTTTTTTCAGAAATTCTCCCTACCCCCTCAATATTTTCTCACTGAAAATAGCATCAAAATGGTTATTTTAAAGATCTAAAGTGGTTTTCATTAAAACTGTTCAAAACTGATTTATTTGGCAGTATTTCTGTTTTGAGAATTTCTCTTCAATTATTATTCTTACCAAAATATGTTATCAAAATGGTCACCAGCACGATTCATTTGCTAAAATTTTTCATTAAAATAACATTTCAAGATAAAATAAAGTATAAGTTTTCATTAAAATAACATTTAAACAACTTAATTTTTTTTTTTAAATCAAGTAATTTTTAATGGCCAATTTTTAACCAAAAAAAAAAGCCTTTGAAGTAAAAGTGTCATTCTTCACACCTTTCGTTTGATGAAATTTTACCTAGTTCTGCCATATCTTTTTCTATCACCTGTATGCATTTTTGCCTTATACTCATCTGAATCACCTTCATCTGCACATTTACCTGTTACCATTTTTATAATGCCTGCAGAAGTCAGTGCACCCACACTACCTGTCCTAAAATCCTTATTCATACCTTCTTCTCTTATCTTGATTGTTACATAGTATTTTTTCTGGAAAAAAATCATGTAGCTCCTCAAAGTCTTAACCTCATCAAAATTCAGTCTCTGCTTGCTGACACAGAACCAGGATCCCATAATGCCCAGTCTCATGCAACTCCGGAGGTTTCTAACTGTTTCAGCATGCAGTTAAAATTGCCCTCAGTTTTATAACCCTCCGTGGACTTGTTTCAGCTTACTTAATATACCTTGTCCCTTTTTATTCCCCTCAGTTTGAGTAGCACTGATCCCCTCTCTGGTCTTTCATGCAATTTCACCACTGTTGATATGAAGCTCTTTTCCGCTGTAGCTGCCGTCATAAAGAAAAGGCTTCCAGTATCTTTCAGTCTCTCTCTCTTTTATTTCAAAATCTCAGATAAAAATGTCTCTTTTCTCCCTTCCTGATTCTTTCTACTTCAGCTATTATTTTGGATTCTAGAAATGATTCATGACACAGTTTTTTTCTGAAAGATACTGTACCCAATAAACTAGCGTTGTTGTTACCTGATTGCTACTGGACATACATGCGAAGTTTATTTGTATAATGTACCATAATGCAGATAGCACATTTTATATTTTTTCTACTTTTCTTTTTAATGTATCATGCTGCTGCAGTTGTATTTTTCTGTGACTGTTATCTTTGCAAATCTTTAGTATAAATGATGATAAAAGGAAAAAAAAAATATTTAAAGATAAATCATACCCCAACAAAATTTTAACTGGAGATTAATGCTGATTTGAAATAATAATTATACATACTTGCTAGCATACTAATTAAGTTTAGGATCCAAATGCTTTTAAAGTTTACCTTGCAATATTAAATAGGTATCTTCTGATCCAAAATGTTCTGTGATATTATTTGGATATTTAGTAGTATTTTCATTCAAAAATGCCAGTTGAAAATATTTACAGGTAATGTAAGTGTGCATCTAGTAGATATGTAATTGTTGGCTTAGGGTATTAGATACAAATGCAGCATTTTCCAAATAAAATACTTTTACGTAAAAAATACGGCATTTTGAAGACATTTCTTATACACTACTATAAAACTAAAAATGTTCTTAATGGGTTTCCTACTGGGAATTCTTTGGCAGGATATATTGTTCTGTTGAACTCTTAAGTATTCAGGATATATAAAACAGCTGAGCCTTTGAAAATCTTTTGATAGCTGCAATTCAGATGTCAGAAGTTTATCTGCCAACTATGAACGAACATCTTCGATATTAAGCCTAAATCAGGACAGGGAGAAGACTGATGATTTGCTTTATCATGTCATGAACAGAATCATCATAAAGCTTTGATAGCAATTAAGCAGTCTTGTAATAGATGCCTGCAGCTAGGATAATGGGGCTTGTATAATATGTTTCATACTTGGGCTTTAGTATATGGGTTGGGAGTTTACTATGAGGATTTGACCAGGAGTCTCTTAGAGAGAGGGAAGCAATGTAACTAGAAATTAACTGTCACACAGTTGGCTAGTATAGCCATCTCTCTCTTCAGTCTTAATGACTAAAATAAAGAATGGCTGGTTTTGTAAGTAATTTAAATCTTGGCCCTTTATCTAGTCCTCTGAGGATTTGTACACATTTGTGTCTGGTACCAAATGACCTAACCTATTCTACATAAAGTCTGTTTAATTTGGATGCCCTTTAGTGAACCTTCACTGGTGGCTCAAATTCAAATGCCCACTTCCTACTTCATTGTTGGTGAAAAATTGCATACCTTGCTATGTAATCAAATGGATCAAAACATGTGAGCAGCTGGCTGTGTCTGCTGTGTTCAGCCATTCCAAAAATCTGAGAGAATTCTCCCAGTATAAAACCTATCAGGAGAACACTGTACAAATAGTAGAGGGACCAGGTGGGTGCTGTATAGACAACCTGTGCTTCCAAAGCCACCTAGCCAGGGGGCTGTCATGTACACATCCCCACATAATTAGCAGCCTCCCCTGGCTGCCAGACAGTACTGAAAGACACGGTGGCACATTTACCATGAAACAAACCCCCAATGACAGGGGGCCCCAAAATGCAGGACAAATCTGACAAGTGACTGAACTTAATATGCATTTCATAGATTTCATAGGCATTAGGGCTGGAAGGGACCTTGGAAGATCACTGAGTCCAGCCCCCTGCCCTGGGGGCAGGAAGTCAGCTGGGGTCATAGGATCCCAGCAAGATAAGCATCTAATTTTCCCTTGAAGGTGTTCAAAGTAGGTGCTTGAACCACCTCCGATGGCAGGCTGTTCCAGACCTTGGGGGCTCGCACAGTAAAGAAATTCTTCCTTATGTCCAGCCTGAAATGTTCTTATAGGAGTTTATAACCATTCGGCCTTGTTGTCCTTTGAGGCACTCTGGTGAACAAACGTTCCCCCAGATCCTGGTGGACAGCCTTTATAAACGTATAGGTGGCCATCAGATAGCCCTTGAGTCTGCGCTTTTCCAAGCTGAAAACTCCCATAGCTGTCAGCCTGTCATTGTAAGGTCTGTTTTCCTGACCTCTGGTCATGTGCATGGCTCTTCTCTGGACTCTCTCAAGCTTCTCCACATCCTTTTTGAATTGTGGAGCCCAAAACTGGATGCAGTACTCCAGCTGCGGCCTCACCAAGGCCGAGTACAACAGGAAAATGACGCCCTGGGATTTGCTTGAGAAGCATCTATGGATGCAGGCCAGCATTTTGCTCACTTTACTAGCCACAGCATCACATTGAAGGCTCATATTCATCTTGTGGTCAATCATGACCCCCAAGTCCCTTTCATCCGTAGTGCTTGCCATCATAGCACTGCTGAGCCTATAAGCATGATGCAGGTTTTTCCTCACAAGGTGGAGAGCCTTGCATATTTCGGTGTTAAACACCATCAGGTTCCCATCTGCCCATTTCCTGAGCCTGTTGAGGTCAACCTGGATCACCCTCCTGTCCTCAGGTGTGGATGCTTTACCGCAAAGTTTGGTATCACTGGTAAATTTGGCCAGTCCACTTCTGACTCCAATCTCCACACGTCATTAATGAAGGTGATGAACAATACAAGTCCAAGGACAGAGCCTGGGACCCCACTGGTCACAGAGCACCATGATGACTGACCTCCATCAACCACTACCCTCTGAGTCCTACCACAGAGCCAATTCCCCAGCCAGCAGATCATGGTGGGCCCGAGGCCACAGTTGGCCAATTTTGCCAATAGATGATCATGGGATACCAGATCAAAGGCTTTTTTTAAAGTCAAGATATACGACATCAATCTCATCTTCCTTGTCCAGGTGATAGGTCACCTGGTCATAGAAGGAAATGAGATTGGTCAAACAAGACCTACCCGCAACAAACCCGTGCTGGCTAACCCTCAGGATGTTGCTATCGGCCAGCTCATTAAGGATGGCCTCTGTGATAATCTTTTCTAAGACCTTCCCCAGGATAGAGGTCAGGCTGATGGGCCTGTAGTTTGCCAGATCCACTTTCCTCCCTTGCATTGCAAGTTGCAAAATGGTCCAGGCTTTCTGCATTCTGCAAACTTCTGCAAACTGTGCTCTAAACATGTTTTTTTGAAGCAGTCTAGCAAAGAATTTGCTTCACCATTTTTTCAGTCTTGGCAATAGCATAACAGCAACTAAGGGAAATCATCATTTGCCAATCAAAGTCTGTCTGCTTGACCAGTTATCCAATTTCACAAAAGCACCCTCCCCTGGACTTTGCAACAATGCCCATGATTTGTCACCAGTATGCAATGGTGCAAAATCCTATTTTTACAGAGTCCGATAAAAACACAGGATTAACTACATTAAACCTAATCGGGTGGTCCACAGCCCACCCATGGCTTCACCCCTGCTCTTTCAGGCATTTTTAATCTGCCTAAAATCAAGGTCAGTTTTTTAGTAATAATGAAGTAACACTATGAGTCTGGTAGTCAAAAACACACAAAAAAAATGAAGGCAAGGCAAGAAGATGAAGCTAAGCAAAAAGACAGTTTGTCATCTTATTTTTAAAAGCTTGAAATATTGAAATAGTGGGCATTCATGAAAAAGTATGGGGAAAGAAACATCTGAATTATCTGATCACTTGCTGAGTTGTTGTGGGGATACCACAACTGCTAAAGCTGAACAAGTGGACTCTGAAGTGACAATGAGACTACAAAATGCTGGTAATTTTGTCAAAGTAAGGGAAGAAACCTACCCTGAAGACATTGCATTATGGCCAAAATCTGTTTCATTGGATGTGATAGAATATTTCTTAGTAAATAAATGAAAAACATAGGTAATACGGAAAATTTGAGAAAAAAGTATGAGGTTGGAGGATGAAAGCAATTTAAGGGTCTTCATGAGTCCCATTTTCTGTGGATGAAGAAAAATGGGACAACAGAATTGAAAAAAATAATGAAAAACAGGGAGATAAGAGAGAATGTTCTTTTTCTTGACTGGTCCAGGTGGGGAGTAGCGGGGGTGAAAATGAAGCTGCACACAGGGCCCCACTAACTCTAAATCTGCCGCTGGAGAGACACCAAGTGCAGAGGTCAATACTGATTGCCTTGCCGCCCACACAGAGAGTTAGACAGAAATATCTTGTTTGTGTCACTTTTTAGTAAAGACGAACAATGTTGCTTCCAAAAGCAATTTCAAGTTTTTGAAGGACCAACATGTCAGCATTCATCTGCGGAAAAATTGAGGTCAACAAATGAGTTACTCATATGGTGAATAAAGTATTATAATAAAATTAGCTATAGAACCTAGAGATCCCAGCTGAAACTAAGACCCCCTGAGAGGCACCTTACAAATTAAATAAAACCTTGTGTCTATCTCAATGAGTTTCTAATCTACTGAATACAAAAGGTATGACTATCTTCTCTCAGTAAAATGTATCTACTTTCCAGCATTTTCCTGAGAAAGGTCTTTCCCTTGCCGAGAAAGGTACATACCCATTATTGCTATCCCTCTTGTATTTAGTATTTTCAGCCTATGAGTACTGTAACAAATTCAGCTCTTAAATCTCTGGGGTGCCATATTCTTTCTAATCTGCTTCAAAGACAAATTTTAATGGGGTCTTCTGTAACTCCGAAAGGAATTGTTACAACCCCAAAATTGCACAAGTCCCCCAAAATCCATGTCCTTTTTCTGGCATTGGGATTCCTGTCCCTCAGTTGGTTCCATGGCAGCAGCTCTGTTGATAAAACATCAAGATTTATTGGACTTCAGTCCTGACAAATAGTTTGTCCTATATATTTCAAAATCTATTGAAAAGTCAACACCTAGCTAAAATATTAGGCAGGTTCAAGCACAAGTATTTGAACTTAAAAAAAAAAGATTGCAGCATGACTGGCATGTCATAAACAACTGTACCAAAAGAGAACTGACATGGGAGCTGTTTGGAAAGTGTTTGCTTAGTAAGCAACTAACTTGCCTTACTGAGCTTCTGCAGGTGTAGAACTCAAGGATTCCCTTCTTGGAGGCACACAATAACATGGAAATGTATAAGTACAATCATCTGAAGTTTATACAGGTATGATTAGTGTACTTACTAATCAAATGAATGCATAAAATAAATACCTGGGGGTAAGAATTCTCAGTGTTACATGAGAAAATTAGTAAAAACTAAACTAAGAAAGCACAGTGCATGGGAATGAGCATGAAATATTAAAGTGCTAATCATGTAATTCAGTTTAGCAGTGACCTTGAACATTTTAACTAAAGCTTCACACCAAGCCACTGCCTCTGGGCTTCGTTTTCAAGAATTTGTATTCGTATCCATGTAAAACTGAACACCTATCGGTGTACATGTACATCAAATCTGGGCACAAAAATTAGCTCGTGCTATTTTATGCATATGAAGGCACATATACAAAAATGAAATCTGACCTTTGCTTTCTCCAATCAGTGACACTGAAACTGTGAAACTATTGAAGCATTAAGGTTTCAAGGCAGGAGCAGAAGGATGATTGTTTGTCAAATTGCAACCAATATCTCAAATGTGGAACAATGTTGCAGTATGGTTCCCAAAGATCTAATCTAATTAATTAAGCTCCCAAAAGTCATTTGGGACTTGTCCTCACTCCATCACCTAAGGTCATTTTGTAAGCGAGTTGAAATATAACTATCTAAACCAGCTTCAGGTAATAATTCAAAAGTATGAAAATGGCACCTTTTCACTCATACTACTTATTTAATCTAGCCATGCTGATATCAGAGCATTCTAGGAAAATTCAGTAGCTTACCATACTATTTTAGCAATACATATGGAGAACAGAACATCTTGAAATAGTCGATGAAGAGGCAGTATGAGGAAGGCGTACTGGCTTAACTAATTATACAGCAATGGCTGAGAGGATCCTGTTTACACAGCAAGAAATCATGTACTGAACTGATTATAAGACAACTATGAACCAGACTAGGGGTCTGGCAAGGGCAAAATGCTGTTAGTTGCCACGGTTACTAACTATTAACTATTTAATGTTCAGACAACAGCGTTAAAGACCACTATGCCGGCACATGGTGAGAATCTCAGTTAAAAGCCGTTGTGCGGACATGGCCTTAGTAAACATAAAAGATTACTGAATCTAAGCCCAAATATGTCAGCATTTTGTGAATTAAAAAGAAATAAAGGGGCAATATTGGAAATAAAACCATAATGGGCAATGTTGAAATTAAAACCATAATTCAAAGGACAAAAAGTTTTTCCCCCCAGAGTATACAAGCTTGCTTTATAGAAAAGTAGAAAAAAGATGTCATGCCTAGGTTGAATTAACCTAAAATGTACATCCCTCAATAAAAAGGAGGAAGATTTAAAGAAAAACACAATTATTTATAAAACTACTTATGCTGCCCAGAATTATTTGATTTTTTGAAGTGTTTCACAATGTACTTTGTACGCTGCACCCAAGGATTGCCACACGCCTCATGAACTTTAGTTTTCACTGAGATCAAAAACCCTTGCATTGAGAGTAATCCATTTGGACCTGGTAAAAGAAGAGATGTACTACTGTTGTGCTGAACAGAAAATGTGACACACTAGGTGCATCTATATGAGATGCATTGTTGTGCATTAACGTAGTTTACGATGTAGTAAGTATACACATTTACCTGTGAGCACACTTACTGCTCAGTAAAAACCCCATAATCCTGCTTAAATTTGCTACAAATGCAAGTGGCCAATTTAAGTGGGATTTGTTACTGTGCAGTTCATGCACATGTAAATGTGACCCAGGAGCAAAGTTGCTCCTGGGTCTGTGGTCTGCCCAGCCACTAAGGAGCTGGCCTCAGGCCAGACCCAGGACTTTGGGCTAGAAGCCTCTCCTGTCCCAGTGTTGGGATGCCGCTATGGCAGTCCCTGTCTGCAGACCTTTTAAAGCCTGAAGATATTGTGAGCCTTTGGGCACACAGACAGGGAGCCTGAGGTCACTCCAGGCCCCTCTGTCCTCCTTGGCAGGCCACAGCCTAGCTGTGCCTGCCTGCCAGCCCCCAGCACTGCTGCCTTGTACACACTGCTGCACAGCTGCCAGGACAGCACTGTCCAGGCCAGCAGGGTGCTGTAGGCAGCTGCAACCTCTGGACAGACCCATCAGCCCTCAGAGCCACGTGCAGACAGCTTCAGACAGCAGAACCAGCACCACCTGCCTGTAGCACACCCCCAGCAGTCTGCCCTGTGCCTGTAGATGCTACAGGACATTGCCTCTACTGTGCAGCTGCCAATCCTGTGCTGTGACAATGTTCTGGGTGCTACAGACAACTGCCCAGGCACAGCAGCACTGGGACAGCTGTGTGGGGGCCCAAAGAGCCAGCACATGACCTACCAAGGCATCCTCCTCCTTGCCCAGGTTCATGCCCATGACCATGCCCTCCACCTAAGGCCCCAACTGGACCAAGGAGGAGACTAGAGATTTTGTGGCACCGCAGAGCAAGACAGAAGTGTAGCACCAGTTTAAGTGGAGTGGGAGCTCCAGTGCCCACGTATATGAGGCACTGTCAGGCCAGATGCAAGAGCGCAGGCACAACCGAGTGAAGCAACAGCGCTGCGTAAAAGTCAAGGCTTTGCGGGCACAGTGGGTTGCCATAACCGTCCAAAATCATCAGTCCCACTGTGCCCACAACTTGATGCCTATTCTTGCACCCCAGGACCCAAACCACAGCCATGCTACCTTTAACAGCACATGGGCCCTGCCTGAGCCCCTGCCCCAGTCTGGTGCCTCTGGTTACACATCACTGGAGGAGGGCTCCTCAGGTGCCCAGCATTCCACCCTGCTGAGCTCCCCAGCTGCAGTTGCCAACAGCAGCTCAGGAAGCCCCTGGCCAGTGCCTGCCTTGCCATGAGGTATGGCGGGCCATTAAACCACAAGCTGGCAGCTATACCAACTCCTTCCGGGTGGCCCCTAGCTGGGTGCCTGCATGCTGTGCCCCTCCATCAGAGGACACCACCCAAAATCAGACACTATCACTGCCAGCCAGGTCCAAGCGGAGCTGCCAGCCACACCAGCCCTAGCCAGGCAGTAAGGCCTGCACTGGGGCAAGGGCCCTGCCTGCTCCCCGCTTCTGTCCAGTCCGCTCACACTCCCCTGGCCCCAAGTTCTGCCCCCACAGCATGCAGATGGGTTGGAAACAGTACAGAACTTTATTGAGCAGACCACGCAACTGCAGATAGGTGGGCATGGGCCTCTCACATGCCAAGGAATGCGTTGATGTTGGTGGTGATGTCCTCCTTGGCTGTGGGGGACAGAGACATGTAGCACAGCCACAGGTATCCCTCTAGGTGGCAGAGGTTGTGGGGAAGCCCAGGCGTGATCCCTGTGCTATTGTAGCTCAGAGTCCTGTACTAGGTGTGCAAATGCACCTGGGGTACCATGGCAATCAGCAGCAGTAGGCTGTAGTGGTTCAGGCACCCTTCACCTGTGCAAACAGCTCCTTGTGCACTGCCTCCAACACACGCAGCAGGGGTATGCTCAGGGTGCAGTTCTGGTGCACCAAGGGGCTGGTCCCAGGGTGCCTCCCTGGAGAAGCCCCCTGGGGGAAGGGTGGGGGCATGGTCATCTCCTCATCCCAGGTGTATGGGAGCCCAATGCCCCTGCAGCCCAGGTGACATCAGCTGGGCGGCAAGAGGGGCTGGCCTGCAGGACAAGAGGTGGGGAGGGGCAGGGTCTGGAGCTGTGGCAGCAGGTGCTGCCAGAAACCTGACCCTCTGGCCCCTGTACAGTAAGCAGGGATGGGGGGGGGGGGGGCTCAGCCAGCAGCCACCTAGTCTCAGGTCTGCCCATCTGACTCACTGCTGCACACGTGCACGCCCGACCCTGATCTGAGGTCGGGCAGGACATGGGCCTCTGGTACCTCTGTAATGTTGCAAACTCTCACAAACAGCTTCTGTCTCATGGCTGTACAGGACCCACAGCTGCACACAGAAAAGCCAGCCCTGGGAGCCAGGATGTGGCCTCAGGGTCACTGCCACCCACAGCCAAGGCCCTATGGGTGCACTGGCTCTGCCAGGGAAGGACCCAAGACAGGACCCTCCTCCTAGACCAGCTGGAGGAATCACAGGCCTGGAAGGCAGAGGACCTCACTGGGAAGGAGGCAAGGGACCAGCACAAGGTGGTGTGTGTCTGGGCAGACCTGGAGTTCTGAGCTCCAGGTCCTGGAGCATAAGCAGCTCCAGGTTCTGTGGGAGCAGAATGCCATCCTGGGCTGGGCAATGTAGGCCATAGATGATGACTGTTCTGGCCCTGGCAGTCACATTTGTGCTTCCTGCTGCCCAGCTCCTGAACCTAGCCCCACCTGCCCTCTATAGCAGGTCCCCACCTGGGCTTAGGGGAAGAACCTCTGTCACCTCCAGCTGCCAGGAGCCCCCTGGCCTGGCCCCCACCCCAGGTCTGGCACCCCTTCCTGGGTCCAGCCTCACCGCTTACCCTGGATCCACATGGGCACAGAGGTGGAGCTGCCTACAGCAACACCAAGACAGCATGCCAGTCCTTCTGGGCCAGGACTGGTCTACCAAAGGGGGAGCCACCACTGCTGGAGGAATACCATCTGCTGTCACCACTGAGCAAGCCCCCCACCTGCTGCACTCCCCCTGGCATCTGCACCCATGGGGGAACAGCCACAGACAAGAGTCCTGACCACCCATCCCTAAGCTCTGGCCCCTAGGATCCCCACCCCAGGAGAGCCCACAAAGGACACTGTGCATCATTTTCATGGGGAAGTAGGTGGGTTGGGCAGTGGAGGGGCTCTCTTTGTTGTGGGTGAGGAGGGCTCCGTGTGCTGAGAGGGAAGGGGGGCTCTGTTTGTTGGGAAGTGGGGGGGAGGGAGGGAGGCTCCGGATGCTGTGAGGGAAATAAGAACTTGTTCTGGTGAGATGTGTGAGGAGCGAGTGTGGTGCTAGGGGCAGACAGGATGGTGGGGTGTCCATGGGTGGTGATGCAGGTGGGCTAGAGTTGAGAGTGCTGGAGGAGGTGGTTGGCTAAGGCCTTCTGTACCTGGTGCCCTGGCCCCCACTGGCAGCTGTGTGGCTCTCCTTGGGCCTTGCCAGGGCAGCATGCCACTGCGGCTGTAGGTGATGTTCCTGATGCCATGCATCTTCCATGTACCATGCCTCCTCCACCCAAGCCTCATGGAAGAGCTTCTCTTGGCCCTCATAGGTGTTATGCAGCCCCCAGGGAGGTTGTCTTCAGTGAATTTGAGGACGGCAGTCAGGTTATACCAGCAGCCCTTAAGACAGCCGAAGATGCACCTTACCAGGACACAGATCCAGCCCAGGCAGTGGTTGAAGTGGGCCTTGTGGGGGTCCAGGTGGTCAGTGAAGAGCTGCATGGTCCCCAGTGAGGATGGGCAGGATAGCCACAGTACCCATCTGCAAGTCCAGCAGCCCTGGAGTGGAGCAGCCACTCTTCACCAGGCCCAGCAGGCCAGAGCTCCAGAATATGTGGGCATCATGGGTGCTGCCCACCCAGCCAGCACTCATGTGTGAAAATCCCCAAGTCATCCACAATGGCCTAGAGCACCACTAAGTGAAAGCCCCCGAAGCTATTGTAGGTCTAGTCCCCATAGGGCAGGCAGGTGATGGGGATGTGGGTGCTTTCCAGGGCCCCAATACAATGGGGGAATCTCAGAGCATGAAACCCCACCACCACCACCCTGCAAGCAGAGCACCCTGCCTTCCAGCATGTCCTAAAGGGTGCTGCACACATCCAAGACAGCCTCCCCAGTGGTGGCCTTGCCCACACCAAACTAATGGCTGATATACTGCAGACTGGTGGGCATGGCCAGCTTCAGCAGGGTGTCTGTAGGGGAGGCATGGCTGCATGCCAGTGTCCTGCCCACTTGAGGTGGGGCCAGAGCTGCTCCACAAGGTCATGGAAGTTGGGCCAGATCAAGCAGAAGACCTCTAGCCACTGCTCATCTCAGGTGTGCTAGATGATGTCCAACCACTAGTCCTGGATAGCCCAGAGGGCCCAGAGGTGGCAGGGCTGGAGGCCTGGGAGAATGATAGTGGCCCCGTGGTGGCATCCTAAAGCCCCTCATTGGCATCCCTGCTGGCAGGAGCTGTGTGGCACTGGTGGTGTCCCTGGGACAGCACACTGCAGCCAGGTAGGTAGTTGTTGTGTGGGGGGAGCCTGGTGTGCCCAGACAGCTGGTAGACCAGGCGGCAGTCAGCATGGCATGCCAGCATGGCCAGCAAGAACCCAGGGTGCTGGTCGTCTCTGCCAGGGGCAGGGGTAGAGTAGCCATAGTGTGGGGAGACAGTGGGCAAGGAGACAGCTCCCATGTGCTACCTCTGCACTAGGCACACTGCTTCTGGGCAAGGAAGTGACTGGCCAGAGAGCAGTGAGTGGGGCTGACTTTTCAAGAGGGGCTGCCAGCTGTGGCCAGAGCCTGGATCCCCCCTCCCCCCCATACACCCCCTCCGGTGGTGGCAGGGGCCCATTGCAGGGCTGCAGAAAATTTGGTGTAAAGAGCAGTAAATCTGATCCCTAATCCTCACGTGTAGATGCTCACCTGAAAGTGCTTAGTCCAAAGTATCTTACACCAGAGTAAACTTAGGTTAGATCAAATGCATATGTAGACTCACCCACTATGGAGGATAACTTACTAACTATAAAAGGGTACAGTCTGCCAGCACCAAGTAGCCTTGAGGCTCATTGATCACTACCAAATTGTGGATAAGCTAATTTTTTATCTGCTATGATGAATACATTTAGAAGGCTAGAGCAATTGTCAATATAATACTATTTTATACTTGATAGTGCACGGTATAGTCTAATTTGGCATATCACAATAGTGCAAGTAAGTACCATTTATTTACAAAGCTGCAAGATCAGGTTTCAAATTATATATGTATCGTTACAAACAGAATACTTTACAAATGTTATTTGAATTATTCAAAAGATTGTACTTACTCTATGCATCTTCACAGATGAAAGAGGAATGTCAGTGAGGATATGCCACCATTATGATATAGCGATGGATTCTAAATCTCTGGAGAAGAGAAAAATAGGAAGTATACTTTTCCTGGCACAGTAACTACACTTAGCTACTTATTACTAGCCATGAGCTTAAGATGCATTAGAAGGAATGCGAGTTATCAGGAGCAAGTTCTTCCACCCTTACTCATATTCAGTACTCAGCTTTCTGGCAGCTGGTCAACAACCTCTGGATCAGAGTACTGCTAAGTTTCAAGAAGTGGAAGAGTTGGGACCTGAAACTGCTTTTGATGCCCTATTTAGGGTCACTGCTACCAATAGGTACTTATGCAAATTAGTCTCATTAAAAGTTGAACAAGATTTTCCATATGGATAAAGACTACTCAGCATGTCTGACAAAAGTTTGAAGATTAGGTCCACAACTAATAAGATGCATAAGACACTTTTATGTTAACATTTACTAGTTCAAAAATACCCTGATCACAGTTTCATTGTTAGTAGGGTCGGAAGCGACCTGAGCAGATCATCAAGTCCAACCCCCTGCCATGGCAGGAAAGAGTACTGGGGTCAAAT
>NW_017728909.1:60546025-60552689 GCF_001723895.1 Crocodylus porosus | reverse complement strand
TAGAAGGCCACCAGGTTGGTCTGACAGGACCTGCCTCTAATGAATCCGTGTTGGTTTCCCCTAAGCATAATCTCCCCTGTTGGCCCTCGTGGACATGTGCCAGAATAATTCTCTCAAAAAGCTTACCCAGGATTGAGGTAAGACTAACCAGCCTATAGTTTCCCGGGTCCTCTTTCCTCCCCTTTTTAAAGATGGAAACCACATTGGCCCTCTTCCAATCCTCTGGCACCATACTAGAGCACCATGAGTGCTCGTACAGCCATGCCAGGGGTCCCACAATGACCTCAGCTAATTCCCCCAGTTCTCTAGGGTGGAGATCGTCCAGATCAGCTGATTTGAATACATCCAGTCCCTCCAGAAGTTCCTCACTAACCCTTGGCCTAGGTGCGCCTCTCCTGGGGTCTAAGGGGGCCCAGAGAGGGGGTGGCTGTTCTGGTCCCTGCTCAGGAAAATGGAGGCAAAGAAATTGTTAAATTAGAAAAGTTATAGGCATAGAAAAGTTTCCAATAGGTGTCCAAAACCAATATTAGTTTACAAAACAAGCATTTCCTGCGTCACAGGTGAGTCAGGGGATTAGTGTCCTGAGAGAAGCCGAGAACACTCCAGGGAGATGTGTGGGAGTAGTTTTGGATCTGGTGATTTTTCCTTCAACATGAATAACGTGCAGTTCTGCTTGCAGGCTGCCTTGCTACTTTTGTGGAATGTGCCCAACAGAGGTAATTCAGGACTGAAGAGAATATGATTTTACTAATAATGGAAAGACATAGATCTCATCAAGCTCTCTCATTCTCAAAGAAAGCCAAAAAGCCAGTTAGTCCATGTTGTAGCTGCTCACCTGTGAGATAGGCCCATGCCTGCCTGGGATAAGCAGCTCTGTGCCCCCAAAGCCTCTCACAAATAAGTCAAGCCTACTTGAAGATCTGACTATGGTAGAACAAGTCATTTCTCTGAAAATTGATAACCCATCCACAACAAGTGCTCTTACTTTGATAAATCGGAACAAAGGAATTTGGAAGGGTGAGGGAGGTCATTTGTTAAGAAGACAAGCAACAAATTGACTTACCAGTTCAGCTAAGTTGTCATCTATTCCAGTCCTAGATCTGACAGTTGTCAGTACCCTGTGCTTCAGATAGAAGTAGAAAATCCCCTTAATTGGCAATAGTGCACAGCCCTGGGGCGGAATTTTATTCTACTCTGACAATTCAGGCCAAAGTTTTCAATAGAACTCAAGATCTACAGTTAAGGGCAGATTTTTCAGAAGAGCTAAGCTCTCATTCAAGCACCAAAATAAGTCAGATTTTCCAAACAGCTGAGTGTATAAGACACCAGACTCTTTTGAAAGTCTGGCCTCCAAATGACTGGGTCATTTCCAAAAGCATAACAGTCAATATGCATTCTTTATCTTTAAAAAAAAAAAAAAAAAAAAAAAAAAAATTAACTAGGGTAGCCCGAATAATTTTATTACCAAAATAAGCATACAATCCCTTTTTGATTTTTACCATGACCTTTGCCTCATTGACAGTCGGCAGCAGTGAGTTTCAGAAGTTAATACTACAGACTGCATTTCAAAGGGTTCAAATCCCTTTAAGCCAGCCAAGAGAAATATAGGACCAACAACAGAAAAATACTCTCAGCACACATTGTTTTATCAAAGGGGTTTTTTGTCCATGAGCCTTAGGATTCACAAGCTATAACACAAGGAGTAAAGGATTTCATGTATACTGAGATTCAAACCTCAGTTCAGGCTACACTTCATTCCTTAGCAACTGAGCATAACTAGGAAACAAGATTTCCCAGACACCTGTTTCAGAGAGTTTCCTGAGCTCCTGAATGGGCATTTTTCAAGTCCACACCATTACTTTGTCAATCTTGTAATTAGGAAATTAACCCTCTGCTTGTCAAGGTTCAGGTCCTCTTCCACCTGTCACTGTTTTCCAGTCTCTTAAAAATTAAAAGCTCCTGATACTAGAGCAAGCG
This sequence comes from Crocodylus porosus, assembly GCF_001723895.1. NCBI lineage: Eukaryota > Metazoa > Chordata > Crocodylia > Crocodylidae > Crocodylus > Crocodylus porosus. Next base: position 60,550,712 of record NW_017728909.1, on the reverse strand, counting down.
CTGCAGTAACAGCCCATCGCTGTCAATGAGAGATTTAACCGAGTAGGGACTGCATAAATGGGCCTTGCATAATGTGACTGAATGAAGACATCATTTTTTTCCTGGACTGGAACTCATGATAGGGCCATTTACAGATTGTGTACAAGTGAATTTGTTGGCATGAGAGCTACTTCAAGTTCCCTGCCAGCTGGTGGATCATGGCTGAACCAGCTTCTCTGCTGAGCAGCCAGCATGACCTCTAGCCACCAAGATTACAACAGCATAAAATTCTCACTCTCCAACAAGGCTACTATGTACCATGAAAGAGGAGCAGCAGAGCAATGTTATGATTTCTGACAAGGCACAACAACAAGATCTGCAGGAGCTGGCTGTGATAGATAAGTAATGGTGCAACCCTGCCCTTTTTATTAGGGGTTAGTGTTTAAATACAACATGTTGATGTTGCACAGATACCAACATAACTACAGACTAAGTGATCTATAATGCAAAGCATTGTTCCAAAAATTCACCCTGTTAAGAATCAAAAATACAGAACATTTGCTTCTGCATGGAACTTCATTTTATCACACCATCCCATGTTGCTTCCTTTCATTTCCCAAGCGCCAGTACTTATGATAATGCTGTGCACACCTCAGAGGCATAGGATGAAAGCACAAGCAGGGAATCCCATCTGAGTACACATCTGTGTATGGCAAACTGCCTCCAGACTCATCCACAAAAATCTAAGATAACAGTTCTGAATGCTGGGCAATTAGTATGAGAGAGGATGGTAAAAGGGTGTTTGTGTTTTCTTTTATTTTTCCTATATTTTTGTTTAAATTACAGCAGCTTTAGGACTTCTTTAAAATCGATAGTCCAGCTGCCAACAATTCCAGGACTAGTATGGCAAAAATGGTCAAGTAACAAAATGTAAAGTAAAAGTAAAAAAAATGCTCCATCCATGTTCATTTCCCTTTGGGAATGGGTCTAGAATCCAGACCATGGATAACAGAGCCATTATTCTAGTTCTGTAACATCAGGAAAATCCTGAGGAATATTCCCTTTATGCCACTGTAACTAGGGTGCACCCAAGTACTGTGCTCCCCTCTCTAGATAGAAGGGATGGGTGGCAAGTAGGAGTCCTGAAATATGCAATATGCAGGCTAGATCCTTCTACTCCCTATGGAATCAGGCCAGGACAAGAAATACCTAACTATATACAGATTTAATATATACAAAGATTAAGAGAATGGCTATTAATAAGCATACACACACACACACAAATATATAGTTAACATATAATGCTATGGCCTACAGATAAAGGCTGAAAGATTACACCCCTTCAGGTAGCCCCAAGCAATACGTTGAGAAACAGTGGATTTAAAATAGACAAACAACAGGTAAATACAGGTGAGCACATATAAACAATGAAACAATCAAGACACAAATATATGCAGGTAACTATATATAATTATCAGGGAAGGGGGTCCCAGCACTGTCCCTTAAGAAGTTAACTAATAATATACAAAGCCAAATTTCCCACAAAATAGAAGGTGCCTTAGAAGATAAACTGCCCCACAGCTGGGGTAGCTCCCCTCTGTGGAAATCCCTTCCCCAACAACTAATGACTCCAGGGCCTGGATGGGTGGTCCTCATCCTCTCAGCCGATTTGCTTCTCAGTCATGGCCTCCCAACCCACTGGCTCCCCTTGGGCTGCCGCCCACAGGTGGCCCCGTGCACCATTGCATGTACTGAGGACTCTGCCTTCAGCTGCAGGTTGGAGACGTGGGCCCCCTTGTGCTGCGCTGGGGTTCAATCCGCTCCCGGTCCCTCCGCACAGTGTTGCCTGCACCCAATTCTCTAAGCCGCTTGCCCAGAATCACAGATCCAAACTGCCTCAAGCTGCTCCCAGGGTCTCAAGCTCTGCGCATCACTGTGTGCACCAAGGTCCCAGCCGCTCACCGGGGGTTGCAGACCGAGCTGCCTCATGCAGCTCCCAAGGTCTGGCCTTTGTGCAGTGGCCTGTGCACTGGGTGGCAGACCCAAACTGCCTCGAACGGCTCCCAGGGTCTGTGCTCCGTGTACCGAACCTGTGCACCAATACTGCGTTCCCCATGGGGAAACGGAGAACACAGCCACTTGCTGCTACCTCTCACAAAGAGGCATCTTTGGGCTCTTCAGGGCACTGGTTACAGAGATTTACAGAACACTTATTTTTCTGAAAAACTAGGTATAAAAGAAAAGCTTAAAAAAAGATGGGGGGGAAGTATTCTCTTTACTTATTTCAAAGAAATCCAACTAGAGTGGAAGGCGGTATTCATAGAGAAGAGTTGGGTATGCTTTGTTTTAGGAACTTTGGGGACAAAAATATGTAATTTTTCTTTTCAGGAAGATTGCTAGAGATGGGAGGAAAGATTGTTTTCAGGATGTTTTGCAAGCTGAGCAATGTATGCTAAAGAGAAGGTTAGTCAATGGATACATTTAAAAGGTTTAGATAAATGGGAGTAGCAAATAAGAGAGATTTTTTCCAGACATCTTTTAAATAAAACAATGAGAGCAGAAAGCAAAAAACTGCAGTAACTGAACTGAAAAAAATATCAGGACATTGAACAAGGGCTTCAGGTAGACAGGGGGATGGGATGGGTATCTTTGGAGCCAACAGAGAGGGAAAAAATGGTAGATTTAAAATGGCAGAGAAAAAAAGGCCTGAGAATCAAAAAGCACGGCTACCACAGCCTAGAGAGCAAGAATGATCATGGAGTTGACAATGTGAATATGGAATTCACTGTGTGCTGACCAAGCCACTCGTGACATTTCTGTATTCTTGTATTTCTGAGGTACCCTTCACAATCCAGATCCTCATAAAACACAACTGAAGCTATTTTCCCCGATCAAGGAATTTGGTTCTTCTGCCATTGTGTCCTACTGTAAATTTCCTGAAGCAAGATACAAATTGGCATTGAAGTTGTATACATGCTGGTACAAGAGCATTTTATTTCAATGTATGGCAACTTTCAAATAGGTAACAGTAAATCTGAAATCAATATTCAATTTAGGACACAAAGCAGCTGCCTGATTAGCTTGCCTCCCAAACAATAAAGTTTAACTACAAATAAATAGCATGCAAGGACTTCAGTAAATTTGCATGAAATACATCCATTCTAGTGACAGACAAATCTGCACTCAGTGGGCAAACAAGTTTGGGTAGCACCCAAATTTATGATTTTGCTCTGCAATTAATAGACAAATAATGTGGCAAACTGTGCGACATCCTTGTTCATTCCCTCCTAACCACTGCAATTACTGCACGATTTGGCTTTCCTCCAAACGTATTTACATAGCAAAATTTGGTCAACATTCCTGCTATTTAGAAGATCTCAGTGAAATAAATCACATCTCGTTTAGTGTTTAGTAATGACTTTCATATATAGTAGTCTAAATCTGAAAAAATAGAGTAGTCTAAATCACTCCAGGAATATTACCAACTTACTATAAACGGGAAAGAGAAATTACAGTTGGTCTCAACTCTATGAAGCTCTTCTCTAATACCAGAAAAAGTTTTTTTCAGAGCAGCATTTCAATCTGACACACAACTTTTGTGGCAGGAAACACAGGATGAAGATAAGCAATAGGGATAGTCAAAGCTGCCTGTCCTTTTGTTTCTCCACAATGCAAAAAGAATGCTATCATTTAGGGAGCAGCAAGCCAGCGTGGTGACAGAACAGTTAAGGCATCTTGCTAAGGTTACAGAAGTAAGTCTGAGACTTTGTTCCAGACTCAGACCAAGGCTAGCCTCCATTCAACCCAGCTTTAGGTTGGTACCAGATCATTTGGTCTGGGAGGAAGAGAAAAGAGGGAAGAGGAGGTCAAAAGGTAGTCAGAAGTGCTCCTAACCACAGAATTCTCTTGTTTGCTGTTGGCAGTAGAAACACCCTAGCCCAATATGTTGTTAGATTCAAGCAGACTTTTGACAGCAATGCCAGACCAATCTAGTCTTCCTTTTTCCAGCTGCATTACATTCAGCTGTTTGAGATCTCACCCAACAGTCAGAGGAGCATTTAATCTTCTAGTCAGTGGAGAAAAAGACAATCACCAGAAAAATAGTGAAAAAAAAACCCAAAACTGTACCATGCTGCTGGAAGCACTTGGATTCGAGGCATGACAGGGCAGCTCTGTGGTCCAGGTAGCAGCTTCATACAGAGGAGAATTCAACAACGTAACCAGCTACAGTAGCAGCTATTTTTGTGCACCTTCCCCCCCAAACTTCCTCCTAAATACTACCCCGATTATCCCCTCAGTTGCACTACTGGCTGGGATGAATTCTGCCTCCCAAACCATCTCTGTACATATAGGCTGCATTGCTGTCACTATTTTTACAACAAAAGCTAGATCCTGCCTTCTTTCTAACCGCCCCACTATTCTGCCCCTATCTTTAAGGACAGATTTTTACCCATAGAGGGAAAGAGACTGATTAATCTGATTCACCAGAGTCTAGGGGGGTGGGGAAACTTCCTGGTATCAATTATAAAGGATTATTGCATCCTTATAAAGGATGAGTCAGGAAACACCACTAAGGAGGAGTTTTCAGCACTGCCACACACCTGTAGGGAGTGAACTAGGAAACCCAAGGCTGATACCAAACTCAAACTGGCTACAGGAATCAAGGACAATAAGAAGTCCTTCAGATACATGGGAGGTCATTAAACCC
>NW_017728909.1:60492250-60545925 GCF_001723895.1 Crocodylus porosus | reverse complement strand
AAAAGAAAAACAAAACCCAAGGGCAACATTGGCTGCCTGCTAAACCAAATGGGGTAGCTGACAACCAACACCCAGGAAAAAGCTAATCTCTTTAACGATTACTTTGCATCAGTCTTCCACCAGCCCAAGGGAATTACCCTGCCTGACAAGATGCAAGATTACCAGGGCAAGGGAGAACATACACCCAACACTGGCAAAGATCTTGCAAGGGAACACCGTGAAAGGCCTGACATCCTAAATCAGCTGGCACAGAAGGAATGCACCCAAGAGTGCTAAAGGAACTGGTTGGCATTATAGCATGGCCAATGGCGAGGATATCTGAGAACTCTCAGCACTCAGGAGAGGTTCCTGGACTGTGGAATAGGGCCAACATGGTGCCTATCTTCAAGAAAGAAGGAAAGGAAGATCAAGGGAACTACAAGCCAATCAGTTGAACCTCAATCCTTGGAAAGATCTTGTAAAAAATCTGATGGCATTCAACATGGTGCCATGCAAGGTGCTGCACCTCAGGAGGAAACATCTGCATCATATTTATATGCTCGGCAGTGCTACACTCACTAGCACCACGACTGCAAGAGATTTGGGGTCATGACTGATCACGAAATGAACACGAGCCACCAATGCAGTGTCACACGCAGCCAGCAAAGCAAATAAAACTAGCTTGCATCTACCGATGCATCTCAAGCAAGACCTAGGAAGTCATCCTCCCACTTTACTCAGCCTTGGCAAGGCCACAGCTGGAGTACTGCATCCAATTCTTGGCTCCACAATTTAGAAAGGATGTGGAGAAGCTTGAAAGAGTCCAGAGGAGAGCCAAGTGCATGATTAGAGGATAAGAAAGCAGGCCTTATGAGGAGAGCCTGAGACACATGGGACTCCTCAGCCTGGAAAAACGAAGGCTCAGGGATGACTTGGTAGCAGCCTGTAAGTACATAAGTGGTGTGCATCAGGATCTGGGAGAATGTCTGTTCACCAGGGTACCCCTAAGGAAAACAAGGTCCAATGATCACAAACTGTCGGAAGACCATTTTAGGCTGGACATAAGGAAAAAACTTCTTTACCATCTGAGTTCCCAGGGCCTATAATAGACTTCCCCCCAGAGGTGGTGCAAATACCTACTCTGGACACTTAAGAAACACTTGGATGCTTATCTTGCTGGGATCATTTGACCCCAGCTGACTTCCTGCCCCTTGGGCAGAGGGCTGGACACAATGATCTTGTGAGGTCCCTTTCAGGCCCTAATGTTTATGACTCTATATACTGGAAAAAAGTCATATTTTTATTTGTTTGCATTCCAATAGAACCCAGAGCCCCAGTGGGACTAAGGACCCATCATGCTAACAAAGGACCACTGGTTTCTGACTCACTGGGCACATTTACTGGAGATGTTTACTGCAGAGTTGATTAATTAGCTCAGCAGTAAAGTCTCAGTGTCTACACATATTGTCAGTGTCTATTAGGCCACAGTAAACCAATAAATGCCGCCTTAGGATAGTACTTGTGTTTGCTTTGTATTTATCTGCATTGGTTTTGCATAAGGATTATGTTGAAGACCTGTGGGTGCCTCTACATGTGAAATTAATACACCTGAATAAATTCCAGTAAAGTTCACTCTGGAGTTTATTGCTCCAGGGTGCCACATTTACACATGTGCCTGGGACCTCAGTATGTTGAGCTGGGGTGGTGCAGGCCTGGCCGGCAAAGGACCTAGGGGGGCAGCCTGCCAGCCTGAGGCTGCTTTGAAGTACCACATGACTCAGACAGCCCTGTCAGCATCTACACCAAGTTGCAACACACTAAACAATGCCACCACTATCCTGCAGGCACTGACAGGGTTGTCTAGGGCATATGCATGCTTCAGTGTGGGGACTGCCTGCCAGCTAGCACTGCACTGAAGCACCCTCATGCACCAGCCCGCCCCTCTGAGGTACACCAACTCCAGTCAGAGCAGCCTCAGACTGGCAGGCTGCCCCCTGGGTCCCTTGCCAGCCAGGGCTACACCACCCCAGCTCATCACACTGCATTCCTGGGTACATGTGTAAACGTGGCACCCGAGAGCAACAAACTCCAGCGTGAACTGTTCCAGAGTTTATTCAGGTGCATTATTTTCACACGTGGATGCACCCACAGAGTCTACAACTTAATCCTTATGCAAAACCAATGGAAATAAATACATGGAGTATCAAGCCCCAAGTTACTTTCTTCACTTGCATACAGGTGTAAAGCACTGCTAGTATTCAGTAAACAGAAAATTACCATATGAACATTTTTCTTTTTTAATTTAACTGTCAAGTAAGCCATTATGAGCATTAAAGGAAAGTTATTCATGTGTTATAAATTTGAATGATCTCTCTGAAATTGAATACATTTAAGGTTCTGTCCATCAAGCAAGCAAAATCATAATCCACCTATTGCTCTGTTAGCACCCATGTCCAAAAAGTTTGGTGAACATACCGGTCTGCATTCTTCAGTGCACTGATAATATAAGAGAGATCACAGTCATAAATCCTGAACTCAGATTTGGCCAGATGTGCCTTCAGGGGAGTCCTTCAGCCCCAAACTCCTGTCACCTCCTGAGATGTTCCAGGAGCCAATTCAACCTGTGGTGCCTCAGCCTTACCCATCTCACCCAGGTCTTTCCAAATCTTAGCAGAGGAAATTTTTCCATTTTAGATGATCACATCTTTAGTGTAGCCACGTGCTTAGAAATTACAGATTCCCCACCCCTTCTGGAGAAGAGGCCTGCCTATTTGGTCAAATGCTCTGATATCACATCTGTCATTGACAATAAGCAAGTTAAAGACTACAAAAGGTTTGTTATAAAACCAAAAGCAATCACATGAGAAATCAGTAACCATATGCTGAGATACACAACTATCTGAATAAACAAACATCAGGACATAATCTGATCAAGAACGTCTTGCATTAGAAAGGCTGTTTAACTTTATTTCAACCATGCAGTTAGTCCAATAAAGGATACAATCTACAAAAATCCATCCCATTCCTGTACAATGCTTGGCATATTTAGGTTTTGTTCCATTATCTAGGTGCAAGTCTAAATGTTATTTGTCTGTCTGAATGGCATAATAAGTGTAGAGAGAAGACAAAGATAATAAACATGTCTATAACTAGCTTAGCAGAGAATACCGATAAACATAAGAGAATGGATATGCAGAAACAAATCCCCATATATGAGGGAGAGAAAGGAATAGAGAAACCAAGTAATCTAAGTACCACCATACTGGAAGATGGCTACTCTTTTAAAATTACATTAAAAAGAAGTCAAAGTAAAATGTCTACCCAAGCTTCACTGCCTGTTGGGCTAGTATGGTTAAGGCACACCAATTTCTGCAGTCGGTGACACAAAAGGAAGTGACATAATTGAAGTCATGGGGCTGGCAGCAATTTCCAGCAAAGAGCAAGAATAACCCAGCTTGCTTCAAAACAGGTTGCCTCTAGGACTCAGCTCCAGCTTCTCCACTGCCCAGCCAATGCACAGCATAGATGAAGCATCCAGCCACCTGGCTGCAACACAGGCAAACCCCATTACCGCTGAATTCCACTGAAGCCCCTACTCCACGGGCCAGATCAGTGTCTCTGAAGTCTTAGATCCAGCACACAGGCCTAAATTTGCCAACTTCTGGCTAAAGTCTTAGAATCATAGAAAGTTAAGGTTGGAAGGGACCACAAGACAACATCTAGTACAACCCCCTGCTCAAAGCAGTGCCATCCCCAACTAGATCATTCCAGCCAGGACTTTGTCAAGGCAGGCCTTAAAAACCTCCTAGGATGGAGATTCTCTTTAGGTAGCTTTTCCCAGTGCTTCACCATGCTCCTAATGAGAAAGTTTTTTTCCCAATATCTAATCTAAACTTCCCTTGCTGCAACTTGAGACCATTGCTCCTTGTTCTGCCATCTGTTACTACTGAGAACAGTCTAGCTCCATCCTCTTTGGAACCATCCCTCAGGTAGTTAAAGGATGCTACCAAATCTCCCCTCAGTCATCGCTTCTCAAAACTAAATAAACCCAGTTCCCTCAGCCTCTCCTCATAAGTCATGTGCCCCAGCCCCCAAACCATGTTTGTTGCTCTCCACTGGACACTGTCTAACTTCTCCACATCTTTTCTATAATAGAGAGACTAGCACTGGACACAATACTCCAGATGTGGCCTCACCAGTGCAGAACAGAGGGGAATAATTACTTCCCTTGATCTGCTGGCAATTCTCCTACTAATGCAGACCAGTATGCCATTAGCCTTCTTGGCAATGAGGGCACACTGCTGACTCTCATCCATTTTATTACACACTGTAATCCCCAGGTCCTTTTCGGAAGAGCTGCTGCTTAGCCAGTCAGTCCCCAGGCTGTAGCAGTGTATGGGATTCTTCCATCCTAAACGCAGGACTTTGGATTTGATCTTGTTGAATCTCATGAGATTTCTTTTGGCCCAATCCTCCAATTTGTCTACTATACCCTCCAGCATGGTGTCACCCGCAACCTTGCTGAGGGTACACTCCCATCCCATCTTCCAGATCATTAATGAAAATATTGAACAAAACCAGCCCTGGGAGTAACCCCTGGGGCACTCCACTTGATACCAGCTGCCAGCTAGACATTGAGCCATCAATTACTATCCATTGAGCCCAACAATCCAGCTGGCTTTCTATCCATCTTACAGTCCATTCATCCAACCCAGTCCATTCTTACAGTCTATTTATCCAGTCATATCTAACCCCCTTTGAATCCCAAGCCAGAATGGTTTCACAAAGGAAGTCTTCCACATGAATCTCACTCCTCCAAAACCAAAATAAGATATCATAACCTCTCTGCTACTACGTCTCATTTAAGTATTTCTATGGTTCTATGCCATTCATTCAAATCAGAAATATATATTATTTATGTCTGATTCCCTAAGCCAGTCCATTTTTGTAGCTGTAGTACCATTTACATTTGTAAGTATTCAGAATAATCTACCCCAGATTACAGTTAACTTTCTAAAATTTTGAATCAAATAGCCAACAAAATTATATGGATCAAACAAATTTTCCTAATAAAGTTAATAAAGTTATAACCAACTGGAAAAACAGCAATTTTAGGGGATTCAGCATTGGTGGATTTTTTTTAAAATCAGTATTGGATGATTTGTCCAAACAGGAATTAATTCAAAGACATTCTATGGCTCCTGTTATGCATGTAATAAGACTGTGATGCACTTGTCCTTTCTGGCTTTATGAGTCCATGTAATAGATTTTTTTAGTACTTATATTTCCTTCCTGCAAGAAAAATCCACTCATATCCTATGCAAATAAACAGCCAGCAAAATAACAAATATTTAAAGAGCAGAGTATGTAATTTTGCCCTGATCAGCACTTCAATTACCATTAAAAAAAAAAAAAACAACAACAACAAAACTTTAAATATGTTCAATACTTTTTTTAAAGCAGGCCCATATTAAGTGCATTTCTAGCTCAGAAAATATCAGCTTGTTTGTTATATACAATGATTTCCTAATTCTGTTTTTAATCTGTAAAACAAATTGGGTAAATACTTATACAATTGGTATCTTTCACCTGATGTACATTCAATCAGCCACAAGATGGCATTAAAACCTGATTACATTTACACTACAGCTTGCACAGTCAAAGACAGTAGGATCCATTCTGAATAAATAAGAGCTTTTCTTAAATGAACATCCAAACGCATAGGAATTTCAAATACAACAGTAAAAGATGCTCAGTTGTCTAGATTTGAAGGAATCTTTAAAGAATATTTTGATACCACCAAACTTCAGAACTTAATCACCTTGCTCAAAGAGCTAGTACATGGTAGATTCACAGCACAGGACAGAGCACAGCATAGAAGTAGCAACAGATGTGTATAAAAGGTGAGAAATATCATTGTATAAATTCAAAATGAATATATATTGAACTTACACATACCTTACCTAAATAACTGCTAAACGCTGTGACACTAACTTCATTTCATCACTCCATTCTCCTTATATTTAGCTGTTCTCCTAAGAATTTTACCCATCATGAATAACTAGATGCCAGCATCCAGATTTTCTTCACATCACCACCTTACAGTATTAGTATGTGATAATCAGTGAACAGAGACCACTGTTGGTATTTCTCCAAGACCAGTGGTCTTTTTTCTCTCTCCCCTCTCCTAACATTTAGTGATCTTATTTCACATGTATGCCTGAAGACAGTCGCAAAAACACAAACACCTAATGCAAATTGTCACTGGAGCTCTGGCAATTGACATCAGCCAAGGACATGCCATTAAAACTTTTGGTTCTTTAGCTGCCTTCACAGTAATCATTACTCAGGTGTTTTATCATACAGGGTTATTTTGATAATGACTCTTTTCCTTACAATAGTAGAATGGACAATATGCTGACTGCTAAAATGTTTAGCAGAGTAATTGGGCTCCTTTCATTTTTGCAAAGGCTAAGTTAATTTGGACCACCTGCTCAGCTATCTATTCTTGTAGATCTTTTCCTTACATTACAGGAAGCTTTTCTTCCTTAAAGACTGGGGGGGATAACAACTTATTCAAAACTTCTTCCTTACAACAGGAGAGAGCACCAGAAGCAGAGCAGTTCAACAGCAACACCTACCTGCTTTACAATGATCAGAATTCTCCTCTCTCAGCCAGCAAAGCATTTTAAGTGTCACCTAGTAGATGATGGCAATGTCACCTAGTGGATAAATGACTGCAGTCAGATTAGACCAGGATTTTATTCCCAGCTCTGCCTGCTCCATGACATTATACAAGTTGATTTCTCTCTGTGAAAATTACTGATAAAGGTGACTGTTTAATCATATTTATTTTATCAATGTTTAAATCTGAATTCTTTCTTCCCTTCTGGGTCTAGATATCTCAGAGGAACCTGGGGGGACCACTATCTTTTGGTTAAGTTGCATACTGAAGTTCAGATCTACTTTGCAGATCTGCATAACAGTGAGCACATCTACACAAGATGTTTACTGCCAGATAAACTAATTATCTCTTCAGTAAATGCCTCAGTATCTACATGTGCAGGGCAATTAGGCTGAAGTAAACCAATAAACTCTACAGCAGGGAAGCACTGTAAGTACTATCCTGCCAAAAACTCTGCAGCAGCACATATGTAGACACTGGCCCAGCTGGCTGGGGCATGAGGGTATTTCAGTGAGGGCGCTGCCTGCTGGCTAGCCCCACACAGAAGCACCCTTGTGCCCAACCAGCCCCCCTGCACCACATAGAGCCAGGTCAGAGCAGCCCCAGGTTAGCAGGCTGACCCCCGTGAACCCCTTGTTCTAACCCATCCCAATGTGCTGCAGTCCCAGGCACATGTGTAAAAGTAGCACCCAGGAGCAATAAACTCCAGCATGATAAGTGCTGAAGTTTATTGCTTTGCATTAACATGCACTTGTAGAAACACCCACAGTGTTATCAATTTTTTTATGTCCTATTGGTACATAGTGCCCTTTGTGCATATTTTGTCCCCAAAACATTCATAGGAGTTTCAACGATAAAAATCCTAGTGACAATTCAATATATTGCAGCATATTAACATAAGTGTGCATTAGAAAAAAATCCTCTTGCAGTGTTTTCTCCTGACTGATTAATTTAGGCACAGAAGTTGCACTAGTGGCTTGTAAGGTGGATAGAAAACTGGCTGGATCATTGGGCTCAGAGGGTAGTAGGCAATGGCTCAATGTCCAGTTGGCAGCTGGTATCAAGTGGAGTGCCCCAGGGGTCAGTCCTAGGGGTGGTTTTGTTCAATATTTTCATGAATGACTTGAAAGATGGGATGGAGTACACACTCAGCAAGTTTGCAAATGATACCAAGCTGGGGCAGTAGTAGATACACTGGAGGGAGGGGCTAGGATTCAGAGAGACCTGGACAAATTGGAAGATTGGACCAAAAGAAATCTCATGAAGTTCAATCAGGAAAAATGCAAAGTCCTGCACTTGAGATGGGACAGTCCCATGCATCAGTATGGGCTGGGGACCAACTGGCTAAGCAGCACCTCTGCAGAATAAGACCCGGAGATTACAGTGGATGATAAGCTCAGTATGAGCCAACAGTGTGCCCTTGTTGCAAAGAAGGCTAATGGCATACTGGGCTGCATTAGTAGGAATATTGCCAGGACACAGAGGGAAGTGATTATTCCCTTCTATTTGGCACTGGTGAGGCCACATATGGAGTACTGTGTCCAGTTTTGAGCTCCTTCCCCCCCCGCCCCAACTATAGAAAGGATGTGAACTGGAGAGGGTCCAGTGGAGGGAAATTAAAATGATTAGGGGGCTGGGGGACATTACTTATGAAGAGAGGCTGAGGGAACTGGGCTTATTTAGTCTGGAGATGAGAAGACCAAGAAGAGATTTAATAGTAGCATATAACTACTTAAAGGATGGTTCCAAAGAAGACAGAGCTGCTAGACTGTTTTTAGTAGTAACAGATGACAGAACAAAAAGTAAGCATCAAGCTACAGCAAGCTTGAGGTTAGATATTATGAAAAACCTCTCTCATTAAGAGGTTAGTAAAGCACTGGAACAGATTACCCAGAGACACTGTGGAACTTCCATCCTTGGAGGCTTTTAAGACCCCAGTAAACAAACCTTGGCTGGGATGATCTAGTTGGGGATGGTCCTGCTGTGAGCAGGGGGTTGGACTAGATGACCTCCTGAGGTTCCTTCCAACCCTAGTTTTCTATGATTCTATAATCTAGCGGGCAAACTTTACACTCATTCTGTGGGTGTGGGTATATTTAGCACTACTATATTTTTGGACAAAAGCAACCCATAGGAAAAACAGTAATTCAAATTCAGTCATACAAGTGACAAACTATTACTTAACTCTACATAATAGTGTTAACCATTATGGTCCTTTCAAACCGGTAGTTTCAATTAGGAAGTACGTTAGTTCCTGTCTTCAGTGTGAAGATGATTTTAAGCATCCCCAATGGGCCAACAAAAATAACTACGATCTGTCTCAGCAGACACCATCTGCAAACTTGCTCAGCTGAATTCTTTCTGAGTAGTTTTCTTCCTAGCCTGCTAAGAAGAACTCTTCTTGATAAAATATACATAGTGTGCAAGGTTAATTGATAGCAGGTAACCCTATGCATATGTAAATCACTTGCCTGCCAGACAGCCCTTTTAACTGATTGTAGGAAAAGTTGTACCTAAAGGTTTAGGGTTTTTTAAAATGAATGCAACAGAAAGTTGACATGTACTATTCCCAAAGGAATACATTCTAATTCTCTTTTTAAACAAGTTACTGCACTGGTGGCTTCAGAGAAGAACTTACGTTTAAAGGGACTACTCACTAAGGATATTAGAATTTGTCCCACAGCTTTTTCCTCTGCTTACTCTTATTCACGTCATGGTTGCAGACAGGAACAAAATTAAATGAAGATCCTCTATACCCAATATTCTTAGCATCAGACCATGAATCCATATGGATCACTGTTGCCAAAACTAGACTAGTACTTCCAGTGAAATTGTTCGTCTGATTAGAAAGCAAATTTGACCTCACATTATTTACTATAGACCTTGATTCACCATCTTTGCGAAAATGCATGAGTCCCTGAAGATGACTGAGTACACAGTTTTGTAACTTATTAGTTAGTAAGATAAAGGGAATGGCTCCCTCAAACCATTGAAAATATTGGGCTAGATGCATTTCAGTCCCTCACTTTAAAGATACTTAGCCATTGGAGTAGAATCAATAACTGGGTGTTATTCCAAAAAATAGGATTTTAAGAGCGATCATCTAATCCAACAGGGATCAAGCCTGCAAGTGTGATGTTATTAGCACCACGCTCTAACCAACTGAGCTAAACAGTCACTTGTCCCTGCCTGATATGGATCCATAGTATGGAAAGCATAGGCAAGCTTTTTCTTTTCTCCCAAACTTCCTATAGTCCAACTGGAACCAGATTGATGCATCTTCTGCCATGCAGGTGGGCTTTGCCCCTTTAGGAGTCCTTCAGACAGCCCAAATAATAGGCTTGAGTATCTTACTTTCTGGCTTTGCTACCAGCCCTCGTAACAAAAAAAAATAATCCTTGGTCCAAGCACACAAACAAATAAGTAAAACAAACCTTCAGCTTTTTTCCACGCAGCAAGTGAGGACCCTTTATCTCTGACCCTTCCGAGTTACAAACTTCTCTGGTTTTCAGCCTGCTTCCCACCCACAAAGTACTCCTTCCCCTAACTCAACTTCCCTGTTCTTTCTTGGCTTGAGCTTTAAATTACCAGATAATTCTTCACAGCTGGGTTTGTATCCCAGGGCTGGCTGCCTCTGTTAAAGGGCCAGACTGCCCTAGGCATCTTCTTAGGTTAGATGTTGCTTAAGTCTCTCCATTCAATGAATAGAGATCTTATGTTTTTTATTTTATTTCTGGGCATGCATGCTGAAATGTTGTGTCTGACATCTCATAGCAACACCTAAACTAAGTCCCATTTTGTATCTGGGCCTAAGATATTTTCTGCGTTTTTTTCCAAAACAGAACAAGAGGCACTGAGCTGCTGATGGCAAGACATAATTATGTCAATCTGTGAAGAATTTCAGTCAGTTAGAGGTGCAAATAGGAATTCTGTTGTCCTGGGCAGAGATGCCTAAGAATGGAGGGGCCAGCTGAGCGCTGCAGAGTGGAGAGGGAATGGTGCTGAGCACCAGAAAGTCTTGGCTGCTGCTTCTGCTGTTGTTTGTCACATTACATACTGGCAGCACCCAGCAGGTGCCATTCTGGTGCCCCCTAAGTCAGCACCCAGGCCTGCTGCCCTGCTTACCTTCCCACTCCCAGTTAAACTACTGCTGTCCATAGCTGTCACTGAAGATGACTCTCCCTTACTTTTTTTCTTGCTCTTATGCATTTTCACATGTTCCAAATCATCTGCTTGATGAGATAGCTGATACACCCCACCACTTGAATTTGTCAAGCTGACCTAAACAGCCATGACCTCTCACTCCCCTTCATTTCTCTTTGTATCTTTGCACCTGCCAAATTTCAGAATAGTCGTTTACTCCTATCACGCCCACTTCTTTTCCTCCACAGCCATTTTGGTTTCTGTGTGGGTGCAGAGGTTTGCTTACCATGCTGAACACTTTGTCTATTTCTGCACATTTTAAGGAGGCCTCTCTGCTGACTTGCTGAGCAAGGAATAAAAGCTCAGTGCTATTACTTTGCAGCAGTATAATTAAGATTGACATGACTTGTTAGGGGGGGTCAGGAATAAGTAGCATCGTGACATATATTTAAAACATTTATCTCACTGATAAAAGGCAAGATGAGTTTTCTTATTAACTAGACTGAAGCAAACTAGGTTGTCTAGCACTGAGCTTGGGTTGCATAAGGAGAGCTGTCTTCTGAAAAACAATGTGTAAACATAGTTCTTATGGAAAAGAATGCCTATTTGGGTGAAACAGCAGGTGGCCCATTACAAATCTTTCTGTTTTCTGTATGTATTGGTACACAGAAATATAAATTGTGACAGAGTGTTCCAATGAAACAGACAGAAGTAGAGGTAAGACCACCTTCTAGAAAATAAAGTTGAAGAATTTTATGACAGGGTTTGAATCTATAAACCTTTCCAACTGAATTAAAATCTGAGAAAAATAATATTATTCTGTTAATCCTATTGCTACTTAATGGAAAAGGAACCAAGAGTCAAAGACAAGAAGACCAGATGGTTTGCACATCCTCCTATGAGCTACTGAAATGTAAGCCTCCTAGATGCCTAAGTGGAAAGGAGGGGAGGAGGTTGTATGTTTTAAAAAAAAAAAGGATTGGGGATTTCAAGCACAAGCAAAAGCAAAGCGTGAAAGCTGATAAAAGATAAGCAGCATGAACAAGCTCAGTAAAGAAAGATAAAAGAGCTCAGGTTTTGGTGCCAGTGAGCTAAGTCCCACCTCCTTAGGCAGAGCACAGAGTAGGTTTTCTCAACAAAGCTGTTCAATACATTCTAGCTCACAAACCTCCAATACAATTTTTGGATTTCTCAACTTTGCAGGTTAGCTACTGTCTTAGGTCATTTAGAATTCATGATACAGCCTTTCTTCCCTTCCTTATGCAGGAACCTCTAGCCAATCCTCAAAATACCACAGGTGCTGAAAAGAAAGAATTGTACCATTTTTCCACTCAAAAGAGTTCTTTATTTCTTTCATTGACTATGGGACAGAGGCTCTACACCTATAACAGGCACTCTCAGGTATGTTGGCTTGTAGTGGTCCCCAAGAAATAACACTAGTAGGGATCTCCATACACAGGAAATGCCAAGGACAAGAGGTGCAAGTCTTCACAAATGTATATCTGCTTCAGGGTCACTACCATCATATAGCAGAACATTGTTATGATTCCTCTAAACCTCATTTGCCATTTTGGATTTATTAGAAAACCAACTCGAGGATCAGAAGACACAAGTAACTCTTTTGGGATAATGTGAGAGGCAAGGATTTTTGTAGATAATATTTTTTATTGAACCAACTGTATATAGACAAGCTTTTGGGTACCAAGTACCCTTCCCTCTTACCTACCCTATCAGCTGCTCCCAGCATCTACTAAGTCAGTTTAAGTTTCAGTTCTGGCATCAAGTCTCCAAGCTACACAGCATAAAGATGTCCTTGCCCCTTCTTTGTGCATTATAAATTAATTTCTAATGCCTTTTTGCCTTCAGCAACACAGGAGCTGTCCTAAATCAAGCTGGAACTGTGCGCAAATTACAGAATCATAAGACCAGAAGGAACTTTGGAGGCCAACTAGTCCATGGGCTCTTCAGCAGATGTCCCACAGGCCACATATGTCCCCTGAGGGGTTCATCTGTGGCCCATGGGATCCTGGTCTGAGTGCTGCTCCCCTTCATTGTTCTGTATTCTGCTGCCAAGAATCTCCAGGCTCCCCCCACATCCTCCTGCTTCTGCTTCCTGTCCAAGATGTGGCATCTGCCTGGCACATCAGGCAGCCTTGGGAATGTGTGGCATATACAGTACAATATACTCCATGATCTAGTCCATTCCTAAATAGACCATTACTAAACGGGACATACCAGGACACACCATTCCTAAAACATCCCATCCAGGTGCCTATCCTGCCTGAAATCCTACTGCAATATAATACATGTTGTTATGTTAATATACTGCAATATATTAAATTGTCACTGAGACTTTTATCTTTGAAACTGCTATGAATGTTTTGGGGACAAAATCTGCACATTAGACATAATTTACCAATAAAATATGAACTACCTATTATACTCTACTGTATTAAAATCTTAATGCTGAGGGGCTGACCTATGGGAAGATCGGCAACCAAAAAGCCCACATTAAGGGCAAAATACTCTCAGATCTTTAAAGTAGATCTGAACACCTGCATGCAACTTGACCAATAGGTAGTCCCCCAGATTTCTCTGAAGATTTCACAACTTCTCTAGGCAATTTATCCCACTATTCTACTACTCTTGTAAATTAGGCTTGTAAAGATTGTTTGCCCTATTACAAATATTCTAATGAGTTTATTATCAGGGTCAGTCCCAGAAACAGTGAATTTTAAACTAATAGTGGATAAGGCTCATGGAATGCATATTTTAAATTCACTTTCTGTAACGAGGGTATCAGAAAACTGATTTGTACCCTAACTCAACTCCCGCAATGCACACGCTTTTCTTTAAGCACATGCTTAAGTCACACTGGATGCATCTACATGTGCAATTAGCACATAGCAATAAACTCCTTTGTAGTTTACACCAGAAATTATTTCTCCCGGATGCACCATTTACACATGCGCACAGGACCATGGCATGTTGAGCCAGGGCGTAGCAGGCCCGGGCTGGCAGAGGCCCTGGGTGTGGTGGGCCAGCCTGAGGCTGCTGTGCCCCAGCTCACCATGCTGTGGAGAGGCTGGCTGGGGCATGAGGGTATTACAGTGTGGCACTTGCCAGCAGGCAGCCCCACCACTATAGCACCCTCATGCCCCAGCCAACCCCAGTCACTGTCTACACGTGCATTTTGGTGCACACAGTTACTCTGATTTAGGACAGTACTTGTCCCAGACAGTACTATCCTACAGCAGAGTTAATTAATTTACTGATCCCTAATATGGGCACATGTATAGATGGTGACACTTTACTATGGAGCTAATTAGTCAGCTCTCCAGTAAAGCACACAAGTAGATGCACCCCAACTGCTACTTTAAGCTTGCTGCCTTCATGATAAAAGCTGGACTTCAAGTATGTGTTCCATTTTTCCTGAACTGGTAATCTGTAGGAATTATTTTTATCAACAAATAGAAACATGGAATGTGACCTAAATGAACAACATTATAGATTGTAGTCTACTTTTTAATACTTCATGACCTTCAGACATCAAATTATTCTCAGTAATTATTAAACAAACACTATTGAACAAAAAATAAACAGAAAAATATCCCAATTTGCTTGCACATAATTTCCAAATAGAAAAAAGAGTTGAGTCTAAAATAGTATTTGTTACAAATTATTAACTAAGGCCTATCAGTCTTCTATAATGTGGTTTTTCAACCTTTTTTATTTACAGTGCCCTAAACCATTTCAAATGGAGATGTGGACCTCTTTGGTAATCTATGTATAGTTAACATAAGTAGATAATTATTGACAAACAGTTGTGTTAAAAATAAAAATAATATTAACAACAGCAATAGCAATGATACAATTCTGTGAACTCATAATTTTGTTGTTGGTTCTAATGAGATGGTTCAGCTTGCTTCTTGGCAGAAAACACATGCAAGTTTGGTAGGATACGAAACAGTTTCAGTTTTAGATCTCCCTCAACATCTAATTTGTTTTGCTATTTTGTTTTTATTGATACTAACGCTGAAAACCCACTTTCACATAAGTACACAGTAGTGAATGGCATTAAGACTTTACTGGTCTTACCTGTCAGATCAGGGTACTCCTTTTTATTTTCAACCAGAATTGGGCAACAGGCTCCTGCTTTAATTCAAGTTTTAGTCAACAGTCACAGGATAACTCAAGTAATTGGTCTTCTTTAGCTATTAGACAAGAACTAGAGTTGCAGTCTGCTACAAAGGGGTTATGAATCCATTCATTCTCATTGCCCATTTCGGGAAAATACTGGCAAAACTGAGATTTGAGCACCAGCAAGTGTTCCTCAATTTCGCTTTTCACATTACTGTCCAGAGTCAAGTCATTTTCAGCAAAAAGCTGTCAAGGTTTTCAAGTGTGTCAAATTTGTTTTATCTTACTCAGGTAACCCAGAGTTGAAGCTTCTTGGTGAAAGTCATCTGGTACAGTCCCCTGCATACACAGACAACCATTCACCCAGGGATTTCCCAAGATTGCCATGTCAAACTCTCACACATTCACATGTTTTAGATGTACTGTGAAGAAATAGTCAGGAAACTAATACCCTATTCCCCACCAGACGTTTGCTGGTGGCCTCCCATCAGTTTTGCAGGACCTAACGTTTCATTAAAAATACATGCAGTTCTTATTGTATTGAAATAAAGCTTTCCATAAGTGCCTCAAGACACTGCCAGTTTTCCCAATGGAAATTCCATCCAAACTGGTATGCACACACGCTCACTGTCTCTCTGCCTCACTCGCACACAGACACGTCTGTTCCAGTTTGTAGACTGGTATCTCCAGGTGCATGGTGGGGCTGCAGTGTTGCCAGGTCCTGTGAAGCAGCAGTGGTAGCAGGATGAGGAGGGGCTGACTGGCTGCCTTTCGCCTGCTGGCATTTTCCTGCCTGCCAAAGAAGCTCAGGTGGCCTCTGGACATGGAGGGAGATAGAGGAGCAGCAGCAACACCAGCAGCATTTCCCCTTCACACAAGACTGCCATCTTTACAGCCACCTTTCACAGACCCCCTAGACATGCTCTACAGACCCTCAGGGATCCATGGGCCATGGGTTGAAAACCACTGTTCTGTAAACTACCAGAGTTATTACTCTTAAAGCAGAGGAGAAAGCCAAGAAATATAACTTTTAACTTTTGTATATTCTTCCACTTTAAGACAAATTTTTGTCCAGGAATATACAATCTGCTGAGAAAGTATGTGATCTAAAAAACCTCTAGCTTTTCATTTGTGGTGAATTTAGAAGCCATTTTCACAAACCCCTTGATTCTCTATATTATTGGTGATGCATGTCCACATCATGTAACTCAATCCCCAAATATCTGTGTTTTATAACCTTGTTTTCCTTTTTTGTTACCAGAACACTTACACTTGAACAACCCTCGAGTTTGGTATGTGTCAAAATAAAACCCCTCTTAGAACCTAAGTTAACTCCTAATGAAGACAATAAAAAAATCGCATTTAGCTCATCTGGCAATTACAAAATGGTCATATATGGAGATATTATTTTGTCCCCCATTACATCAACATCTGAGTACCTGACCATCTGTAATGGATTTATCCTCACAAAAGGCACGAGAAGAAGGGAAGAACTATTAACACCATTTTATGAATGGGGAACAAAAAGGCTAATACTGTGTAACATGTGGGGGCATCAGGTACTGTTATCTGAATTGCTCTTTGCTGAATTGCTCATTTGTGAATAACCAAGATCAGCTCTTCTTCAAAATATAGTCTCTGGAACCTAGGTAAGAAATTATTTTCCCTGAAAGGCTGGCCACCTGTTAGAGATCTTTAAGACTACGACTCAGTGATTTTAAAATTGATTTCTTTCAGCGCGTAAGTTCAGTTTCCTCCTCTGCCTAAAGTGCATTCTTCTATTTCTCTAGAAGTAGAGAAAGGAAGAGGTAGACCCAGGTTCAGTACCCCTTTTGATGGAAGAAATTCAAACCCTCACCTCTGACATCCCTGGAGTGTGACGTAATCTCCAGGCTGTGGAATATTCTGCATGGAAAGCATTCTCAAACCCTCCACTTGAAGCTGGGGCACAGTACAGAGAAAGAATGCAAGATTCACTGAGTCAGAAAGAGACTAATTCATGTGCATATGAATGAGGGATTATCGCTTAGTTTAGTGATTAGAGAAGGAGGAAATCATGTGTTCCATCCCTGCTCCCAATACTGGTTTTATATTTTACATTATCAGTCATTACACAAAATATAGAGCAAGAATCACATAGCATTTCATACTTCCCCAAAGCTTTCTCGACTCAAGTGAGTAAAATAGATTGAAACTCAAGCAGAGATTCTATTAAATACAATTAACACAGTTTAAATCCTAATTTTCATAGCCAGAAAGTAATTGAAAATGCCTTATATTTAAAAATGCTCATCTGTGTTGCACAATTCCACAAGGCTAGCATGAGAGAATGCACTACAATGATAGTGCAGGCCTTAAGAAGTAATACATTGACTTCAAAACAAAATCCCAGTATTTTGCAATGGTCATGTCATCTCACAGTTGTAATCTTACATTAAAAAGACACTGGATAAACTTTTCAAAAGTATTTAGCTGGTTCAGGATACTAAGGCTCATTGAAATTCAAAGGGACTTAGACTGCTAAGTCACTTTTAGGTGCTTTAGAATATTTTGCCCTCTGTCAAACAGCTTAAATTAGGGTCTTCTATTTTTGTAAGGAGTGGGGGGGCAAGAAAGTTATTCACTATGAACAGTAATGATGTAACATCTAATAACCAGGTGTTGAAAAATTAAAAGCAAAGATATATGTGATGAAGGTCAGGAAAGGAAAGGTGGTTGTCCAGAGGTCTCACATTGAAATCACACAGAAGAGAATTTTAACCAGTTCTAGGTGCTCAATGATGAAAGATTTGTAAAGCTGTGTTTGGAAAGGGCAAAAGAGTGTAATTAATAGACTGCAGGTTTAAAAAAACAGGTGCGAGAGAGGAAAAGGCTGGCAGGAGAGGCAGTTCTTCACATTAACCACAAGATGGCACAGAGCATTCAAATGATAAGTTCAGAAATGAAATAGCATATCACAAAGGCAAGAAACAATTATAATTTATGCCAACAAAAACTATGAATGACTTATTAAAAAAACCCATAAAAATAATAAGAAGTGTACATATACCTACACACCCACAAAATGTCCCAAGCAAAGCTCCTAGTCTGAACTTTATTTCCTACACATAATAAAATGAATCAAAGACCAAAATGACAGCATGCAGTCATCTGTTTAACACTAAAAATCTAAACGATATGTTGCATGTATAAAATGCAACATATTTGTATGAGATGAGAGACTGGCTGGACGGAAGCAAGTGTGGGTATGAGCAGGCAGGTAGTGGGAATGGCAGAGCAGAAAGTTTGAGTGGGATATTCTGCAGGAGAGGTGCAGACATGACTGGGCAAATGGTAGGACCACCTAGAACAGTGGTGCTTAGCTTCCAAGCTATGAGCCAAATCCAGCCCACAGGGCCATGTCATCCAGCCTACTGGGCTCCCCACAGGTCTGGAAATTTGGGGCGGGGCAGCAGTAGTGTTAATTGCTGCTTCCAGAACAGTAGCAGAAAAGGGGCTAAACTATATTAAGTTTTATGTCAGATCTGTCTAGAATGAAGCATCCAAGCGGGATAATATTTGCTTGGCCCAGCTGGACTTCAACAACTGTCCTAACATACATGCCAGACCCACAAATGAGACTCTGGATCAAAATGCCCTGTAAACAGTGTCACTCTTCCTTCTCCTCCTTTCCACATGGGAGAGGGAAGATATGCCCACTGAAGGGATTTGCTGCTTGTGTAGGTGGTAGGTGGGGTGAGAGCAAACACACTAAACATCAAAAAAGGGATGAGATAGTTTCTCTTTTGCAGAGTATGTTCCTCATATTTACCACAGGGTGGTGCAAAAACATAAAAAAGTAACAACAGATCGGAAGGCAAGAACAGAAGATGGCCCAGACAAAAATGTATGAGAACTTCCACAAGGTGTCGACTCAGACAAAACATGAATGACCTGAGAAAACAGTCATAAAGCTACCAAGTGAGTCTGCTTTTCTAAACTTTGTTTTAGAAACAGACCTCTCTGAGCAGAGCCAATATACCTATCAACCCGTATTAGCCTTTCTAACATGAACCATTTAAATTATATAGCTATTGCAATAATTATTTTACTGAACATGGAATGTAATAAACATGGAAGGAGAAATATAGCCATAAACTGTTTAATCTGGAGAGTATAGTCAAGCAATTACCGTGTACCAATGAGCATGTCGATGAACTGTGTAACAGATCCATTTGAAATATCACCGTAAAGAACAACTCTTTGGCGGTGAAGGTGTTTTGCACAGAGCGTTTAGAAAGACTATGTGCCTAATATGCTCCAGTGTCTGGTTGTTTCTTCTCTCAGAATCCATTTAGCAGATCTCTTTTGAATTTATGCAGCTATTTTGAAAGGATTTGCTTGATTTCAAATAGAAGAATACTTTTAAGTACTGCTATCTACCTCTAAATTGCACTAAATCTTATGGAATCAGAAACAAAGGAGAAAAATATCTGTGAGATATAAATTCATTCCAGTTGTTTTGGGGAGGTTTTACTTGCTTGCCTGTTTTAACACAGGTAGCCGAGAAAACAAAAATGCTAACTATCTGAATAAAAATGGTAGGAGAGGTCCGTAACTGAGCTAATGAAATATAAATGGGAAGCTGGGTGCTCTTCTCCTTTTACAAACTCTTTCTCCTGGTGAATTCAGAGGCTGGCAGGAACAGCTGACACAAACCTTCAGCAGACATAACTGAAATATGTGGGTTCTCCCGGTCTCCAGAACCGGTTTGAACAGAACAAAAGAGGGTTTTCCCTGCCTTTGGTGAAGTTCATCCCACCCTCTGGCTGGGGATAAACTAGTCCTGCCAAGATCGACTTCTATTTCTGGCTCATTAAGATACTTCTGAAGAGCAAATATTTTGCCTTTTGGAATGCACCAGATTGTGCTTGATGCAGATGAACCATCCAAAATCTCTTCTCCCGAATAAAGGGCAGATTCCTCAGTTCGTGTGCCCGATTTCTCTCCCAACTCTTCAAGCCTCTTCCAGCAGCATTCAGAAGCAAATGCTTTGGGCTCGAGGCTGTGTCCTTAATCAGCTGTAAGGGCTCTGGCATTAGACCACTCTCCTTCTGCTGCACTTATAATGTTGCATGCCTGCTATTAGAAGCTTTTGGGTGCTGGCCTGGAAGGGCACGTTTTAAAGAGTTTAGGGGGGCGATCAATGCAAGAGACACACAATGGAGCGCGGACCCAGGTCCTCTTCCACAGCACGGTCGCCTTCTGCGTTACACCTCCTGTAGCAGTGAGACAGAAGGGAAGCAGCAGCCGCCCGCACATGCGCAGTGGGGTTGTTTTTCACAAAGCTGGTCTTAAAGTGAGCTGGCAGTCTGCAGCCTCCCTGTCTTTGTACAGAGACCACAGAGCTGGGTAGCAGCTGAACAGCAGCTAGTGCTGTGACTTCCAGCAAGCCCAATGAAGCGTTTGTAGAGCAGACACTGGTCCTGCCTGCAAGCTTTTTTGCACGGCAGAGGCTTTGATCAGTGTCAAGTGAAGATCCCATTTTATATGAGATCTTGACTTCGATTTGGGGGTTTTTTTCTTACAGTATATTTTTATAGACTTTGTTATAAAAAAAAAAAATGGTGCTGGGGAAGGTGAAGAGTTTGACAATAAGCTTTGACTGTCTCAATGACAGCAACGTCCCCGTCTATTCTAGCGGGGACACAGTCTCAGGAAGGGTCAGTTTAGAAGTTACTGGGGAAATTCGAGTGAAATCTCTTAAAATTCATGCAAGAGGACATGCAAAAGTGCGCTGGACTGAATCTAGAAATGCTGGATCCAACACTGCCTATACGCAGAATTACACTGAAGAAGTAGAATATTTCAACCATAAGGACATCTTAATTGGGCACGAGAGAGGTAAGTTGTTGTTTTTTTTCATTTTAATTCAGGAGTCAGAATCCTACACAGTCATTTTTGGATGCAAGCAGGCATGCCCATCTTCGCATCCTCTTGGCTTGAACAGTCTTTGGAGGGGGACTGGTTATTATATCCATTAAAAACCACAACATTCACGGATGTGAAAATGTACTACATCTCTTATGGGCTGTAGGTTTTGATGATATGGGCATTGATGGTGGGTCAGACTGCATCTGCAAAGTGCCTGCAAAACAGGACTTTCTCCAACTACCTGCCTTGAACAGAGCTTCTTGCAGAGGCACTTCCAGTTTATGATTATTTTAAGTGTGTCAGGAAAAAAATAGTGCTATAGCTAGACATGAGCAGGGTTGTGTTCCCTATTGCACTGAGAACCGGGGGGCCAAGCCGGCTAGTTAATGCTTGTAAGTGACTTTTTTGTAACTTCTCATCAAATGCTGAGATGCAAGACAGAATCAGGCTTTTGGACGTTTATGGATATAACTCCTATTTTTCAAATCGATTATGCAAGGCCTTTCGAAGGATGGGTAATTGTTGGCGGATAAAGGATTCCCTGTGGCTTATTTTGACATATACTCTCAGCACTCCACGTGTGGCTTCTTCTCCCCCCCTCCCCCCCAGTAAGTTAATAAATCACCTGAATGTCTTTTATACGCCACATCTGTCAGTGAGGCAGGTATAAAGATCTGCCTGCAAGCCTCCTTTGAGCCCCTGAAGTGTCCAACTGGAGCATCATGCCTAAGTTGGGGAGTTCAGGGAAGCTGCATTCATTGAAACCTGCTGTGCCAGCCACGTACAGTGCAAAATAGATTCCTATCAAATAATGAGGGGGGGGAGAAAGGGAATCAAGCCTTGGCGAGGGGGCAGCGGGTCTTCAGATGGCTAATCTATTGTTTGAATGGTGACACGGTAGAAGTATAGGGGACTCTTGGCTTGTTTTTCTGAAGTTTCCACCCTTTGTTAGAAGCGGTTCAATCCTGTTTGGGACCAGTCCTGGGGAGAGGGAGGGGGTGCGAGCTCTCCTCTCCGCAGATTGGTTACACGCGTCAGGTGGTGGCGATGACTTAATTCCTAGCACAAGAAAATAATGTTAAAACTGGTTATGTAATTTTCTTTTTTCTCTCCCCCTTGTTGCCTTTCACTTATTCTGCATATATATAAATAAGTGCCGCAGAGACCAGTGCGGGAGCTGAGGGGGGGGGGGGTCCCCTCTTTCTCCCCCCCACCTTACAAAGCCATCTCATTCAGGGGAAACTTGGGGGTTTGCGCTGGCAAAGGCTTTTAGAATAAATGGAAGGATTTTATTAGTATTACTATTTTAATGTTCACAAAATGAGCGGGTTGCGAGGCCCGAGGTAAAATGATGGGGTCCCTTCCCAGGCAGAGTTCGTGCCCTCTACCCATCCCCTCTGCGGATGCCGGGTGGGAAGGGGCCTGTGTCTCTCCCTCCACAGCCCAGGGGATGACTGCAGGGGGCGACTCGGGGCGCCCCCCGGGACAGGGAGCGAACAAAGAGGCCGGCGGGCGGGCGGTGGGTGCGCGACTCGGCGGTAGCAGCTGGGCGCTGCGCGGCCGATGCGGCCGCCGGGCAGCCCGGGCGCCCACTATTCTGCCCACGCCGCTCACACCAGCTTGGTGCCCCCAGCCCCGCCCCGCTGCGCCGCCATTGGCTCGGCGCCGTTTGTTAGCCTGTTGCTAAGGCGATGCCCGCCGCTGATTGGCGCGGGGCGAGGCGAGGGCGGGGCAGGTCCCGGTTCCTGGAGTCCGGCGTGCGCCGCTGCAGGATGGGGGTGGGGGTTGGGGATCGACCCCCCCTGCACCGCGGGCCTGATCCTCTCCGCCTTGGGCTGCGGCCGGGGCAGGATCGGGCCCGTGTGCTGTGGGGCTGAGGGGCTGCAGCCCGGAAGCCCCGAGAGAAGCCGGGGGGAGGCGGCGAGTCCCGCCCCGCCCGCTAGGGTAGGCTGCGCGCCTGCGCTCGCGTGTGCTGTGCCGTGCGCCTGCGAGCGCCGGGCGCGCCGGCTGGCTGGGGCTCTGCTCGCGCCGGTTTAGGCCGGTCCTCTCCTGCTCCAGTCTAGTCTGTGATTGACAGCTCAGCACTTGTTTACCACAGCGCCGCCGCCGCCCGGCTCCCGGGGACTGCTGAGCTGGCAGAAAGCGGCCGGCCGGCCGGCCCGGGGGGTGGGGGAGAGAGAGGCACGGAGTTTTAGGGCGAGGAGAAGAGAAGGGTCCGCGGCCTGCCCTGGGGTCCACTCACCTGCCTAGCCCCATCTCCCCCGCCACTTCAGGCCCCTGACGGGGGTTCGCAGCTTTGTCCCTTCTCCAGGGAGGGGGAGAAGCAAACCCTGCATCAAACCCCACTGAAATATTACCCCCCCCCCCTTTTTTTTCTTTTTGGCCTCCCCTGAGGTGCTTCAGGCCGCGGGGAGGTGCCCAGTTCTTTCCCTGCCTCCAGTTATTTTGCCACCTCCAGCATCTCTGTTTGACCCAACTCGGAGTCCTCCCCAACACCAGGGTCGCAAGCCGCCCGGGTCGTTTCAGCCCCCCTGTGCCCAGGCGGGGTTGGGAGGGAACAAAGAAGGGCAACTTGTTTAAGGGCACCGGGAAACTTCCGAGGCGGCGGCTGGGCAGGACGGAGCCATTTAACTGCAATGCTTTTAAGAAACCGGTTCTGTGTGACACTCATTCCCGGAGCCGGCCACCTCCTGCACCCCTTAGTTTCTCTCTCTGGTACTTTCGAGATCGGGTTTTGCAGATGGTCTCTTCAAGGGTTTCAGACCTCAGTGTGGTGGCTGGATAGGGGAGAAAAGGAAGGAGGATTGTGCAACTGAATCTTGTCCAGCAGGCTGGACGTGCAGTATAACATGAGGTTACTTTCTGAACGATGTGAAACCATTTCAGTTAGGACTTCCCTAGGCATTATACTGGAAAAGCATTGTCATCAGGTTGATTCTAGAATAAAGCATGGAGTTGTAAGCCACGTATTCAAAGTACTAATCGAATTAAAAGCAACTGGCCTCTGTATGTTAACTCCATCCAACCATGTTGCCTGCCCATAGCAATTCAGTTGTCATATACCCAAAAGTGAGTTAAGTGAATTAGATATGTCTACACAGTTTACATTTAATAACAAGCATATCATTTCCTTTCAGTACAAGAAAGAAACCTATGTAATATATTATGTGTAAAATGTTTTCAGGTGGAATAGCATATTGGGTTTTTCCCCCCTAGATGATGACAATTCCGAAGAAGGCCTCCACACTATTCATTCAGGAAGGCATGAATATGCATTCAGCTTTGAGCTTCCACAGACGTAAGTACTACATGCAATACCCATGTTGTGTAAATACCATGTTAAAGCGCATGTTTATTAAACCATGTGAAAGATTTTAGTGGACGGGGGACCCTTTTTCAGGGACAGGAGAGGTTGCACTAAAAGAAGCAACCTGGACTGAATCTTAACATGCCCTTTTTTATTTTATATATTTTTTTTTAATGTGGGTGGAAAAAAAATTGAAAGCTAACTGTTACTCTTAAATCAATCATTCCCTTTTTGACCTGTTGCAAATGACATGAATAAGTTGGCTATCCCATATGATGCTCTACTTACTACAAGGAGGAGAAAATTGATTGATTGATCAATCCTGGTCCCTGGAGAGTTGCTGGGATCACTTCTCGCTGCATCAAAATTCCCTCAGTCATGTAGATAAGCAGACTTTGCAAAAAAGGATTCAGTAATAATCTGCTTGGGCTCAGTTTGGAATGGATGTGAGAAAATGAACTGTATCTGGACTCATGTAAATAAATGGTTCTGAGAGTTAAACTAGTAAATGGAAGCAAATCTGTATGCAGATTGCAAGATGGTGGCTGTATAGAAACCAAGAGGGAAATAAGCAGACAGATGCATAGCAAGGAAACAAGATTATTTTGGGGATTAAAACAAAAAGCAAGAATGCTAACAGAACTATTTGGGTGATAAATACAGACATGCATGGGATGTCCATTCTTAGAAAACATCTCAAATGTCCATAAGTATACGTAAAGTGATTGGGAAATTGTGTGATGAGATTTCACTCTTGTGGGCTTCAACAAAATATCTGAGTGACTAAGTGAGGGACAAAGTGGTTAGAAGGGAGAAGGAGAGGAAAAGATCTGGGGTAAAGGCAAAGCCTACATTGAGGTAGAAAACTTGGAGGGATTTCATGAGAGTTAAGATATCCTAACTCCACACAATGTGGGGCTGGTAAAATTTCGTATTATTTGAGGTGCAGGGTGTCTGGCTTTTATAGGAGTTGCAAGTATTTAGCCCTTCCTAACGTTGGTCTCAAAAGGAATAATATGAATAGTACAGTTGTTTGCAATAGATACAGCTAAAACATGTCAAAAAGGACCCATATAGGAATTCTAGAATGTGAAACTGGCTTCTGATGAACCCATCAATTACCATTCAAGAAGCAAGGATGACAATGGTGAAACAAGTCTGAGTTTGGATATTAAAACTAAAGACACTATTTGAAAGAGATCAAGAGTTTGGTATGGAAGATGAGCAGTAGAATATAGTACAGACCTAAAAGGGTGACCGTAAAATTAACTGATTAAATTTGCTGCAGATGAAGCAGATCTTGTGAAAGAGGGCTGACAGCACAAAGCTTTAGGAACGACACACTTTCAGATGGCTAGTACTGACCAGAACAATGTGTAAATAAGTTTATTCAGTTTGTTCGTCAAGAGAAAAAACAAGCGCGTGTGAGACTGAGTTTAATTGTCATAGTCTGTGTGTCAAAACCATAGTATTAAAATTCAAGGTACCCAAAATGCTGCAGATTTGAGATTTAGATATTTTTAAAATGTTAGAAAAACATAGGGTCAACCCCTCAGGGTTGTTTTTCCCGCAGATAGAACTAACTCCCATTGTCTTCAGTGAAATTCAGAGTATAGACTGCTGGATTTTGGTTTTCTGAAGGACAGTTTAAGGTGGCCTTGTCAAACTACAGGGGGTTTGGGAGCGAACACAAAGGGATTAGGTAACTATTTGGAGTGTCTTAAATTAGTTAAGGTGAGCTACAAGAACAACAGGTCATACATTTTAACTAAGGCAAAGCCAGATACTACTGAAGGGCAGGTACAAGTGTACTTTACACAGAAGTTAACTCACAAAATATACTACCAAAGACAATGATACATCACATTCCTACATCATAACTGTTGAGAGATTTCATGGTTAATTATTTTTCTTTCAAAACTGATCTTTTTGAAATGTGGAAACTTTCTAAGTAAGTTGTACTTAATTAGATAAATAAATGGTACAGTGCAGCTTGATAAATTGTATCACTGTTAGAGAGAGAAAAAGGCTTACTCAATTTTGACCTTTGTCCTGCACAGACCACTTGCTACCTCATTTGAAGGCAGACATGGCAGTGTGCGCTATTGGGTGAAAGCCGAATTGCACAGACCTTGGCTTCTACCAGTGAAATTAAAGAAGGAATTTACAGTCTTTGAACATATAGATATCAACACTCCTTCATTATTGGTAAGAATTGAGAGCTGTGTATATATTGTTTTTGTATTTGGCATATCTATAGTCACTGAAACCATTACAAAATCTAATTTTAATACTATCCGCTAGTTAAAGTGCAGGTGACTAACCCATTTTAGCAACTCATAGCAAGCTGCCATATTGAAAAGTTACAGAGTGGTTGGAGTTGAAATTATCTATATTTTATATTTATCTGTAAACTGAATCGGTGGCAAATTACAAAAAAAATCTCATTCAGGAGAGGTTCTATTCACTATTCTTTATCAATTTAATACAGAATAATTTAGCTGCTAAAAGAGCACTATTATTCTTACAAATCTTCTAATTAATAACAGCCTGTTAAACTTAAAAATGTACAGTAAACTGTGCTGTAGTGCATAATTGATAAATTTAATATAGTTCCCTACCAGTGGAGAGAAACTAACACTTTTTTTTTATACTAAATCTTTTTGATATTGGACAAGATATTTTCAAGGAGGTTCTCATTTCAGTTTGGCTTAAAACCCTTTTTCTTTCTTCTCAATGAGCAATGCATGCAAAATTTAAAAGTCATTGAAATAAGGGAGTGGGAGATTTATATATGGGTGAAAAATCAGATTTTATCAGAGGATCTATGGCCTCACCTATAATCTCTATTAAATCAAAGGAAAGATGTATGTGGAACTTGAATAGACCATTAATCATGATCTCACATAAAACAATGCAAACTTAATTGATTTAGGTGGAAATAGGAGCAGGTTTATTCTGAGAACAGCAAATAGTTAATATTCAGGATTGCAGCAGTGGGACTTTGTTTTACATGAAATACAATTAAGGGAAATGTAGAAAGATGCATTTAGTTACAATTTTATGAAAAACTATTGACACTGTTGAAGATATGTGGGCCAAAAAGCTGTTTTTTTCCTAAAGCAAAATTTTTCTGATTGTCTTTGTCTTTGTTTTTTTTCAATGAATTCTTCAGTGAGGATGAGACTAATTGAGGTAGCTCTGGTAAGGTAACTAATACCAGTGCTAGACTGGATTTAGGACAAAACATTCTTTGTTTACTTGCACAGTGTTAGGGAAGTCAACATAACTATTCTTTTGAGTAAAACCAGTAGGGTTTTGCCATTTAGTATCTTAATACTATTTCTCTGCATTAATTAGAGCCTCATTAATATGCACAATTAATTCTGGGTTTAATGTTTGGTTTTTTTGCAGTCACCCCAAGCAGGCACAAAAGAGAAGACTCTTTGTTGTTGGTTTTGTACCTCAGGCCCAATATCCTTAAGTGCCAAAATTGAAAGGAAGGGCTACACCCCAGGTATGTAGCAAGAATAACTTCTTTCTTCACTCTCTCTTAAAATTACCCTTTTTAATTCATGGCCTTACATAAATAAGTATCAAGGTAGTTTTTTTTATTTGCATATTGTGGTCTTCTGAGTGTGCTGTTGAACCAGATGCATCATAGCTGTAACTTCAAATTGGAAAAGTACATTTTCCTTTACTAGCCTTGCACACTTGTCACATCAGCTCATACTGAACTTCATTCTGCTTATTGCTATCAATGAATATTTTTGCCAATAAATTTAGTATTGGCAGGAGCTGGCCCATTGTAACCATGTAAACATATTTAAAAATATATGTGTTTCCATGTAAGCAGATGTGAACTGAATGAAATTCTGTTTCATTCCAGGTGAATCAATTCAGATTTTTGCTGAGATTGAGAACTGCTCTTCCCGTATGGTTGTGCCAAAGGCAGCCATTTACCAAACACAGGCATTCTATGCCAAAGGGAAAATGAAGGAAGTGAAGCAGCTTGTTGCCAACCTGCGTGGGGAATCCCTGTCATCTGGGAAAACAGAAACCTGGAATGGCAAACTGTTGAAAATTCCACCCGTTTCTCCCTCAATCCTTGATTGCAGTATAATCCGTGTGGAATATTCATTAATGGTACGTGTCCTGTTCATATTCTTTCTTAAGCATATGCATAACTACTTTGGAGGCATGATCCCATGCTAATTTTGTTTAAAAAAATCAATGCATCATTGTTGAAATGCATAAAGGAGAATAGGTTTAGGAATAGCAAGTGCTGCATTTGTCCAGGAGGTTTCCAACCCTCTGATTCTGTGACAAATGGCAGATGATTTACAGCCATGGCAATTTTCAAAATATTTTTCACCTAATGTGAAGAACTCTCAACTTCTATTTAACTTGGTAGGGTTCAGCACTTCTTTTTGGCACAACCCTTTAAAATAGTGTATTAGAAGCAAGTATAACTCTCACCTGGAACTGAGGGCAGAATTAACCCACTAGGGACTGATTCAAACCAGCTTCTATTCACAGGCTTTTTTTGTCACTTACTTTTTAGGTATACGTTGATATCCCTGGAGCAATGGACTTATTCCTTAATTTACCACTTGTCATTGGTACTATTCCTCTACATCCGTTTGGCAGCAGAACATCAAGTGTAAGCAGCCAATGTAGCATGAATATGAATTGGCTTGGTCTTACACTGCCTGAAAGACCTGAAGGTAAATTGATTTTAATATTAATCTCATCTGCTTTAATAGTATTTTGGGCTTGTATGTCTGATTTACCTCATCACCACTTTATTAAGAAACCCTTTCTCAGTAAAACCCACATGGCGGGAGGTCATTTCCATATGGGTCTCTTTCCGTGCAATTTCTGCACCACCCAGTTATATTGTGGTGGGTCTGTGGTTCCCTTTTTTTATGCTGTAGAAAGAACAGTGGAGCCCACCTGCTCCAACATCTTAACCATGAGAATCGGTGCAGATGGCACAGGATGCTAGGGGATTTCAGCGTGGAATTTCAGTATCTCCAATTACTGGTCCCCAGTTACTTCCCTGGCTTGGAAGCACCCCAGTCCATTGCAGCAGTGCTGTCAGGTCTTCATCTGGCCCACTGGAAGCTGGGAACCTAGTGGAAAGACAGCATAGGTTGGGCTGTATTAACTTTGTGCAGGGAATCTCTGCATTGCTCACTGGTAGAATTATATATGTTTCCCCTTCCTGTAATTTGGTTTTACTCAGTTGTCAAAACATCCATGTGCACGAACCTTAGGCAGAAAGAGAGACCTCCAAAAGAAAGTGGGGTCGTCTCACACTTTTCTACCTAGGCAAGAAAAGAGTGCTGTCCCATACCCAGATTTTAGGATAATCAAGCTAAAAGTCTATGATGATTGTCAGTCATCTTAACAACATAAATTTGAATTTATTTAGATAGCATAGTCTTGTATACAAAAACGTAGCTATAATTCTTGTCACTGAGCACTTTAACTTTTTTAATGATTAAAGTTTTAATATTTGTCATATTATGTATTTTGACATGCATAAGAACTGTAGTTCGAACTGCGTGTACCTTTTCCCTCTAGCACCTCCTAGCTATGCAGAAGTGGTCACAGAGGAGCAAAGACAGTCCAGCCTTGCACCCATAGCTGCCTGTGACGATTTTGAGAGGGCACTTCAAGGACCATTATTCGCCTACATCCAAGAATTTCGTTTTCTGCCTCCACCTCTTTATTCAGAGGTAAGTAT
Source organism: Crocodylus porosus (assembly GCF_001723895.1). Lineage (NCBI taxonomy): Eukaryota > Metazoa > Chordata > Crocodylia > Crocodylidae > Crocodylus > Crocodylus porosus. The sequence goes on along the minus strand of NW_017728909.1, from coordinate 60,516,006 downwards.
ACGAGTATGCCATTAATTACTGTGGCTCTTAGGTGTGTGTATTCTGCTTTCTTGTGGAGGAACTCTTAATAAGCTGGAAATGAGAACTGTGTTCCACCCTTTTATAATTATATTAACCTCTACAAGCAAAGACTGTGGAACAAGACATACACCAAAATAGCTTTTCAGGAATTTCATTCATGTCAGTATCATTGCTGTAGAAGACTTATGCAAAGTAGCTGAGAATCTGGGCGAGAAAGTAGGAGCCGTTTGTGCTCAATACTCCTTCAGTAAAGGTGGTATCTCCTTGTTTCGGCATCTACTTTTAAATTTATGACCAACTTAAGGCAACCACTTTTTTGAAAATTATCAACCCCCTCCCATAGTAGGTCACTTCTGTTTTAGTGCCTGATTTCCTATCTGCTCAGTACACCTCTTACAGTAACCTGGATAGGAGTAAAATAGATTCTCTCCAATCCTTCATCTCTTTCCCATTGGAGTGAATGAACTGTTTCCCCTCCTATCTCCCCCACCCCCTGTTAAGCCCATACTATGGTAAAATGATAACTGTATATGTATCACAGTAAAAGTCTTCAATTTTATTTCAGGATATAAACTAATCTCTCTTTTCACGATCCACTTTTCTAGAATCAATGTCCAGCTGATAGGTGACATGTTTAGATCAGTTTCCGATTTGCAAGTCACCCTTACATTTGAAATTTTGTATCCCTAAATTTGAAAGGTGCCATATCCAGAGATTTTTTTCTTATATTTGTTTCTTGTAATTCACATCTCTAGCATGATATGCATATGAGCTAGAATTATGCTACTTTTGGCAGCCCTTAACTCTTGGGATATTGTTTCCAGAATGTTATCCTTATATATAGTTGATAGTGGGAGGCCAGTGTAACAGGAAAGAGATGTAGCTGCTGGCTGTTACCTGTTTCTTGTTTCTGTTAGCCAGGTTCTCATTTATTTGCTTCCGGAAGAGTGTGACCTTCCTTTGTTCAGTCTATCTCTAGGCCAATTCAACTACATTACTAGGCCTGTAACTCATGCCAGTGTCAATTCTCTTCTAAACCAAAGAAATACTTCATTGTGAGGAGGGGGTTGTTCTGGGGGGTTTGTTTGCTTTTTAAATCTGTAAAGCACTTAACATAGTTTAGGTCTAAAATGATGCATCTCTTTTGCCTTTCACTCTGCGCCCTCCCCCTTTTTCCCCTGCCTCTTGTTCTCATTCCTTCCACTAGCTTAGAATATTCCCTGCCTGATTCTGTGGCCCTCTCTTTTTATGCTCTGAAACCCTTTAGATGTAAAGCTTTCATGAATCACAATGGACTTTTATTAGAATCAGCTTCTGGCTGAGAGGTGACCTGTTTGAATCAATTTCTAAGTTAAAAATCAGTCTTAAATTCATTATTCTTTCTAAGATGGATATTTAGTTTGATAAAGCACCATTGGATGGCCCTGTTAAAGACAGTCTTTAGGTGCCTTTTATGGCACATACTTAAAATCTGCAAGAATTAAAACAATTTGTGCAGAACAAAAAAGCTAATTAATGCCACTTTTTTTTTTTTTTTTTTAAAGAGCAATATTAGGCAAATACAGATTGTAGGATAGTAATATTTTTGTCTTCTGGAATACTAACTTAACAAGCTGATTTTTTTTTTTTTTTTCATTAGTAATGCTAAAGACTCTTAAGAAGTCCCCTAAGGGACTTAATTGTTGGAGAGTTAGTTCTTTTTTTTTTTTTTAAATGGCATGTACTCAAGGCCAGTCTTTTAAAGGTATTTAGGTACCTAAGGATTCATACATAGGCACGTTTAGAAACTCAGTGGGCATCTAACCCCATTGAATTCACAAAATAGTACATTGATGGGCAACACTAATATTCCTAAAATAGATAGCCAGATGTCCCAGGCACTTGGTTTCCAATAAGTGCATTCCTTTTTCATATTTTGCAATATGAACAGTTTTAAAATGGTAGGGCAAGACAATGCGAGTTTAAAACACCTCAGAGGAAATTCAGTTCATTCTCACACTCAGTTCATTCTCACACTAAGTAAAAGGCTGTAACAAAAAATAGTGACAAAATAAAGTGATTTTTTTTTTTCCCCCCCCCTATTCTTAACAGGTATTACCGAGAAGCGTTTTGTTTCACATTTAAGAAACCAATCCAACATATTTCAAACAGAAAATTGTGTTTGTAATAAAATTTGCTTATCCAGAAAAATCACACTTCACACATCAGTATTTAAGTCTTTACATCTAAGCAGTCAAGTCTCAGCAATAACCTTTCATTGTATTTAAAACATACAAAACTCAGAGGTTAATTAGGTAAAATCTAATATAGACCTTTTATTACCAGAGCCCATTATAGTCAACTGGAGTCTATTCATTGACTTCAATGAGTTTGGGATCAGAAACAAATACCTATTGCTGCTCACTATCGCAAGATACTTAACTTTAAGAATTTGGATTTCTGAGGTTTGTTTGTTTTAATTTTCCTTTCTTTCTTTTTTTTATTTTCACTTAGATTGATCCAAACCCAGATCAGCCCACAGATGACAGACCATCCTGTCCCTCTCGCTGAAGGAAACCATTGCAAGCTGACTTGACTTCGGTTTTAAATCATATCTCTGCCGTGTTGAAGATCAAGGCGTCATAGTGGAGATTACACTTTCAAAGGAAGTGATATTGCTCTTGCCTGTAAAACGGTGAATAAATGAAAACCTGTGATCATGCTTTTGAAGCCTACAGCAACACCATAGGCCTGCTCCTTATGCTTGAAGACCTGAGCTTTTTTCCCTTAAATACTGGCACATATTAGGAGCAGCCTTATTAGCCTACGGTCATATGTGTCAAAACACTCACCATGTTGTAAAAGAGAGGGATGACTTCCTCTTTGATTTGAAAATTTGCACATGCTCATTGCTTACGTTGTGCGGTTCAGTGTCACTACAGCTTTCTCATTTATGCCGGACTGTTGTTACCCCTTCTAACTTGTTTGTGGTCCGCACAACAAGGAGCAAAAGAAAGCTTTGAAAAAACTTAAGATAACAAATGCACTGACATTTTTTTTTAATTTAATGTAGCCTGGACTTTACCTGCATATGCACATGCTCAGAATTGTCCTAGTAGGCTGATCATGTATCACCTCTTCAGCTTGGATCCTGTTGTGGATTTATTTACAAACATCAAATGCCTTCAAGCCAATCCTTCTTGCTGTATGTTTTGCAGCCTACTGTAGTAGATAAGCAACAGATGTGTAGGGGGGGAGAAGATAACAGAAGGAAACTAATAAGAGACTTTGTCAAGATTGTATACCTTCTTGATTTCTTTTAAGAATTTGTTGCCTTTCTACTATTACCGCAAAGCAGCATTTTGTTACAGACTGCCTAAAAAAAAAATCACTTAATCTCAGGTGAACTCATCACTTGCCAAACTGTTGGAATGCTATTTGTTTTATGTTGCACTGTTACTTTTTGTTTTTGTGTTTGTGGGTTTTCTGGGGTTTTTTGTTTTCAATTTTTTTTTAATTTTTTTTTTGGGGTTTTTTTAAGGGGGATTTGGAATAGGGACATACACAAAAGTAACAAACCCACCCTTATTCCCTTTTTATCTTTTCTACGATTTATGAAGAGATAGTCAAGTTATGAAGCTTAAAAATGAAGCAAAATGAAGGCAGCACCAGCATACACCAGCCAAGACCTAAGCAAGTTTAAATTAAAAAAAAAGTTCTGGCCATAATTCAGAGAGGTTTTCCATTCTCATCCCATAAATAGGGGTGAGATGGGAAAGTGAGTTTATTTTTATACGTAGTAACTTAATCATCAGAAATTCTATACATACATAGAGAGATACTAGACAAAGTATATTTAAAAAAAAGTGGTTACGGTTGTAGTAAGAAAGCTTAATCTGTGCATTTTGTGTTTATAAAATTATAAGGACAAGAAAAGATAAGCAGAATAATGAAACTAACTGAACTGGACACTGCAGTTACCAGTCCTACTAAAAGACTATATAGCAGAGATTTTGCTTTGATTATGTCCTCTTCGGTGTTCTGCATACAACAAAGCATTCACACAACACTTAAATGCTATGTGCAAACTGCTTTTACCCTGCATAACATGAATAAACTCAGTGTACCTGAGGGTGGCAGGGAACCAGTGTATGTTGTAGCACAAAAACCAGCACATAAGCAGTAGGGATTTTGTACATTTGTTTGCAGAAAGCTACTCACTATACAAACTTTCCTCTTCAGAAAAAAGCAGCCCAGATTTTTTAATGGGTATGCAGTTTTCATGTTGACTGTTCTATGAATTCGTGTCCCTTCTACCATTTACACCATCTATTATAAAGCAGCTGGAAGTGGGGGATGGGGGAGTTTTGTCTCTGGCCTGGTGCTTATTCTTACAAAATGCTTTCTTATTTTTAAGGCTTCAGAAATGACAAGATAGGCTTTTCCATAAGTGGCCTTTATGAAAACATGGAAGACACTTCATGTTGACAGGGTGAAAAAAACCCAGTATAAATAAGAATCGCGTTTTAAGTGATTCAGTTAAAGGGTTTGGGCTTCTGTGTAAGCAAACTAATATATTAGATAATAAGGAAATTGGGTGATGTCTTATCTTATTAGGCCATTTTTGTGAATGTCCCTCCCCTACAGAAAAAGAGCTGACGGGATTTTTGGCATAAAAGGGCATTTGGTGGTTTTATTTTTATTAATTTTTTTTTTTGTTCCTTTGTTTGTTTGTTTGTTTGTTTTAATGGACTAGGGAACAATTGTTGATACACATAGCATTAATACTTATCACAGTATAATGGTAAAATTTATATATAAAGCAGGATTGACCAATATTATAGTAATTGGCACTGCAACACAAAACTGGTGGGATTTAAAGATCTAAAACCTTTATCAAAGAAAAGTTTCCATTAAAATATTTCTTTATTCAGTTCTTTAGAGGCATTACTTTTTTCCTTTTATAAATATTGGTCAATTCTCAACATTATAATGAAGTGTGAGGGTTCACAGTTGTAGCCCAGTATTTGAGATAGACTCATGACCTGAATTAAGGAAAAAATAAGTAAAATCCAAAACTTTAGAGAAACGAAGTGCAATATTAAATGTTTGCTTTATAGATTATATTCTATGGCTGTTTGTACTTTTTTTCTTTTTTTTCTTTTTTTTCCCTTTTTCTTTTTCTTTTTTTTTTTCTCTTTTTTTAGTTTTGGTGCTGACTGTGTCCTTGTAGACTCTGTTTAAAAAAACAATACGTGGAAAACCATTTAATTTTTCCTATTGCTCTTCCTTGTGGAAATAAACTTTTTTTTAGAAAAAAAACTCAAAAACAATTGGTTTCCTTGAGTGGTTTTACTTGGGGGGGAGAGAGAGAGAGAACACAATTCATGAGACATGACTGCAACTTAAAGAACATTTTATTTTGCCACAGTTTGATCCGTTAACTTCACTGAAGCTGTTCTCGATTTGTGGATCTGACACAGCAGAAGCACCAAGTTTTAGACTTCTAATGGCTGGGTCTATGTGGAGAAACCAGAGTCCAAACAACCAAACAATTTCCTAGAAGGAAATCATGTCTAATTTGCAAGACATACATCATTACAGGACACTGTGTTTATATGTAAAAAAAAAAATCCATGATGATCTCCATGTTGTCTAACACTGTTGTCTACTAGCATTTTTTAAGCTTTTAGGGTGGCCATAATTTGAAGCCAGGACATGAAGCTTAGCAGACAGTAGCATTAGGGTCAAAGAGGTACCGTTTACTGTTTCTTGAAAATCCATTCATACTGAAAACTGCTATCTCCCATCCATGATTCAGTAATGAAATCCTCCTACATTCCATCAGTGAATCTATTACAATGGCATCTTGCTTCCACATACCACGCGCAGTTGAACTTCTGACAAAATGGATTATCTTAGTCTTCCTGTTTCAAAATGTCGCTTGGCCTAAGGAAAAGTTCACTGGGCTGGAAGCCAGGGGCTCTCGACTCCTATGCACTTTTTGTTGATGGGCATACAGAAATTCTGTAGCCTTGGCAATGCTGGTATTTTTGTACCCAAAGACAGGTTTCATAGGCCAAAAGGCCAGAAGAGACTTTTGCTAATCTAAACAAGTTGCAGAAATTCCCAGACTATATTCTTTTTTGTATTTCTTTACGGGGGGTGGGGGGAAATGCCCAATCTTGGTTTTAAAAATAATTAATAATGGAGAATCTATCAACACTTTGTAAGTCTTTTTAATAATTGATTACCTTTGCTGTTAAACGTGCATTTAATTTCCATTAGTAGTTCATGCCGTATCAAAATACTCACATTAGCTTTTTACTGAAATTGGACATTTTCGGTTTCACTTACCCTAGCCCAATCCATGTGTTACATTGCCTCTGTGCTATATTCAGGACTGCTGCTAAGAAAGGCCCTCCTGTACATGTGCGATTGGGCAGCTCAGGTCCCCAACGTCCACACGAGGCCAGCAGCTCAGTGCAAGAGGCGCTGCATGGAGGGTGAGAGACCCTGGGAGCTGCTTGAGGTGGCTTAGGTCTACAGCTGCTGGCATGGGGCAGAGCTCAGTGCAGATGATTCTGCACAGAGGGCCCAGGAACAGACCAAGCCCCAGTGCTGCACAAGGCTGCCCAGGCCTCCAACCCATAGCACAAGGCGAAGCGCCCACTACACACAGCGGTGTATGTGGCCTTAAGCCAAGCCGGTGGCAGCAAACTCAGGTGGCAGGAAAGCCCAGCAAGGAACACCTTGACCTGAAAAATGGGAGGCAACCTTCTGGGACTGTAAAGTAGTAAGTTACCCTGGAGAGAGGGTTCCCAGAGGGGAGGGACCCCCAGGATTGTGAAGAGGCACCACGTGGGCTGCTCCTGGGTCATGGTGGGGCTTGGAAGACTTTTTCTTTCCCCTCACCTCTTTTCCTGTAGTGGTACCTTGGGGTGGGGGTCCCTGCCCTGGAGGGCATCCAGGTAGTAAGAATTGCTTGTTATATTTGTAGACTGTGCCTTATAGTTTAAGTGAATAAGTTAAAGTAATAGTTTGTATATTTATACAGTTAAAAGGTTTCCTGATCAATATCCTTTGTTCTGGGTTGTTTTATTGTTTACTTGTATTTTTAAATAATAATTGGGTGTGATGTGAGAGATATATATGGAATAGGGTTTATTGTTTTGTAAATCTGTACATATATATAGTCTATGTCCTTATCCTTTAATGTTTTTGTTGTAATAATAAGTTTGTATATAGTTAAGTAATTAATTGACTGGGCCTAACTCTATACGGGACGAAGTAGGTCACGGGCTGCTGTGTCCCTCCATAGCACCCTCCCCTGCCAATAATTCCTTCAATTGGAGAAAGGAGTACAAACCTGTTTACGCCCAGGCTACACAAATAAAAGCCTTTCTGTGAATTTTGAACAGGGCACTGGAGTGAACACCCTTATATGACATCAGCTACTCTGGGGGACTATTGCCTAGCCAAAGTTCAGCTTGACACCAACAATCAAGTTACAGAAGAATCTAAAGAATGCACCTTTTCACCAGAAAAAGGTTTCTTGTAACAGATGCCAGTGCCTTTTACTAAATGAGCAGTGCTTTAAATAAAAAACGGTTCAGACTTTTTTTCTAGCAAATCTACTTACAGCACGACATTTTGCCATTTGACTGTAACCTTGGATGACCTTAACAGATATGTCGGGGGAAGTGGTGTTGTTTTTTTGCCTGATACCCAGACGATACCCTAAGAATGGAAAAAAGTGACCTCTTTGTTATCAAAATAATCGTGCAGTTTTAAAATGCTTCTTCATAGCTACAGCCTGCTATTTTTAGAGCTAAATTCTCATATCTCCTGAACCAGTAGACACCAGGACAAAGTGATAGCGTCTATGTGGAGGCCAGATGCAACAAGAACTATGTATGCGTCTTTCACCTGACCCATTTCATAATAAGGAAGATTCAGGGTGGTGCCAGCAATTCTGTTACAGAAAGAAACTGTTGTTTTGAGAAGCTGTTTTAGAGCACCTTGCAACACAGGCTGCCTCAGTCTTGGAAGACAGACAGTGAACAAAGGCAGTGATGCAGTGAAGAAAGAAAAAAAGTGAATGAAATGATCAGGCAAAGAGGAAAATGTATTGCACAGCATGGAAACATGCACTAAAAATTAGCATGTTCTAGCTTTCATGGTGTTACTTCTCCACACATCCTCTGCCCACAGCTAGTGCAAAAGAGAAATGTAACAAGTCTGCGCTCCTCTGGCGATAGAGCAATGTTGACTCACTCCCTTTACAAAAAGAGGGATCAGTGTGAAGAAGCTGCCTCTGACACAGTGCAGAATTCAGTTTGTGAGAACTCCCTGGAAGGAGGCTCTCAAAGAGTGGCATGAAAAGAGCACAGATTAATTTAATTAGCCATCATGACAAGCCTCCATAGCCTGAGTGAAATATCACCTCTCTTCTTCAGCCCAGCAGGTGTCTGAGATACTCAAGCCATGCTCTGGACCACATCTGCCTTAAATGACCAGTTCCCTAAACCAAGTCCACAGAAGAAATTCCTTCCCAGAAAGCATTCCATCTTTTAACTCTTCTGTGAAATATGAAACATTATAACCAGAAGGAAATATGACTCTACATCCTGCTTGCCATCAAACGACTTAGAGGTAAACAGACTATTCCAACTTTTCTCTGAGCCTAATCTGCATAGAATGAACTGTTCCAAACAGGAGATTTTACCATACCTTCAAGTCTCCTATGAAATATGGACTTTCATTTCTGCCTAGGAGAACTTTTACAATATTTTCTCCTATTGCTGAAGAAGGGTGCCTGTGCCCAAAACCTTGCAAATAAAGTTTTGTTTTGTTTTTTTTTGCACAAATCTAGTTGGTCTAATAAAAGCTATCACCTCTCCCATGAGTTCCAATTCCTTTTGCCTCTAAACCAATACAGCTACAACCTGGATACCTAAACCAAGTTCAGGCACTTGATAATAAAGTCAATGCTGCCATCAGCTGCTTATTGATATAAGAAACTTAATGAAAGTATGAAAGTAAATAATGAAAACCAGTGATTCTCAAATGTTTAAAACCAAATTTTTTTCTAGGTGGGGTCAGGAGGAAAGACCGCAAAGTCTCGTAGGAATTCTTCAATCATATTTTTTTAATCGCAATTTTTAGCCTGAACTTTTGTTTGCCAAATTATAAATGTGTGCTACAAAATCAGAGTGCCAAAATTATTAGAGCCCATCAAGTAGTCAAAGAGATCATCCTTCTAATAATCAAGAATAATTATTTGCCCTTTTTGCCCAACCAGATATATATGATCAATAACTATTCATCAGATAATTATTACTATGTTCACTGGTTTTAAAATATAATAATAATAATTTGTGGTGGGCTTGATCCAAAATCCACTCAAGTCAAAGCAACTCTCTCTCTTGATTTCAGTGGACTTGGAATAATCAGTTATATTGACCAATTTATACTAATTGGTCATCAGCACTGAAATTCAGAAAAGACATCACCATGGAATTCTGGGACCTAATTTAGACTCCCAAATTTTAATTCAGATTCCCTCACTTAATGTTTATCTGTTATAACTAGAGTAGAATATAGTTTATTATGTTTTGAAGTTTTCAGTAAATTACAGGGCATATTCTTTTATAGGCTTATTTAACAGCTTAGTTTTAAGTAGAACAAACAGGATGTGGCACAGCTGGTTCTTATTTTAAATGTCAGCTACTATGACTATACTGCTGTAGGTGTGCACACCTCTCAAAAGTAATTAATCTATTGGAAAGTATTGAATAAGTAAGGCAACACCTAGCCAATGTAGAAGTCAATATTAGAATTGTAGGTACCTGTAAACATTCAGAAGTCACTTTCATTAGTAAGTCCTTTTCCAAAATGTTTGCTTTTGTTTTTTCACGCAACTAAAATTAGCATCCAGGCTATCTTCTATTTTGATTACTGTAACACAGTCTCCCATGTCTCTGATCTTTAAACCTATTCAGGACAATATTTTTCAATGACAGCTTCTTTAGCCCTTGTCCCAACCAGAGAACTGAATCTTCTTTGAATTCTTCCACTGGCTCACTTTCACAACCATAAGTTCAAGGTTTTTGTCCTCACCTTTGGCTTTGACCCACTCTGTTGCCTCCTGTTTTATCTGTGTTTTTAACCTATGTATACCAGCTCTTCCCTCTTACCAGCAATAGTCACCCCACCCACCTATTTGTAGCATCTAGCATTCCATCTTTTGGGTGTGTTCAGACTAGCATACACGTGTTTCTCCAGAGACAAATAGCAACAGCACATAGTTGTGCCACTGCTACTTGTCCCTGGGGAACACCAGCGCGCACATGCTCTGCCACATGCCAGGTTGCCCTGGGTAGTGGGGGAGTGAACACCCTTATATGAAGGGAGCTGGGACCAGCTGAGGTACAGGAGGCTGCCCACCTAGGCTGCCTCCTGGGGCTCCAGTGGTGATGATCTGGGCACATGGAACCTGGCCAGCAGCCAGAGTATGGCTCCAGTGAGCCAGGCTCTGGTTCCTGCCATGTACACCATCCCACTTTTTTCCCTCTGTGGGTTTTTTTGACACCAGGACTTTCTGGTGTCAAAAAAAAAAAAAAAAGAAAAACAAAACCCACTAGGATCTCCCCATGTCACAAAAACAAATTAGCAGTGCAGCAAATGGCTGCATGTGCAGCACATGCTGTTTGTAGCACTACAGATGCGTCTGCAGCACAACAAACTCTATGTGTGTGCTCATCTGGATGCACCTTCTGTGTCTGAAATACTCTCACAGGACCAATTTATATATTAAGAATTCCTACAAGTCCTCTACCAAAGTTATCAACACTTGAAAATTTTCTGTAGGCATCACAGGTGAAGTGATTTAGAGGTATCTGAAGAAGGATAGGCTGTATAAATTTCCTACAGGTAATTTTCATGTGCTGATAACTTAGGTGGAGAGCTTGTAGGAATTCTTAATATTTGTTTTATATACTTAAGTCTTATAATTAAACTTGTCCCACTTAAGCCCCCAATTTCCCCTCCAAAATAAATTCTTCCATGACCTGTCACTATTATACATGACTAATCTATCAACGTGATGTTTCAGTGTCACCTTCACCCTCTCCTGTGTTTATTCCTTTGGTTTGCAACATCTACTTGAAAAGTTTACATAAATATAATAACAAAAATAACAAGCAGTGAAAGCTGCTTATAACAAGTACTGTAATAGTCAATGCTGAATGGAGTGAAAGCCACAAATTGCTTCCATGCGTTTTAATGCAGACAAGGTGCTTTGGGTGAATCTGATCTCTTTTATTAGACCAACTTAAATAGTTGGGAAAAAAATTTCTTAGCAAGCTTTTTCAGGTTTAAAAACCTTTTGTCAGGCTGAAGAAGCATCTGCAGTTGTTGTGTGCTCTTTCTGGATGGAATGAATAGTAAAAAAGCCAGAGGCTGGTATGCATGCAAGAAAGGTAGTCAGGGGAGATGGAAATTGAGAAGTCAGTGGGTAAGAGACAAGCTGGAAGTGGGGAAGTTGATGAAGTGAAGTTCATAGGCTTGTCTGTGAAAAGTATTTTGTAAGTTCCCTTTGAGGATTAGAACTAAGAGATTGGAGACAGAGTGGTTTTCTTGTGAGAAATGTGCCCACACAGGTAATTGGGTATTCTTGTCTTTAATAGATATCTGGTGCGCGTTCATTCTAGCGCTCAGTTCTTGTTTGGTCTCTCCTACATATTTTTCATTATGGTATTTGGTGCATTGGATGAGATATATTACATTTCTGGAGGTGCAGCCGTAGCATCCAGAAATGCCGATGGTTCTGTTGTGGGGATGGTGGAGATGTGTTGGCAGGTTTCACATATCTTGTCATGGCATGGTCTGGATCCATTTGATGTGTTCTGGGCCATAGGAAGTTTGCTTCTGGTGATGAGGTTAGCAAGGTTTGGTGCTTGTTTGAAGGCTAGCATGGGTGGTTCTGGGAAGATCCTTTCAAGAATAGGGTCTCGTTCTAGTATGGGTTGCAATTGTTTGAGGATTTTCCATATGGGTTTGAGGGAACAGTGGTATGTCATAACCAACAGTGTATGATTCATGGGGGTCTTTCTTCTGTACTTCAGCAGTTCTTCACATGATATACAGGTGGCTCTTTCAAATGTGCCATCTGTTTCTCTGGTGGAGTATCCTTGTACAGTAAAAGCTTTTTTAAGACTAGTGAGGTGGCAATCCCAGGTGTACTCCTCAGTGCAAATTCAGTGGTATCTGAGGGCTTGACTGTACATAACAGTTTTCTTGGTGCCTTTAGGGTGATTGCTGGTTCTGTGCATATATGTGTGTTGGTCTGTGAGTTTCTTGTATAACATAGTCTATATTTTACCATTCTGGATTCTGATCATCATGTCTAAAAAGGAGATGTGGGTGCTGGATTATTCAAGAGATAGTCAGATGGAGGGATGATTATTCTTGAGTTTCTGATGGAACTCAATCAGAGATTGCAGGTTTTCAGTTCAAATGATGAAGATGTCATCAATATATCTTAATTATAGCAAGAGTTTGATGGTGTAGTCCTTGAGGAATTCTTCTTCCAGGTGGCTCATAAAAAGGTTGGCATACTGGGGGGCCATTTTGGTGCCCATAGCTGTGCCCACGGTCTGGAGGAAGTGTTGGTTATTAAAAGTGAAATTGTTGTATGTGAGGATGAAGTGTGTAAGGTCAGTAATATCTTTGGGTCTGTACCCTGAGTTGTCATCTTGTTCTCGTAGGTATGTACAGCAGGCTTGGATGCCATCCTGGTGTGGGATGTTGGTATATAAGCTGGTAACATCCATGGTGGCTAGGAGGGTGTTGGTGGGAAGGTGGTCTATGTTTTTAAGTTTCCATAGAAATTCTGTAGTGTCTTGGACAAAACTCACTCTTTGGGTGACAAGCAGTTTTAGGATTGATTCAATGAAGCCTAATATTTCCTCAGTTAGAGTTTAATGGTTGGATATGATAAGTCTGCTAGGGTTCCCTTGTTTGTGGATTTTAGGGAGCACGTAAAAAGTCCCTGAATTAGGTAGTGAGGGGATCAAGGTCCGTAGTTTTTCTTGTAGTTCTGATGGAAATGATTTGATAGTATTTTTGAGTTTCAAGGTGAAAAGGGAAGTAGGATCTTCTTCTAGTTCTTTGTAGTAGGTGGTTTCAGAGAGTTGTCTGTTGATTTCCTTTATGAAATCTTCATGGTTAAGAATGACTATGGCTCCTCCTTTATCTGCTGGCTTTGTTACTATTTGGTGGTTAGATCTTAGAGATTCTATGCCTTTCTCCCTGGTGGGGAGAAATTGTTATGGTGGCGTGTGTTGTCGATTATTTCATTGTTAATTCTTTCCCTGAAGCAGTCACTGTAGCAGTCAAGGTTAGAATTTCATCCACTATGAGGTGTCCAATCTAATTTTTGGGGTTTTGCATGGTTGATTTTTTCCTCAATGTTGTCAGAGGATGAGTTGTTGTTGGAAGTGGATTCATTTTGGTTGTGAAAATATTCCTTGAGGCAGAGGCATTGGACAAATTCTTCTAGTTCTCCACATTGAAGTATTTTGTTAGGGTATTTTTCTGGACAGAAAATTAGGCCTTTAGAAAGGACAGATTTTTCAGTTTGTGTGGAGAAATTGATGATATTTGAGGATTGGTTGCTGCTTTCAGTTTCATCAAGTCTGAGGTTAGAATGTTGTAAGGTGTTGGTATTGTTCCTCTGATAGCTGTTTTGTGGCTGGGAAAGGTGCTACTGGAGTAATTTATTCCATTTCTGCTTTTTATGTTGGATGAATGTTGTAGAAAAAATTTTGTAGTCTCTTTGTGTCCATTGCATAATATTAGAGAAGATATCTGGATTTTTCTCTTTTAAATTGTTGTAGCAGGTGGTGATTTCCTTTCTGAGCTGGTCTCTTGGAGTAGATTAGGTGAAGAATACTATTTCTAATTTTCTCTGAAGTTCTCCTGCATAGCGGTGAAGCATATTTGGAGCTGTGTGCAGTAGTAGGAGGATTGTGGATGTTTAATCCTCTGGGAACAAAGTTTTTTTCTTGCATAGGCTTAGAAAATGTGTCTCTGTTGAGTTTGGCTTCTTTTTCACGTTGTACAGTTTCCATTTCAAATGGCTGAATTTAGTATCTTCCATGTTACAGGGTGTAGGTTGTAGCCATGTCGATCGAAGGACATAGGCAGACAAAGCTCTTTGGGTGAATCTGATCTCTTTTATTAGACCAACTTAAACAGTTGGAAAACATTTTCTTAGCAAGCTTTGGGGTCTATTTTAATGGACATTTTCATTGTCAATAGGTTTAACTACACTAAGCCTTAAACTAGCTAGTCCATATTCCAAGGGGATTATTTCTTCCTTCTCTTTTCCTTATGAATAAAGAAAGGAAAAAGATAATTGCTGTTGGCATTATTACCTGTGGGGAGGGTAATACCTAACCCCAAATTTTGCTGTAGCTGCTATGAGCAGCCCAGCTAATATTCATGGATCCCCAGCATCTATAAGAAGAGGTAGATATTTTCAACAAGTTAGTGATCCTCGGTTTATAGAGCCCACCCCCCCGCAACCTTTTTTTCTTTTTTTTTTTTTTTTTTTTTTTTAGGAGAAACCTACATATGGATTAATGAAAACTTCTCCCACTATGTCACAAAACATGTATGTGGTCTCTTGGACATGCAGAAGTTTCCTCACACACACAAATACTGGTTTTGGATCAGAGGCAGCTTCACTTTATGTAATTCAGAAGTCTGTTTACTAGTTACACAAAATAGTTCTTCCAAGTTCAAACAAGGACATTCTGGACTCGAACATAGTGTTGTTTTTTTAACCTTTTAAGAAGACGTTTTGTTTCTCTAGCTCATAGATCTGTCTAAATATGGGGACATTTCCAATAAAGGTTTTCAAAACACTGTTATGGGATTATCCTAGAATGCTAGAATTTTACCCAAGAACAAAAGCAAAACATTTTTTACCAGCTCTAGTGTAATGTTGCGGACACCAGAAGCAACCATTTGTGAGATATGCAGTCACCTGAATGTTCAGAAACCCTAACCCAACTCCCAAGAAATCTTACTCAAGAAGGTGTTAGTGTTATTGCAAAAGACAAATGGTAAAAGGAAAGCAACTCGTATATGACTTGGTAGGAAAAATAAATACAGCAAGATTCACTAGGCAAAACACTTTTAACAGATAAGTAAATGATACTGCACACTGAATAACTGTTTACCTCACTGGCATCATATTTGTTCTACAGTAACCCCTGTCAGCTGTCTGCTTTCAGTCTAGCCGCAGCGTCACTCAGTAATGCTGAGCAGTTTGCAAGGACAATACAGTGTCTAGAAAGGCCTTAATATTTGAAAATGCATGTTCTAGCAAATTTACTTGCTCCAGGTATGATCTTATTGATAACAGTGAAACTGTCAAAGCTTTGCTATGAACTGGTTTGAAGTGATGCACATTCTATAGAGCAGGATAATAATGGATATCCCCGTTAAAATATATATATTTAAAGTATGAGAAAACTTTGTGAACATACTTTGATCACAGGGCTGTTGAAATCAAAATAAAGAAAGTGTATCTTGAGACGGAAAACTAGCTGACTCTTAGTAGCTGCTGCAGTCACTTATCTCCCCACTCATATGACTTATGTAAAAAGAATTGATGACACTAGTTTGCTTACCATGTGTGGGTAGTGTGGGGGAGTGTCTCCCTGTGTTCCCAGGGAGGGTCAAATCTGTCCACGCTTGCATTACCTTCATATTCTTGACCTTTCCTCTAGTATTCACAGCTGACATTAGTTATTTCTAGCCATTACCCGCTACAAAAGGAAAACAAGGGTGGGGAAACAGAATAGTTGTAATTATTCAGATATATAGCATATAAGCAACTGGTCATAGTAAAGAAGCCAAAATAAGCCCCGCACTCGCTGGGCATGTCTACATGAGTTGTTTACTGCGGAGATAATTACATCCGCAGTAAAGTCTCTGTGTCTACACATGTGGCCCTATTAGGCCTCATTAAACTAATTAACTCTGCCATAGGTTAGTACTTGTAAATACAAGTCCTATCCTGCAACGGCATTCTTTAATGTGCAGCAACACATGTGTAAATGCTGACTGGGCTGGCTGGGGCACAAGGGTACTTCATTGTAGAGACTGCATGCTAGCTAGCTCTGCACTGGAGCACGCTTGTGCACCAGGCAGCCCCTCTGGAGCACACTGAGTCGGGTAGGAGCACCCTGGGTTGGCAGGCTGACCACAAGGGCCCCTTGCCAGTTGGGGCTGCTCCGACTCAGTATGCTGTAGTCCTGGGTGCATATGCAGCGCCTGCGAGCAATAAGCTCCAGTGAGATATGTAATTGCATGTGTAGATGCACCCACTGTGTTACATTTTGCTTGTTTATATGGATTATAACAAAGCTTTAATTCCTGAGTGTACATTGTTGTACTATATTTTATTCTTAGATTATATATAGTCTTGGCAAAATTTCATTTTTTTCCAGCAAATTTTGATAAATGTCAATTTTACCTCATACTCACAGACTGATGAAAAAATATTGAAATAAATAGAAAAGGACGCAAGAAAAATAGTGGCTGATAGAGTGTCTGATGACAGGGGGAGCAGTCCTACAGAACAGTGCTGACTGGAGTTGGGACTGCAACTCCCAGAAACCCCAGGGGATTGGGAATAAAGAGAGAGGAAGTGACAAAGTGAACAAAGGAGCTATAGGTGAGTATAACCAGAACTGATGGAAGCTCTGCTGCTCAGCTAGTGGCAATCCTACAGTCGTTACCTTTCCTTTATCACAGCAGGCAGTTATATTGCACAAGCCTAAAAATTAAAATCAATAAACTAAATGCTTAAAAATAAAACATTTATATTATCTGTCAACATTATTTAAAAAAAATTAAAATAAAATTACGCCAAGCCTAATTATATAACTAGACTTATTTTTTTTCTTTGCAGGTCATTTAAATACATTGTTAAAAAGGAGAAGTATTTTGAAAGTCCCACTTAGGATGCTATCAGATCTACATTAGATTTTTTAAATTGGGCTTTATTTACATGTTTAAGGGGCTGATTACTGCTTCTGCATCTGATTAATGACCTGCTCTCCCAGGTGAGCTAAATACACCCCATGGGCCAGATCTGGCCTGCCAGGCCATTCTATCCGGCCTGCTGGGCCCCTACAAAATTCAAAAAATTGATATAATCTGCTCCTGGCTATCAAAGATCACAGGAGCCAGGGGGAGCAGGGCCCACGGGGAGCTGGCAGAAGCCAGCAACAAGGCCAGCTTGGCTGTTCCCTACCCCCAGCCCCCTCCTACCCTTGCCCCCTCATCCAGAAGCCTCTGCCCCAGCTTTCACTGCTTCCCTGTACACCTGCTCCAGCACCATGTGGCCCCAGGCTGCATTGCTGGGCCACAGGCGCATGGGGCTGCACCAGTACCCCAGGGCCAGGAGCAGGAGGGGTAGGGGGTGTGTGTGTGTGTGTGTGTGTGTGTGTGTGTGTGTGTGTATGCATGTATTTGCAGTGAGGGAGGGGGAGAGAGAGAGAGAGTATTCATAGGGTGAGTCCCACAAGCATACCCTGCCTTACACACATACCCCCATACCCGCTCACACATCCCAGGCACCTTCTCCCCCAACAAACCCCATACCTGTCCACACCCCACATATCCACACATCCCCACATGCTTCCTCACCCCATCCCCATACCTATTCCCCTCACAAAACCCCACACACACCCACACCCTCCCCCATACACCAACAGCCCCCCACAAACCTGTACCCACCCTCTATGCCCCCCAGTATACTTGAGTAAGATTTCATTTTAAGCTATTGTGCAATCACCTCTATGTACAATGCACAAATGCATGTAAATCAAGACAAAAATATTTTTTAAAATCAAATTAATGAATGTTGTAAATGTTTGATTGTAGAATATAATTTGGTATTTTTCTGGCAAAACCCCTTGCTGAAAGGAGTACTCCTGAGGGCAAGGGGAGGGACCTCTGGTGGCAAAGATCAGGGGGTAGAGGGCAGGACTTCTGGTCCCAAGATGATGACCATGGGGCAGGGCACCTGTCAGGAGGCAGGGCTATCCATGTGGCCCTCAACAGCTTGCCAAAACTCAGTAAGAGGCCCCCCCACCTGAAACAATTGCCTGCCCCTACGCTATCCTATTAATCATAGAAAAAAATTTAGTATATTTAGTATACTATATATAGTATTTAGTAATAGGATATATATATAGTATAATATAATACTAAATTTAGAGAGCTGTTATACAGTAACCCGTATGTGTATATGAGCTGGCATATACATTATACAAGTGAACTAAAGCACCCCAACTTTGACACTGGATGGAGCAGGGTTAAAGTTGGAGCAATTTCACTACACTTGTATCCCTACTGGCTCACACACCTTTAACAGTGACAGCATAGCAGCCCCTGTGCTGTCCCAAGCAGCAACTCCCCATCTCCTTTTAAGGCCACTGCAAGTGTGCTTGTCCGTAACCAGAACAATACACTATAACATTCAACATTTGGACTTTTCATTGCAACTGTGTTTTTTCAACACAAGTGTCTTCAGAGAAACCCTATTCGTAGCTTTGAGAAAGTTCAGTATAGGAACAAATGAGTAAATTACTCTGGAATCAGAACAAACTACTAGGGGCCAGAGAAAGCACAGACTTGCATCTAAGTCCCAGTATGGTCCAAGTGTTAGAGGAATGCTAACCATGTACCTTTACAGCACAGACCAATGAAAACCTCCAACGCCCAGTTCTAAAAAGCTCAAGATCATTATCAAATACAAATTCTGCTGGCACACTAGGTCATACTGCCAGAATCTGGGCCTGGAGTGCTTTTTCATCCTGAGTAATTCAGCATCTAGTAGCATTTGACGCTTCCTGATCCAGAATGCATTCTCTCCACCATGAACGTTCTAATGCTTTTTAACTAGTAGTACTGGTTCAAGGGGACTTAGTGTTTGAAAACTGTTTTAGTGATCTCATGTTACACTCTTTAAAATAACCTGGTATTAAGTTTTTGGAGGCTAGTTTACCACCTTTAAGTACTTTTTCCATTATTATCTCAGTAAAGCCTTTAGATTTTCAAAGCTGTGTTGACTTATCAACTTAAAATAGCAATATATTCCACACAGTTTCCATCCACCACATCCTACAGTATGAATATAAAGTGTTAAGTGAAACCTCAGATAGTTTTGGATCTGAAAGAGGTTTCATGTGAGCAAATCATAAAACACAAGCAGTACTTCCTGCAAGAAGAAGTGGAGACATCCTTTGCCAAGAACTACCCAAATGATTCCTTTCATTATGGTTTTTCAATTCATGTGCTTCCTCTGAAGTAAAGGAAGACTGGACAATTGCTATAATCAGCAGCACATTTCAGCAGTTCTACACTGGAAAACTACATCAGAGTAATTTATTCTGAAAAAAGAGGGAAATTTCATTTTAATATTTCATGAAAGCATGGCATTTTTCAAACTAAAAAAGAGTCAATTTACTTTTCATATTTTAAAAAATTGCTTAAGGAAAAAAAAAATCCATCCCTGATTGCCACAAGGTTGCCAAACCTTTTTTTCCCCTTCACCATTCCACAGACGGATATACATTTTAAAACGTACATTGAACTTTTTCTTTCAAAATGTAATTGCATGTCCAGACTGAGTAAACTACATGCACAATTTCCTAGTGCTTAATTTTAACTTTTTTCACACGCTTTTTTTTTATGTGTAGCTTAGACCAACTTTTTCTATTTAAAACTTAGCATATATACCAGCCTCTTACTGTGGGGCTGCTCATATGTTCTGGGCATCTGAAATGAGTTTCAAATTCTGTATGTTCTGTAGCATGTACAGCACTCTGGAATGTCCTGAACATGGGAAATGTGAGTTTAGAGGTAATACTGTTAGATTCAAATGTGCTTTTATTTTTATGATAAGCTTTACTGCAGTAGAACGTGTACCATATTTGACAAGCTTCCTACCGTTAATCTCAAAGCAGACTGAATCAATTAACAAAATTTGTTGCTGCTTTCTTCTCATAATTTTGAGCCATGCATTTTAAAAGCAGAATTAAAACACTGCATTTTTGTACAGATTCAATAATGAACTGTGCGTCATAAATGCACAAGGCATCTTACAAAGGATTTATAGTCTACGGGCACTAACTGATACATTGAAAAAACAGAGCGAGTGATGTGCACCTCTTGGCTTCATGGAACATATGGGTTTAGAAAGTGATTTGAATGAAGAGACAGGAAGGTAGATTAGGCTGCATGCATAATAGAGCACTGCATGCTGAGTGGAAGAGGTTTACTGTTAACCCAAATGAAAGGTTCAAAGAAGTCATAGTTATGATGTTCCTTCTTTATTATTTGATGTATGCTGCAATGCAGGCTTTTCCTAAAATCATAGAGATAACTTACAGGGAAATGCAAGCATTATTTGTACAAAACTGAGTTTTCTTGGGAACAGCCTGTAATTTTAGAATGTAGTTAAATGCGATGAAAATATAAGCAGCAGTAGTAGTTCAAACCTAAGCCTAGATACTGAAGTCTTACTCAGGGAAAACTCCAATTTGGCCTTTAAGCTTTATGCTTATATGGTATTGTTACCAATTTTTGCCCCAGTACATTGAGCTGTTGAGTGCATTGAAAACAGGATATAAGAATGGACAAGCAAGAAAAGAAATGCAAAATACTCAGTTAAATGTGCTGTGTAATGATTTGACAAGACATGTTTAAAGGAAAGCTTATTTAACAGAAGCTGAGTCATGTCTACATGAACTGGTTTCTATTCCCTCTGAGTCATCTCAGTACTGACATATCCCTCTAGTTGCCAAGATAATTTAGAGCAGCTGTTTATAGCAATCATCCCAATGGCTTGCAAGACCGGGTTTCTCGCAACTTCTTAGTAATTCTAGCAGGAAACAGGGCTGGGGGGGGGGCTGTGGAGCTCAATCTCCAAAGCCCAGATACTATCATTTTTCTTTAAGCAAGCACTTGGTTTACACAGGTTGCATTTTCCCCTGCTCCCCAGAGGCTGAATCTCCTGGACAATCTGTGTACAATCAAAGCTCTTAATAAAACTTAGCCATCCAGGAACACTTTAATGCACAGACTAATTTATCCTCCTCCCAGCTTTGCACAGTAGATAACCCTAGGTGTAGCTATCCCCATTTGACATGGGGAGAAACCAAGGAAAGGGAAGAAGGTAACTCACCCAGGCTACACAGCAAACCTGTCAGAAACAAAACTATACCTCCTTATGTCCTGGCTTCTAGCACTTGCAGCACGTTTCCAGACAAATACTTAGCCATTCCAGATATAGACGAGTGGCTTACTTTTGAAGGAACAGATTGATCCAGCTGTAGGCTGGACTTAGCTGCTGATAGTTGTTTACATAAACACAGCAGGAAAAACAAGTTCAGTAAGGCTGGAAGCCAAAAGAAACAGATGTAATGAACTGAGGCAGATGTGTATAATATGGTACAAGTATTAAAAAAACAAAAAGCAAAGGAAGCCCACACCAAACACAGTATGCAATTAAAAATATGTTATCATCAGTTCCTGGCTCTTACAAACTTTTGTCTTTTATTCTGTGATTTCATTTATACTAGGCATACTGATGATACGTGTAAGGAAGTTGCTCTCAGTTGACCTTAAGGATTGCAACAGGGAGAAGGCAGTCCCTTATGTGTATAGGACCCAGACTGCTTAGGTCAAAACCAGCATCTTGAACTATGGTGAGAGCCAGTACGCACTCTGGAGCACCGGAGTTGTGTGCTCCTGAGAAGCCACCCCCATCAGAAAACAGGCTGCCGTGTTCTGCACCAGCTGCAGACACATCTCAAGGGCAGCACCACAGAGTGCATTGCAGTAGTCTTGCCTTATGGTTATGAAGGCATGGATGATAGCAGCTAGACAAGACTCTGAAAAAGTGCTGCAGCCTTCTCATTAAAGTTGTTGAAAAGTGCGCCTAGTTATGGGCACCACCTGAAGATCCAGGTGCAGCAGAGGATCCAGAAGCATCCCACAGCTGTGAACCCTAATGACAAGGGAAGGCTGAACCCAACTATTAAGAAAGACATGCAGTGCAAGGTGGAGAAAAGTTTGAGAGAATGAACAACAGCATGTATATTAAAAGACATAAAACTAGGAGGCCAACCTCTCCCCCAGCACTTTTCAAAAGCAAACCCTATGATTTTTGGGGTCTGTCTCATGATTTCTTAATGCTGGGATTTGGTAATACTAAATAGTTTATTTTGTCTATGGTCTTAGGATCATATTTTTATCATGGCCAATGAATATATATGAGAAAAGTTATGTAATCATCTCCAGTAGAGATAAGAATGTCTCCTTAATAATAAAATACATAGAACTTATATATCAGGAACTGAGGGCATGTTGGATCTTGCTTAAAATCATGAGTTTCTCAATATGTAAAATTATTTTAATTTCTTTTTTTTTAATTGTGACAGCTTGGTGGCTTGGTGGAGTTTTAGCCACATTCAGGTGTGTTTGATGCTTTAAAAATTTGGTAACAATATCTCTTTCCATGTCTAAGGTGGGATCATTGGCTACCCCTTTCAGACAACATCAGACCCAAACTCTCTGACACTTCCATTTCTTTCCCTATATAAAAAGCTTAACTTCCAATAACACGATTTTTTAAACCTAGCATCTGTTGTGAGGTTCTCCTCATCCCTTCAAGATATAATCTGAACAGCAATGTGTCCTACTATTTGGAGTATGACACTGAAAGAATGATTTTTGCTTCCAAAATTACTTGACAATCCTAGCAATTCTGCCTACTTTTAAGGATAGAAGCCATTTCGGTTTCGCTATGTATCATAATACTCTTCAAAACCACAAGAAAAGGAGCATATTTTCACTTTTCATATCATTGTCTCATATCTGCAAATGAATCAAAACACTGTAAGTGTTGAGGAGAGAGGCATTATACTACTTTTTTCCAGCAGGGAATCAAATCAATATCAGGACTTCCCTCACTTGTACTTGTGAGGGCATTGTCGGCCTTTCTTGTATTTTCACCCTGCCTCTCAGTATATTTGGTATTTTTCTTAAAATTCAAACTCATGGATTAGGGGATGAGACTCTTATGAAAATGTCTACTTTTTATTCTAAAGTAAAAGCAAACAAGTTTCTAACCCTTATGTTTTTGGAGAGAAGCCTAAAAATAAAACTTCAAAGACTCTACAAACACAAGGCCAAAAGGCAAAGAACCATGCAGTATTTAAAATCCCATGATTTTAAAGTACCTTGGCTGGCAATACTGCTCAAGAAACAGCTATGCTGGCAGGTGCTTTGTGCTCTGGTTCTCCCCTGGTACTCCAGTATACATTCCTCTCTCTCTCCAGCTGATTGAGAAATAGCCTCACATACCCACTGGGCTGCCCAGAAGGGCAGAAGAACAGACTGGAATAGCGAAGTAGCCCTTCCATGGACCTCATCATTAAGCCCAAATTACCTACCCTTAAATATTAAATTTTGTCAAAAGATAAATATATTCTTGTGTGTGTGTGTGTGTGTGTGTGTGTGTGTGTGTGTATATATAGAGAGAGAGAGAGAGAGAGACCTGTGTACATACATAGCGAGCGTGTGTGCGCGCATGTGTATAAAATCACTATATATGTACACAAATGGACATACATACATATATTATATATATATATGGAATGTG
>NW_017728909.1:60470790-60492137 GCF_001723895.1 Crocodylus porosus | reverse complement strand
ATATAATCTATATATATATATATAGATATGTATATAGATGTTTGTTCCCTTCCAGCATATGAAAAGTATGCAGTCTATCAAATGACTGGTCACATCTCCAGATACCAATGACCTTGTACTACATGTCTGAAGAGGGAGCTGGTAGACTCATCAGTTCAGCACACTTTAAAATTGCTATCTGTGAATTTACCTCTTTGGACCTTTGAAGTGAATATTATATTTTCTTTCAGTTTTCTGTTTGTTCTTCCTAATGATATATATAACCTTAGAAGCAATAAAATACTTTATCTCTAATGTAAATAAAACACGGTCCATATTATAAACTTCACAGCAACATTTTTCTTTTAAAAGGAAACAAACAGAAATAGACATTCATTTTTTTATAAAAAATCCCTGCATCCCTGCAGGATTCACAATTTCATAACCCTCTTGTTGTGAAACAAGCCAACAAAAGCTAGGACATTTACTGTCAAACATTGTTCTTGATTTTGTACTTGTTTGTTCTGCTACTTTCCTTTATATTTTCATTTATGAGGGGACTGCTTATAAGGAAAAACTATTTTTCACAAGCAGCAGTTCAGAACTCCTTACAGGTTTATGGTTAAATTGTATACATAAAGATATATGAGTCACAGGTTAATTTGTTATGGAGGTGAATCACTAAAAAGCGGGAATCACTGTATTTGAGGGAGCAGTTTGTAAATCGGGTTGTGTCAGGTTTAGGCCAGGTACAGACATTAAACTTTTACTGGTAAAAGTGATCGGAACCTGGTCTATACCCATACGCAGAACAGAAGTTCAGCACACAAAACCTGTCTATACCTGTAACAGAACAGAATTTAGCACACGTAGATTGGTTTAAAAATAGCAGAACCAGGTCTAAACTATGCACTCCCCCCAACCCTCCATCCTAAAGGGTGAATGTGTGTTCTGTACCAGTCTAAACTATGCTGCTTATGGAAAACTATGTAACTTGGATCAATTCCGCCTTGGGCTTTTTGAATGTCTATACCTAGCCAACATATAAGTCAGATCTGAGTAAGGACAGAGGACAATTACTGAAAAGAATCATACTGAGACTTCACTTCCCACAGGACACCTCCCTTGGGCTAAAAACAGACAACCGGTTTATTTGTATCAGAGAGTTTTGGGCCGCATCAAATCCAGACCTTACCGACCACCGCTTCACTGTCCAGCATTAGCATTAAGTCCCTGTGAATTATTCAGATTAATACTTTGCCTTACAACAATTACAGCTAATTCAACTTAATTGCCATTTAAGCCTAGGTTTTGGTTCGAGTCATATCCTGGCTTAATTAAGGCTGCATCAAACCAGTTATATGTTTACTGAGAAGGGACGATCTAGTCCCAATTTTTCCTTCATCTCCTAATTCAGTCAAAACTCTGTTAAAACAGTGAAAATATTAAGGAACCATATAAAATATACAGTCATAGAAAATTAGGGTTGGAAGGGACCTCAGGAGGTCATCTAGTCCAACTCTCTGGTCAAAGCAAGACCATTCCCAACTAGATTATCCCAGCCAAGACTTTGTCTACCTGCATCTTAAAAATCTCCAAGGATCTGTTCCAGTGTTTTAGTACTCTCCTTGCGAGAAAGTTTTTCCTTATATCTAACCTAAACTTCCCTTGCTGCAACTTGAGACCACAGCTCCTTCTGGTGTTATTTACCACCACTGACAGCAATCTAGCTCTGTCCTCTTTGGAACCCCCCTTCAGGTAGCTGAAGGCTGCTTCTAAAGTATAAGGGAGACAAGTTTCTGTGCTATGGTGGGAGAAATTTCAGGGAAATTCGTACTGTGAGAAATGAACAGCTGTCCATTAGGGATGTGTGACATGGGCCTTATTTGATTCTGACCCTTCTGGATCGGCCAGGGAGTGCACGGGGGGTCGGGGAGCTCCCAGTGTCCCCCACCCACCAGCTCAGTGATTGGCTGCAAAGGGATCCCAGATGCCATTCCCCAGACCCAGGAAGCACCAATCACTGAGCTGGAGGGGCATGTTCCCCCACCCCCCCGTGCACTCCCTGGCAGATCTGGAAGTGTTCTGGTCCACTTCCAGGTCTGCCACCAAGTGCGCTGGGGAGCCACCCGTGCTTCTGTGGGATGCTGCATCTCCCCCAGCACTGCAGTGTTCAGAGCCCCTAGTACCTAGAAGTATGTAGAAAAAACATTTAAAGCTGTATCTACGTCTGAATTGCCGAATCTGTCCAAGTCTCTCCGAATAGATTTAGAGAGATTAAAGGGTCCTATGTTTCAATTCGAATTTGGAGATTTGGCCACTGAATCAGGCCGAATCTCTGCCGAATCAAATCAGGGACCAAAGCTTTGCACAGCTCTACTGCCCATAGCCATAGATCACAGAAGCTTCCAGCTGCCTCAGAATGAAAATAAAAATTATATGAAATTAAAAACCAGACAAAAAAGCATGATCGCAGAAATCATAAGTAAGGATGTTGGCATTTATACTGGTCACTTTAGTACATGAGTCATTTTCATTCAATAAATGTGGAAGCATTGTTCCAACCTTCAATGTATATAATTAATTATCTTGATGCACAGACAAGGAAGTAAACAAATCACAGCCTTGTTTGTTTCAACCCTATGCAGAAAACAGAAAAAACATTTTCGTCAAATGAAAAAGGAACAATTTTGCCAGGAAAGAGGCTATTGGAAACAACAGCAGAAAAACTGTATAAGAAAGCTTCTTCAGGAAACAACTGATGTTGTTATTTGTCCTTTTTATATCTTAGCAAAAAAAACTTCAAATATTCAAAATTACTAGACTGACCATAGCTACCTGGAAAAGTCTCAAGCAATTCTAACAGCAGTAACATTTTAAAATTTATATAGGAAATAGTATCCCAGTAATAACTAAAGTTAGGATTTACAAATCACACATATAAATTACAAAAAGTATTTTCCATTTAGATTTTAAAAATGGTCAGTAAACTGATTAACCAGAGTTCTCTGCAGAGAGAATTCCATCAAAAGGAAGCCAGATGTTGAAAACTATGGCTACTACCAACTAGCACCAGGTCATGATCACATGAACTTACATTCTGAGAAATGCACACATCAGGTCCCAGTGATGATGAGTTGATGACACTTAAAAAAAAAAAAAAAATCAGCAACAATATGTATTTCTTAAAAATACAAAAGGGCATAGAACAAGAGAAGCCCTAAAAAACACTGTTAAAATAGATTTGTATTATATGGTAACATATATACCAGAGTTAATAAAAAGGCTGTAAGTGTGCTTCAGTAGACTTTAACTAAAACTCCTCCAGAAATAAATCAACCCCTTTGAAAGTCCTCAGTCATAAACAAGTCTTCACATGAAAAGTAATGGTATCCAGCAATCACCACACTATTCTTCCTAATTCACTGTTTCCCCACTATTTATTTTGCCCCTATATTCTATGAGCCAAAAAGAACATTAAGAATAACATTTTAATAAGTCAATCACAGAGAAATATTTCAGTCCTTAGAACTTTAAAATTCCCTTTCTTATTTGTCCAAACTCTCCATAGGACTTCTAGTTTGCAAAGAGAAGTGGCATAGGAAATATCAAATATATTGATCTTTTCCAGTAACATGTAGAGGGTTTAAAAAAAAACAAAACTTGTTTTACTTGGTTTAAACATATACACGGATCAGCAGTTTCTGTACCAACAGTAGCACATGATATGGTAAACATTTCAATTCTACCTGAGGCCTATTAAGCACATGTGGGCAGGAAGGAAAGAGTACCTAACAGAATCACTATAGACAGGAATTTTTAAAAGAAGAAATTGGCCAACGTTGTAAGGGCGGATGAATCTAACACAGTTAATATACAGCTTAGAATTTTAAATGACTAATTGTCTTTTTCCTTCTCTAACTTCTACTATGTTTCAATTATTACTCAGAAGCAAGAATGATATAGTAGCAAATGAATCACCACATTATATCCTGTTGCAATTTTGCTCTCTCTGGTAGCCTCCCATATAAGCAGCAAGGAAACCCAGCTTTTTTTAACCTTGGGAGAGATCCAGCTAGATACAGTGACAGGTGAATGATGTACAGTATACTAATGTATATTTCGTGCTAAACTCTGATCTTACAAAAACGTAAACTGTAGGCCTGTGCAAATAGGGAAGTATTTAATAAAGATGTGGATTTAGTCGATTCATAGAACCATGATTCAATTCAGTGATTCAAATCACTGTCCCCATTTGATTCGGCCAAATCAGAATCGGAGATTAGGCACCAATTCAGAGATTTGGATCATCTGAGGCAAGA
Source organism: Crocodylus porosus (assembly GCF_001723895.1). Classification (NCBI taxonomy): domain Eukaryota; kingdom Metazoa; phylum Chordata; order Crocodylia; family Crocodylidae; genus Crocodylus; species Crocodylus porosus. Next base: position 60,487,836 of record NW_017728909.1, on the reverse strand, counting down.
CAGGCACAGCTGGGTGGCTGCAGGCTGTGCTTGCCCCTCCTGGGTGGGGGGAGCTGTGGGAGAAGCCCCCATGGCTGCTCTGCCTGGCCCCATCACCAGACTAGTCCCAGTACTTTAATTAAAAAAAACAAAAAACAAATCACCAGCAGCAGCAGCAACTGGGGGCTCTAGGCACTCATGGCAGAGCCCCACCATGCAGCACAGGACAGTGGGGGGCAGCAGAGATCACCCCCCCACCTTGTATCAGCGTGGCAGCTGTCCAATGGCATGGATGCAACATGGCTTGGCAGGGCACCATGTTCTGTCTGGGAGCTGGGGCCATTGGGGCTGAGCGCTGCTGGGCTCCCGCTGACATGTGGAGCTGCCCCAGCTCCCAGACAGCATGCAGCACCTTGCCAAGCCATGCTGCACCCATACGATGAGACAGCTGCTGCACGGGTACCAGGTGGAGGGGGCGATCCCCGCTGCCCCTGACTGTTCCACACTGCACAGCAGTGCTCTGCCACGTATCCTCAGAGGCCCTAATCACCACTGCCAGATCTGGTGAGTGTGGGGCTTTTTTTTTTTTTTAAGTGCTGGGGAAGGAGTCTGGGGCCAGGTGGAGGGGACACATCAGAGGCAGGGCTGGGCAGGGGGTGCAGATCAGGGAGCAGGAACTGTGCAAGGTGGGCTCTTCCACGTGGCCCCAGAGCCCACACAGACCCTGCTACAGCTTGTGAGCATAGGGCTTTTGTTGTGCATGTTGTGCATGTGTGCTGGGGCAGCCATGGCTCCTCCAGCTGTGCCTGCCTCTGCTCCTGCGGCTCGCTTCGGATGGCAGCAGGGTGTAACACCCACTCCCAGCACTACCTCACCTGCATCAGCACTGGGACCGGGGGCTCTGCCCTGCTGCTGCTTGCCCCCCTCCCGCCTGGAGTGAGCTGTGCCCACATCTCCCTACCTCCCCACCCCAGCTGGGCAAGCAGCAGCAGGGCACAGCCCCCCCACCCAATGCAAAAAAACCGTCACCCAGACCCCCCCCCCCACTCACTTCCCTGGGTAACAAGCCCCCCCCGCCCAGCTTGTCCCAGTCCCAGCCCCAATCGCTCCCTCCCCCATGTCCCTTCCTCCCCCCTCCCCCAACCCCAACAGACTTACCAGCTGGAGCCACCTGTGTCTGCTGCCCATTTAGTCTATGGCCAAATCTCCAAAGTGGCTGAATCTTTTCCAAAGCTTTTCTGAATCAATTCAGATGCTTTGAAATGATTTAGAGCTTTTAATTGCTCTCCCAATTGGATTCAGATTCGGAGATTCAATTCCCGAGTTGGGCCAAATCTCCTCCCAATCGAATCAGCTACCAAAGCTTTTCACAGCCCTAGTAAACTGCACAACCCATGTATATAGCCAGTGTGGTCAGTCCTACTACTCACTTGCATGGACTTATGCATGTGTTTATGTACACAAAATGGAAAATCTTGTAAAGAGTGTCTTTCTTTAAGAACATAATGCAGATGAATCAATGAACACTCCTGAGTATTTATAAGTCATTTCTCCAAGCAAAAAATTGCTATACAGCCTTCAACCTTGGCTAAACAACTGTTGTTATAAAACAGATATTTCTGTATAAATGGATTGGAACTTTGCTTCAGTTATGCAGGTTTGTCTGCCAAGATCCGTATAACTCATAATGCATGGGAACTGTCCTTAGCATGAGAATCCTTCATGCTGTTAATAAAAATGGTTTTCTAAAAGCTGATAAAGGATAAGGTTTTGAGGGTGTCAAACAGTTTTTGTCTTTAACACATTCCCTCTCCTTTTTTTCCCCACCCAAAACACCTAACAGCTGATAAATCTACTTTAACTTCTATTCTGCACTGACCTCAATGGAAATGGAACTGGGTCCCTCAATATAAAGCCCCAGCATCAGTATTAAAGCTGTTCTCTTATTGTTTCCTCCACTTGTTTGTGATCATTACAGTTGTAGTATTATTTGCACCTCTTTTGCCTCTCTGATCATCCCTTGAGGCATCAGGCTTATGCCTTTATCTTTCCTGAAGTAGAATAATGACATTTCTTCTACTGATCTCTAACTACTTATGTATTGACTGTGCTTATCCAGATCTGACTAGAATTGGAGGCATGCCATGACCCATGATGTATATAGGGACCTGACAACTTTCTTAACACCATAGCACCTCATTTCATTTTAACAGTGGAAAAAATTAGAGCACAAAAGAATGAAACTTCATCCCACAAAAAAAATAAAATAAAATAAAACAACAGCCTACTGACATGCCTAATCTTTCCTATTGCTGAACACTCTGTTATGGTGGCCTACATAGGCCTAAGTTCTTCATATACCCCACCAGATATTGGGTGTCAGTTTGCTATTACCAAACAGCTCCCCAATAAGATCTCCTCTTCTATTTAGAGGAAGTCCCTTCTTAAAGGCGTTACTGCACTCAGTCTCACTGACCTTTTCTGGTCCTGGCTTTCTTTCATGACAGCACTCAGGTGATTGCTGAGGAGTGGCACATCTTCAGACAACTTTTTCCATTTTCTTCCCTACCCCCCCACACTCCTTTACAGTTCTTGTATTAACATAACCCCAAAATATTTGTAAGGTAAATGTGCCAATAACTAGACCCACATACAGTTTTAAAAAAATATTACCGAGTGAATGAGGCAAGGTTTAGACCACAGACAAGAAGAATGCATTGCATTCAAAATCTTGTTTAAGTCTATCCCAACCATGCAGTAGGTCCAATAAAAAATATCATCCACAAAAAATTCTTGCCTCTCATGTATTTCCTGACCCATTACGGATTCTATATTACTCCAGCACTATCATTACAGAATTAATTTACTTCCATCACACTGACTGTAATACCATACTGAATCATAGAAACAGAATGGCTGCAAGAGACCTCAGGCAGGGATAGGGACAGAAATTACACATAAACTGGTAAGTGATCTGCTAGAAGAAGGTTTCAGACTGGATAGAAGGAAAAACTTTCACAGTTCATCTGACCAGACTCTGGATTAGACTCCCAGTGGGGGTGGTGCAGGCACCTACCCTGGAGATCTTCAAAAAGAGACTGGACACACACCTTGCCGGGGTTATTTGACCCCAGCAGTCTTTCCTGTGCAGAGCAAGGGAGCTGGACCTGATGATCTCACAAGGTCCCTTCCAGCCCTAAACTTCTGCAAATGTGTGAAACTGTTCAAATAATTTTTAAAGCATGTACAAACAACATATTTTGCCCTGGCATCAATCTCAGAAATCTCAATCTGAACCATTTCCTTTGAATTTTTCTTACACTTCCCCCGCAATCCCTCCACACAAGAGTTCATCCTGAGGAAGACAGATAAAATGGAAACTTTCAGCCCGATGGTTAAAACATTGACAAAACTATAAATGAAAACACAGGTTACAATAGAAAGCCCTGAGGAACCATAATAATAGGTAGCTCTACTAGTTTCACCCATAATGATTATTATTTTTAATTATTTCTATTGCTTATATAATTTACCGAGTGTTTTGACTTCTCTGGCCAATCAGTTCCTGGTGTCTCCTTGCAGTTAGCAGCTTGCCCTCTATCATGAGTCTTTAAGGTCCCCAGGGGCTCTTGCCTGCCATAACTTGGTTGTAATGATTATTGAAGGGAAGAAGTTCTTAAGTCTTGCCTTTCTTGGTTCCCTCTCTGATCTGATGCACAGGTCTTCAGTCTCAGGGCTCTGCCTCCCCTACACTCTGCCTAGAGCCGGCCAAATATGAAGTTAGGTCTCTACTGAAGCTAATTTTCAGTCAGTCAACCACAGCTGGGCACTAGGCCCTGTTTATTCTCAGTTCCAGTTTGGACGATTTACTGTCCTTGTAAATGGACTTTGGCCTGACTCATCTCCATGTGTAATCTGAGGCACTTTACTTCAGGGCTCAATCCCCTAGGGGTTTCTCATGGCTTCTAAGACTTTTCTGCTTCTCCTCTCTCTGTAGGCTTGCTGCTGTCCCAGTCTCTATTGGCATCATTTGGGATCCACAGCTTCTGGAAAAGTGACTATGTTAGCTCCTCCAAGCCAGCCTTAGCTGGGCACCCCAACTCTTGGGGTTGCCACCACTCACCCCTGCCGAGGCATCTGGTCACTTCCTGTTGCTCCAGACACTCAGGAGGCTCCACTTCTGGTCCTTCCTGGATGTCAGCTGGAGAGGATTTTATCCCTCTTTCAGAGTGCTGGCCAGTGAATCGTCAGTGGCATGCATCCACAAAGCATGCCCACATCAGTGCGGGGGGGCACCTTTGATCTTCAGTGGCTTACTGCGGCTGCCACTTTTCCTGCTGCTCCTGCACTGGCAGTAAGTTTCTTCTTGTGGTGGCATCCCTGCCTCACCGTAGCACTTAACCCCCATTTCATGGATTGTTGTATAAGTCCTCAAAACACAGGATTTCTTCTGCATGGCTCAAAATAAAGAGGGTTTTTTCATGGCCTCCATTTAAAATTCCTGTGTAAAGAGAGGTTCAAGCAAACTCAAGGGAACCCAGATAATCAAGTTTCACAGGGATTTACTGGTGATTCTGGGGTACAAGTTTCATTTTCAAATTCAGCCCCAGAAATTAATAGTACCAGGAATCCATTTCTCTGGCCTCTAAATATTACAAGACACTTATTTTTGAAGTTAGGAGGGCTTTAGATTTCAAAGGGAACAGAGCAAATAATAAGTGACTAAAATATTTGTACAGATATGAAAGAGTAATTAACTATGGAAACTTTACCACTAGAAAAATTTATCTTAACTTACATTATTCATTTTATATCAGAAACATAACATTTGGTCTACAAAGTTAATCAGTGACCTAATGAAGCTAGTATCCTGCTCCAAGTAAATACCCATATAAAATATGTTGTCAATAGTTATAATACCAAATGTTATATAGATATCAAGGAACAGATACTCAGTCTTTATCCTGAGCATTGGGTGTGAGTGTGGGTTTCTTCACTAACTCAATAAGAACCTAGATAATAACCCTGAATCATGACAGCACATTCACTTTGTTTTTATTGGGACAGAAGTTCTTGTGGGCACTGACAGATGTGCAGCTCTCCACTCGAACTCATGGTGCTTCACAGAAAGTGCCATGAGTTAAAGTAATTGCCTGATCCAACAGAAGTTCACTGGGGAGGAAAACAGAGCTTCACTTTGGAAAATCAAACACCACTGCCTACCTGCATCCTCTCTCCCCTAGCCCTGCTCTGATGCTGTCTGCAAGATGAGAGGGCAGAGAAGAGAGGGGAAGGAGCTCTGGGTTAGGGTTTTCCCAGCCTGAGATGGAGGGAGACAAGCGTGGGGGGTGGTACCGCAAAGTAGGAGGGCCCCAATCCACTCAGCCCTGGTCCAGCTCATACTGGGCAAACCCTAGCCCCAGCTTCTTCCTCTCCCTTCTCCCCCCTCCCATCCTGCAGACTGCACCAGGGACATGGCTAGGTTGATGCAGCCCAGCCCCTATCACATGCAGGGACTTACAGAAGTTAATGAAGGCACTCCATTTTGGAATGCCTTTATCTGAACTCTCATTAGATGAGGGTTAATTTGTCTCATGATCAGGCACTTTTAAAGTGCTTTGCAGCCATGCACTTCTGATAGGACACAGCTGTAAAGTGCTTTCAGGGGGCTGATTGCATGATAAGTGTCACTTCTGTCAGTTCCCTGCATGCCACATGCATCCTTGGTATGATAACCAGGAATCCTGGTTTTCTCTGATTTAAAAAAATCCCCAATTTTCAATTTTAAAAAAGTAATCCCAAACCCACATTTTTGTGACTAAAATAAAACACCACTACTATATATTAGTGGTGTTTCATTTACATCCTAGAAAAATGTAGATTTGGGGTTACTTTTTTAAACTGAAATTTGGGAATTTTTTTTTAAATCAGAGAAAACCAGAATCCTTGGTGATAACTGTTCTTTTTTAATTTCGCTTTTTAATCAACAGATCATTTTACATCCTTATTATTTATGGGTTAACAATGTAGTTTTTCCATTCTTAGTCGCTATTTTAAATGTCAACTTTCTCACACTGAAGATGATGATGTCTTCAGATGTTATGAAACCTCATGAGGCTGAGAGGAAAGCCAATGATGCAACTTTCCTCTGCCAAGTGAAATTTCACAATTTGTTCTTTGTTTTTGACTTCAGAAAATACACTACACATCTCAACATGCATATTAAATGGAGCTTAACATACTGGGAACCAAGTTACAATGTCTAAGAAAATATTCTCTAAAGGGATGGGGTGGAGGAAGTTGTTGAGTAGCTGCCAGTTGCTCTCCATTTTCTTCCGACAACTGTAAATTTATCTTTGGCAAAGATATTAACATGGAAACAGCAAACACCATCAAAACAGCATTATCCATTTTTAACCATTCTTAAAACTAGAGTCACAGCAGCTCTTAAGTCCTCTAAATGCTTCCCTCTGATCCTTATGCACATCCTATTTATTGTTGAGGAAGCCAAATCTATCTAACAAACAGAAAAAAAAACTGAAAGAAGATGTCACTTAGTTCAAGGCTTCTATTTCAGAAAGCAGCTGTTCCCTTTTTCCCACCTCCATCTTTACACATGTATGTTCTAATGTTAAACAACGAAAAAGGTAATTGCAACTTTAAGATCTTTAATCATCATTATTGCTTCCCATTTCATCTTTTCTCTGCTGGCCTCTTCTGCTTTGTCTGACAGCCTTCTGTAAGCTGCTTTCCTGACTACTTCCTCCCTTAGTATGTAAAGGTCAAAAAGATGAAAGCTGCACTATTTTACTCTTACAGTCGTCCTAGAAATAGGTTGAACTTTATCTGGGTGCTGTGTTACAGTTAAAATATCAAACTACCTGGATAGCCAGCTATATTTTTGGTTCTACTTGGCTGATCTGGGTTAGCGTGACTAAGGACAATACCCTGTCAGATCATCATATAACCGTCAGTTATCCACTGATTGCTGCCTGGAATGGTAACTCCTATATGCAACATACTGTTTTATGTTTTTCACTACATTTGGGCCAGTGGGAGGTTTTTCATGGTCATTTCTCCCATTTACCTCAGGCCTAGCATATGGCCTTCTGTGTATAATATTTACTCCCCACCCTCTGCCCCCACCATGATACTCCACATAAACAGCACAATAGTAAAAACTGCAAAACTAGAAGTAACTGGAGACTATAACTGAAAACAGGCCTATGAATGAATATCTGCTCTCCACATTACACTTAACAAAACATTCTCTTTTAACTGCAGAGACTCACAGGGAAAGGGGGAGGAGTGATGGGCCTTTATTCATAATCCCAGTCACATGCCATAGGCCAGGATTATGGGCCAGGTGATAAATTTGACAGACTTCAGTGACTTTTGGACTCTGCTAAAGGCTACAATTCTCAAAAGTGGACATCTAAAGTAAAAGTTCCTTATTTCTTATTTAGCCACTTAAATAAAATCAGTTCCAGGTATGTTTAGCACTCAGGAGCTCCTACTAAAATAAATATGGATTACAGTTTTAGGGATCCCTTTTTATACCAGTTATACTTTATAATACATCTAGAAGCTTCAATTAAACTTTAACTTTCCATGAAACAACATATCCTTATGTCAGTCCAACAGGTGTGGCTCCATAAATGGAATAGGATCATAGGAAAGCAGAGGTGGAAGGGACCCCACAAGTTCATCCAGTCCAAAATGCAGCCTTGTACCTTTCACAGCTACTCTACAGATGAAAAGTCTTTTCCATCCCACAGTGTGCTCATCAGCAAAATACCTATAAGACATCTGTGGAAGTGGGAATACACTGCAAAAGCCCTGTTGATCTATCTATCTGTGACATGCTTATTACTGTAGCAACTCAGCAGTGTGCTGTAACACCATTTTTACTCTGACATTCACATCATGAAGTATATTTCTCTGACTAGAAGCTCAGACTGGAAAAAACAATCCCTGTGTCTTGTGATATAACAATTCCTTTGATAAAGATTCTTTTAAAAGTACCAAATTAAACCAAAGTAAATTAGAAATGCCTGGTAGCTACTTGCTAGACAGGAGACTTCGTGAATCTGCATTCCTACTGTGATCAGATTTATGTCCAACTTCTTCAGAGTGAAAATTTTGACATCTGGTTTAGGGTCGGGGTGTTTTGGTTTGGTTGCCGTTCCTTTTTAATACAAATAACTTGGTCTAAAATGAGACTGGTGAGAGCTGCAGTAGATTTTGTATCTGTGGTACAAGTTATAAAGTAAAAAAATAATATTGAAGTGTATTAAAGACATATAATCCTCTTATGTCATAATGTATGGTTTATTAACTCAAGGTTTATTATAAATCATCCACCCACAAACATATAGCAGTCCCATAATTTTAACTATCCTGCAGATCAAAGACAACTTTCTTCTTCACTTTTAGTATGACTGGTCTCTCTAGGGCATTTGTACACACCACGGGGGTTTACTTCAGTTTAATTATCCCTAAATTGAAGCAGTGGGCCTTTAAAAACACCGCTTCAATTTCGAGTGAAGTAAACTCCTTAGTGTGTGCACAAGGATTTGGCCCAACCCTAACCTGTCTCTCCAGCAGCGGGGAGGGGAGGGTGAGCTGCCAGCAGGCCGAGCGGTCCCTGAGCTGGCGGGGGGGACAGGGAGGAAGGGCTGGTGCTTCCCTCTGCAGCCGTAGTAGCGCACCCCAGGCAGCACCTGCCTGCAAGCACCTGGCCTGCGTGGTCCCGAAGGGCACCACAGCTGTGGAGGGAAGCACCGGGCCCCCACACAGCTCAGGCAGGCAGGCAGGCAGGCTCTGGGAAGAAAGGAAAAAAAAAAAAAAAAAGATCAGGCTCACCACTTTTTTTTCCCCCTTCAGTGAAGCCTGCTTGCACAGGCTGCCTATGCAGCTCCTGAGATGCATGGGACCCGGTGTTTCCCTCTGCGGCAAACTAAACCACCTCAGAAATGTTTTATTTTGCTGCATCGCAAAATAATTTAATGTGCATTACACCACTGATGCGTGCAAACAGCTGCACCATTAAAGGAGTGCAACAGGGCATTAAGCTGGTTTAAAGGCCAATTTTGTGGCATCTTTAGCTCCCTCTCTCTCAGCATTCCTTGTTTTCTTCCTTCAATTTCCAAAAGCCATCCAAAGAACTAAGAAAAAATAATTTAATTTATACTGAAAGCTATTGTTTTCACACTACCTCATTTCATGTAGCCCATCAAAAAGTCAGACAGTACCAACTTTCAGTTCTTGCTGACATAAAATGGATATGAGCAAGATGTGAAAGGCTTAATGGGGTAAATGGTAGCATGGTACAGGCCACCTGTCCATCTAAGGGTGTTACTTTTTATTCCTCCAGCTGCTTTGTGGATGCTGGAAGTAATCTTTTCTATTACATTCAGGTTGCTGTACCATACTTTGCAACGTAGTACCCGAGCACCTCCAGTCGTTTGTTAAGCAATGCAACTACACGTGTGTGAGCTCTCACCTGCTCTCATGGGGGAAAGCGGGTACTATATGTCTTGTTTAAGGAGGTTGTTAGATTTTTTTTTTTAATACACTACATGCATTTAAGTATAAGCATTTATATAAGAGAAAGCAATATCAAAGTATTGTCTTGCATTTGGATTGGGAGGGTACAAGGTTGTGATGGCTTTTAGTGTTTGGGGCAGTTCATTCTACAACTTCAGACCAGCCCAAGAAAGTGCTGTTCTGCACAAATAAGCTTTACCCTCATTCCAGACAGTTCCACTTGCAAGGGAGTGGCATTGTTGATGACTGTCTTCAGCCTGCGGCTCTGAGCAGTGTTTTAGATAGCCTGAGTGCAGGGCATGGACCACTTTGAAAATAAAGACAAATTCAAAATTCTATAAGCTAGTCAATGGTAGGGAAGGAGTCAGCCTTCTTCATAAAGGCACACTAACAGCATACTGGACTGCATTAGTGGGAATGTTGCTAGCCAATCAGGGGAAGTGATTCTTCCCCTCTATTTGGCACTGGTGAGGACACATCTGGATTACTGTGTCCAGTTTTGGGCCCTACACTAAAGAAAGAACGTGGACAAATTGGAGAGGGTCTAGTGGAGGGTACTGAAAATGGTTAGGGAGCTAGGGAACATGACTTCGAGGAGAGCATAAAGGAACTGGACTTATTTAGTCTGGAGAAGAGAAGACTGAGGGGGATTTTAGTAATAGCCTTCAGCTACCTGAAGGATGATTCCAAAGAGGATGGAGCTAAACTGTTCTCAGTGGTGGTAGATAGCAGAGCAAAGAGCTATGGTTTCAAGTTGCAGCAAGCAAAGTTAGATATTAGGAAAAATTATCTCACTAGGAGAGTAGTAAAGCACTGGAATGGGCTACCCAGAAAGGTTGTTGAATTTGCATCCTTAGGTTTTTAAGACCTGGGACTTCCTGAGGTCCCTTCCAATCCTAATTTTCTAAGATTTTAAGAAAGATCTAATGTGCTTGCAATAGTCTGTTGTGCTGAAGAGCTACAGTGCCATGTTCTGTAATGTTTGGGGTTTCCAAAAAAAATCCAAAAACTTAACCATCAAGTCTACTGGATTTGTTGTAGACAACAGAAGAGGTAAAAATAATCCATGTATAATTAAATCCAGATAAGCTTCTACTAGGATGAAGTATCTTAACAAAGATGATGGCAGACATTACTTGTCGATGCTGGTGTGTGAGAACTTAGCATCAATGAGGAAGTTGGGTGCTTATTTCTTTATTGCAGTCCTGTTTATTTGCAAAGGTTTTATAAAATCCTGTGTCCCTGGACACAGTGGGAATCAAACAGGAGACAGATTTTTGCTCACAGTTCCAAGTCTCTTTCCAACCAACACTTTCCCCAAAAGCGCTCTAAGCCTTTTGGTAAGCATTGCATGACCAGAGCTTCTCTTGAAGTTTCAGGAGCTTATAATACTCTTGCATGTGTCCTTCTATACATTCTTGCTGCTTCTCATAGGCCGGTAGATCTACCAACTGATTCTAGCCCAGTCTCTCTATATGTTGTAGCAGTCTCCAGGGAAATCCTTTGGGTCACATAGTTTAGCTTTTACTCGTGACTTGCTATGTACCTCTATTTTGGTTAGTAGTTCATGTCATTTCAGCTTGTGGGTTCATAATGGAGCTTGCTCGCTTCTTGTATTTACCTAAATGAAGTGCAGTAATTAAGCCAATGAGTTTCAGTGAAGTTTTGCCCAACCCTCCAGAACACTACCTTTATTTATACTGTTAGAGCAGTTTGAAACCAGTAACTGCTTAAGCATTGAATGTTAACAAGCCATTTGTTATGAAACTTGAACACAGATGGTGTTGGATATTGTTATGCGTAGCCCAAGTTTGTCAAAATTGTCATTGAAACTGTCAGTATACCAGCAACTCAAGAGAACTGCTTCTGATTTGAGAACAAGCGTTTGTCTCCCATTGAGATTTTCAGTCAGGATCACTACCTAAATGTGAAACTTCTATCACAGGATAAACACAGCGCCAAATCCTCAACCCATATAAATCAGTGCAGTTCCAATGAGTATACAAGTCGATATAGTTTCACAATGGTGGAGAATCTGGCTCTCAAAAATCTTTCAAGATTCTGATAAAGCCAAAGAATAGGGATAAATACTTTGATTATTATAATGCAACAGATCAATAGAAGGCATGTAGTGAAATGAATATAATGGCTAACTGCATTAGAGGGGTGTGGTGATACTAAGTACCACAAAAGCAAAATTTGCTTAATACAATTGTAGCATTTTGCCATGTTTGGATCAGAGGTTGTGCCATAAACTTCAAAATTTTGAACACAAAAACACTAATTAGTGAAATACCAACTTACTCAAGTGCTAGTGAGAAAAATGATCAGTTATTATGGATTTCTGAAGAAACACACTAAGGAAGTGGTGCCCTGCTTACACAAAGCCCTTATTTCAAATGTAACTTTTCCTGAGTCACCATTACTCCACCACCAAGATGAGTGATTAAGCTATTAGAAAGAGTCAACCATGATTTCTTACAATGGGTTTACAACATTTCATCCCTCCCTGCTTCCCAACTGCTTACATAACTGACAGGACTGCTTATATATATATTGAATTAAATCATCATAATCCAAGTTGATGTCAGATCAGTGAATTTTAACTGGAAGATCCATTCCAGCAGGTGGGGGGACGGGGATGTTGTACATCCGCATGTGAGGGAGGGGGTCAGAAGGCTAAAAACAGCCCAGTCAGGGTGGGATGAGTGGGTAGGACAAGTGCAGCCCTGGGGCTTAGGTGAGCAGCTGGGTTTTTCCAGCCCTGGGGCTGTGCTCCCAATGCATACATGTTTGATAGATTGAGCTGTCCCGTGCCCCTTGTAACTTAGTTTCTGTCCTCAGGTGAATAAAGTTAGATTGGGCTGACCGTTGCTTGCCTGATCAAAACTCTCTGAACATATGTACAGCTCGTGACTTACATGGACCTTACCCTAATTAGGTCAATCCAAGTGTAAGGTCTGCATGTATCCTAGATTTCTGTACTTTGAGTTCAGCAGACAAGATAGTTTGAAGTGGCCCTGAATGCTTGGAGCAGCCTTTGCACCGCGCTTATGCTGTCTTGGGAAATCCTGACTGTCCCGGGGCAAGGGGAAGACACGAACCCCGAAGGGTTAAAGGGGGGCCCTGGGGGACAGCACACCCCAGGGAGAGTGAAAAGAAAGAAGAAATGAACAAAAACAGTTTACCGGCGGCAGGAACCGCGGCGGAGCTGGAAGCGGCGGCAGGAACCGCGGCGAAGCTGGAAACAGCGGTGGGACCCATGCGGCTCATTAGCCACAGTTTTTTTAAAGGGGAAACAGCTGGGAAAGAGGGGGAGGAGAAACAACCCGGAAGGATAAGAAGGGGGAAGAACAGGGCAGAAGGAGAGGAGAGGTGGCGAGAGAGCATTGAGAGAAGAGCTTCTGGGTCCACTAAGAAGGTGGAGGGGCTAGGAAACGCTGCTCACTGCTCAGAAAAGGATCCTGAACTGTGCCCAGGTAGAGACGCTGCTGTCGAACCAAAGAAGACCCAGGTGTCCCGGCTCTATACAACACTCGGGCCGCGAGGAGAGCCTACAGCAAGAACCTCGTCAACAGAGCCAAAGGCCGGGGACCCACGGAGAAAGAGGTATCAACACAAGGGGCCAGCTGAGACCCTCATGTCCGGGACAGAGGACCCCGAGGAGAGCCCGTCGGGAGATGGTTCCTTTACCGAGGGCACACATACATGAGAGTATCCCACGGGCTCAGGAAGGCAGCCCTAAGGGGGATGGGTATTTGGTACAGGGGAGAGCACAGTACTAGGCACTCCCAGGCAGTGTTCTAGGGAGTGCTATGAAGGGGCGTATAATTGTGGTGTCCGTAGCTTTTCGTTGGATTAGTTATTATTATTATTATTGTTATTAGTGTCTTGCACACCAAAGTTAGGGTGAGTCAGGAGCACCAAGGGCACAAGAGTCAAAGGGGTCTGGGCTTACTGGACCCTCCTCCAGGGTGTAGCCAGAATTAGGAGGAACCACTCATAGAGTGAGGGTTGGCCGCTGACAACTACTATAGCACACCATCAAGGCTGGGTATAGGGCGAGGTACAGGGGAGGTTGGAGCCTCGCGAAGAACATCACACCTCGGCCTTGGGGCAGCCAGAATCAGACAGTCAGACCCCTCCACTACTGAGATATCATCAAAGTTGTGGCAGGCGGGACAGGAGGGGAGAAGACCAACTGAGGTAGGAGATCGTGGCCCCATACCCCTAAGGGACGGAGTGAAAAGTTATCATCAAGTCCCTAGGCCAGGCAGCAAGGGACCATATGATTGAGGCCTGGCATGTGCACTGACAATTGCATAGATGCGTGGGAAATTTGCGCAGGTTAGCTGTGGGCTTCTTAAGATCACTCAGAGTCTTCCTAACTGCCAGTCTTTGGTGCACTTACCTGGGAGTGAGCTGGCAGGGTTTATTTCCTGAAGAGGGTGGCATTCCTGGGTTCAGGAAGAGAACCATACAGATGGGCTCTGGCTAAGCTTACAAGACCCGTGCTTACCTGAGAGGCATTTCTCGTTTTGATGTCAGAATAACAATTTACAAATGATGCATCTGAACAAGCACAAAAATCCAGCAGGGAGCATAATCCTGTTATTCTAGGTGGAATTCAGAAAACCTGAGCATGGAAAATGGAGGATACAGGGTCCTCGATATCTATTGGTTGATGACAGCTAGTAACACGATTCAGCATAAAGCTATAAAACTGCATGGCATACAAAGAGCTTGTTGAGGAAGATACAGGAGTGCAAGGACCAGTGACTGGCCTCCAATTAGCAGTAAAAGTGTGAAAAACAGCATTTGATATATACTACTTTGCACTTTAATATGTATAATACCATAGAATCAATGTAACCTGCTTTAAAAGTAACAAAAACAAACCAAAACAAACAAAAAAGAACAGCTGGACTTTGGTACCTATTTCTGATAAACAATAACAACTTTAGCAACAGGAGACCAATTTCTTCTGATCTCTTTGTAGTCTCCTGGTGTTTCCTTTTAATCACTCAGAATGAAACTGGTATCAGCCAACCCGTCTGTTCTAGCCACTGGAAATCATACTCTCAAATCTTGATTAGAGCCCCCAACTTTGATAGACAGATACTGGGGAAAGGATTGCTTTGTCAAGGCCACAAAATTAACCTTGCAGCCTGCCTGCAGACTCCACTCTAATCTGGAGTAGCCTCTTTGAAACTGATACCGTCATTCCATATTGAGCAATTCGCTTTGGATATATGCAGTACTGGTTCCACCAGACTTGGGGCTCAATCTGCTATTTAAATTTCCTGAACCACACCCAGGCCTGTTATGTGACTGTATGCAAGGTATCTCCACAGAGATACATTTGTAGAGTGCACCTCTGACAAGTTTAGCTGAAATCCTTCTACATCCTACAGTGAAACGTTACAGCTAGTCTGTGGGCTCTGCCTCTCTCACAGCATCTGGGAAGGCAGACTTTGCCTCCGATTTACAAACAGCACTTAGAAGCTTACTAATTTACCATATTTAGCAATACAAAAATCTCTCCCTTTGAGGCAAACAGTTTGATTGTTTGGAAGAACGCAGCAAAATTTACCCTTTGATCAGTCTGGAACACAATCTTTCTAATGTGATACAGTAAGGTAATGTACTACATTTATTAACATACATAAATATGCTGCTTTTGTAAGGGGCTGACAATCTCTACAAGAGTGAAGCTTCCTCCAGTCCCATTAAACAAGATTTGAAGTTACCATCTCACTAGAAGTATGCAAGAGTGAGCTCTAAACTGCTGATTGAATCTCTTCTTATTTTATTTTCCTGGCTCCATTTAACCATGCATACCTTGAAAACTCAGATTCACTAGCAGATAATATATAGAATAAATCGTAAAAGAAATAGGCCAATCCAAAGACAAGATTAAAAAAGGGCAATATTGAACACATCATACATAATAAGGACACCATGCTATCTAGAGCCCTTAGGGCTATCAGATTACATAAAAGCAACTCCTTCTTTTAGGGTCATTGAGGAGGAACAACCCCTTTCCCCCACCATATGAAATGGCCATCATCTCTTACTGCTTATTTGTAAAGTACAAGAGAATCATTTATATTTATTTTTGTCCGGCAAGGCAGTAAGCCTGACACACCCAACTGCCCATATGAATTTTGTGTTACACAAGTCGGTACTGACATCAGTTGCTGATGCATCAATAAAATTCAAAGCGTCCACAGGTAGAAGAGATTTACTCATGATTAGTTTTAAGGTCAGTTTAGGATTCACATTCATTTATAGTTGCAACATAATCAAGTTGTATTTACCCCTTCTAAAAAAACTGTGAGAGTACATTATCTGTTACAGAAAAATGTTAACCCAGCAATGCAGGATAGCACATCCCCAAATTCTAACAATCCCATTCAATCCATTGACATGAATGTGCGCCTCCGAACGTGACGATGGTTTATTCTTTTTCTGCCTTTTTTTTAAACTCCTTTGGATATCTGCCAACAAGAAATTGCAGAATTTGGCCCCTTGTAATTACAGGATAACTCTATGGAGCTAAAATTCAATTAATTGCTGACTTAAAACAGAACAAAACAAAAACTAGCCTTCCATTGTATGGTTCTTGAAGAATTGTACAATAGTCCTTTAACCGACCAGTATAGGCACTGATTTTGGTTTTGCCAGTGGCTGGGATTTTTTTATTTTTTGCATATCTGCATGGAGCCCCATGCACGCCCAGAAGAGGCAGTGTGTTACTTCAGCCTGGCTCACCCAACGTAGCTTGTGGGTACTGAGCACCAGCTAATCTTTCTTCAGTGGGTGCTTAACACCCAGAGCACCCACAGAGTCAGTGTCTTTGCTGATCAGGATTATCAGTTTTGAAAACGGATAGTATTTGAAATCTCTGTCTTGAAAAGGTAATAAACTGACTTGCTTAGAAGCAAGTGAAGCATGGCATCAGATTATTTAGGCTATCTATCAAGGTAGGGCTTTTGTTTTGATAGTCTCATTTATTGGGCCACGGTCCATTTTCAGTTATATTGTAAATGACCCCATTGACTTCAGTGGGGACACTCTTGGTGTACCTTTATACAATGGAGAGCTCAGATTAGGCCACTATTTTTTTGGCTCTTTCTGAATTAGCCCAAGACACAAGTGCTTTTGTGATAATTTATTGAACGAGTTGCATTTCAGGATTTTTTTTTAATATGAAAATTATAGTCACCTCTTTTTCTTTGCCTACTTAAATTCTTTATTTTTTTCCTTTTATTGAACAGTATTGTTCATAAGGGTGCTTGTGGAAAGAGCATTACCTTCCCACTACACAGATTGCATACTTTTGTCGTTACTTGGGGAACAAGCAGGATGAACTAGCGCTCCTGGTTGCACTAAACGACTACGACTTAGTGGGGCTGACGGAAACCTGGTGGGATCCATCCCACGACTGGGCGGTACATATTGAGGGCTATAGATTGTACAGAAAGGACAGAGTGGGGAAAAGTGGGGGAGGGGTTG
>NW_017728909.1:60378239-60470779 GCF_001723895.1 Crocodylus porosus | reverse complement strand
GTATTCAAGAGAAGGTTGGATGTGTATCTAGCTGGGGTAATGTAGGCCCAGCACTCTTTCCTGCTTATGCAGGGGGTCGGACTCGATGATCCATTGAGGTCCCTTCCGACCCTAGCATCTATGAATCTATGAATCCTTTTGTCTTTTGCTGGTACTGGACAGACAGTTATAGCTGCATTATGGAAAAGTTATAGTTGCACCTTGCAACAGAATACTTCGCTAAATCTCAGAATTTGCATTATTACTTGTACAGGAGGAAAAAAAGAAACCAAGTAGATTGTTAGGTCCTAGATTGATTTGCAGAGCTGGCAGTTAGGAAAAATGTTTTAATTTACAAATAAAGTAGTTTTCAACTGGAAGTCACCGATAGTAAGTATAGTGGAGTGCCCTCTCCCCCCGCCCCTGACAGTTACTACAAAGTTATTTTCAGAGCATTTTACACATTTTTGTTCTTATAATGTCCTTATCAATGAAGAAATGACTAGGAGACTTGTGCTGTACTTGCAGAAGAGCTAGCCATCTAAACACCATTTTCTGCCAATTAACAAACTTTCAGAGGAAACTCCAGGGTGCCCACAGCTAATCCTAATGAACATTACTTAACAAAAATCATTGGAATAATAATAAAGGTACGAATAAAGGAGGAAAAATACCAGGTAAGCCTTGCATGTAATTTTCTTTAAAGTAATGATGTTTAGAATTAATTGTTGGCCCCTTGGAGTTTCAACCAGTTGTTAGTCATTCTTAGATTATTCAACAAGCAGCTTGTAAGTCATTGTTATTCTAGATACTTATATAACTTCATTTATACTGTTTTCTAATTTTGATCCAGCTAGAAATATTGCAAAAACAACCTATTTTCTGGTCCTTGCTGCCGCCAAAAATGCTAGCCAACATTTTGTCTAATTTCAGAATAAGTGGGGTTTGCGGTGAGTTACTATCAGAGCCTTACAATTTATGCTTTATGGACCACTAATTAGTCCTTGGGGAGCTTCCTGATGATCCACGCAGAGAGCACGACAGTGCCGGTTCTTTTGGTTTCCAGATGCCAAATCAAACTAAAAGATATCACACAAAATTTCATATTTTCCTAATAATAGTCTTCTACCCCATGTTCCGTGACTCTGCAAACAAGGTTAAGTGATTTTTGTGGTTGGAACTCGATAAGGCTTGTATACAAAACACACCGTTAGTTAAGATCTACTCCACAGGAAGGGTGTCAAACATATGGCCCATGGACTGGATCCAGCCTGTTCAACCACATCATCCAGCCTCTGGTGCTGAGTTCCACACACGACAGATCTAATGCCTACTCTGGCTGATCTGGGGTGGGGGCAGTAAGTTGTGCAAGTCCTGGAGTGTGTGCTCACTCCAGGACTATGCAACACTGTCTCAGACTGGGCAGAGCGGGCACTGGTTCCAGCATGTGAGGATGGGGCTGGAGCTCGTTGGATCCTCTACATGCCTGATCCAGCACCCTCTGTTCAGTTCAGGACTGTGCCACTCACAGCACCCACGCTACCTGATCTTGGACCCTTGCTGCATGTGCGCACCACTCATTTCCCAATCTGGCCAGAGCAGGCACTGCATGCGGTACAGTCCTGAACCAGCCAGAGTAAACACCCTAAGTGCTGTATCTGGCATGTGGGGGAAGGAAGAAAAAGGAAATGGGGAAAGAGGGTTAGTGGGCCTGATCTGCCCCCCATGGCTGCCTCCTGCACTGTTCATCCAGCCAAAGACCAGTCCCATGGGGCCAAAAGAGTCTGACCCCCCTGCTCCACAACACAAAAAGATTTTGAGAATTTTGAACCCCTTTGATCATCTCTAATCAATACCCAAATGTGGAGGTCATGTAATCCTTTGGCTTTTCCTCCTATGTGCACTTCTCTGACTCTCTCCCTTCTCTCTACACCCATCCTTCCTTCTTACAATTATCCAACAGCAACCCAACATTAAATTCCGTTTAATTGGAAAAAAAGGTATTTTTTCTGTTTTGGTTTAACCCACACAGAACTATTTTTGAGGTATTTTCAAGTTAAAAACCCCCAAACAACCCCCCCCCCCCCCAATCATTAGTCATTCTGTTGTCTTTGCAATAAGACCAAGAATTCTGAAAGTGACTAGTAATTTTAGACATTCCCAACTGGTAAAAAGGATACATGTTAAAGGAGCCTCATTTCAGAAAGTGCTGCTCTGCTGCCCTCATAATATTGTGGCCTTCCATTGTTCCAAAGTGAGAACTTAAGAAGTGCGAAGCCTAATATAACTAGTTATTTAAAACAAAAACCTGCTCTACTATGAAAATATCAAACTCTGGTAACATAACTAAAATAAATCAACAGTGCCCCTATGTTAAATAAACATCTTTGCAGAAGTTCTGTTCCATAGCCACAGGCGAGAGGCTGATCTGAAGATGTACAAATACTGGAAGCTAGGGATAATATACAACTGAAATATATGACAGGGATCTGGTTAGAGCCTCTCAGTTATTAACCAAGTGAAAGAGGTGTTGAATATTTGAGAGCAGAATTTGGTCTTTAGCATGAAGGACTTCAAATACCATTTACCAATTACTTTCCATGATGCCTGGAAGTTAGCTGTATCTAGTATTACATACATATCAAAACAAAAGTTTGGATGGAAAACCATAAATTGCCACAAATCAATTCCAGCCTCAAATGAGGTTTCAAGTGTAACTTAATTTTCAATTTATACCAAAATCCTAACCAAGCGAGTTGTGTATAGCTCTATTATACACATTAAGAGATGGGATTTTAACAGGTTTTCTATTGGTAAATTAACACATTTTGCACCTTTAGTATCAAGATGCAGAGTTATAACTTTTCATCACTAAAACGGTGACTCTTTCAAGAATACTATTCAATTTGAGCTTGGTTTACTTCTTTTTTTTGGATAATTCACTGTAAAAATGAAAATGATTACAATGCTCAGAGTAAACCCAATAGCAGTAGGTGAGGTACAAATAAACAGAGTTATTGTTGCAGAGGAAGTTCATGGATTCAGAGTATTCTCTGAACATACAAGTGTGGGAATTTAGCACTAGAAATGACTACATTTCAGTTTCACAACGGTTTTAATCACACGCTTCCTTTTTCAAGTGCTGTTACGTGAGTAGCCAGACAAGACTGCCCTTTCTTCAGAGAAAGGTCGGGGGGAGACTTCTAACTGGAAGTTTCTAAGCACTTCTTTACATAGCCATCAACGGCTGCTGTGTGTGCTTTCTCCTGTCACGTAGAGCAGAAAGTGACTCAATGCTGACTCACCGAAGTCCCTGCCAATGGATTTCCCAGTCCATCAGCTGTTCTTCATCAGCCTATCCCAGACAGTCTTAAAAGACACTCCTTAACTGCAGTCTAAATCCGCTCTGAGCCAGTTTGCCCAGAGTCTGTGTGCAGAGCAACATAACTTTCACAGCACATAATTCAGTACTTAGACCAGCAGTTGGATTAGCGGTAAAATACTGAATTGATTTGCTTTCTTGTTTATAAAAAAAGTTGATTCATGAAAGAACTAAAGCTATTCAGTTGCCTGAATTCTTCAATGAAAAACAATGGTGTTTTATTAAAAACGATATTAACAAAAAGCTTTTTAAAACAATAAAAACACTGCACTCATCTCTGTAATGAGCAACCTGTATGAAATGAAAATGCACAGTGAGTTGCTTCACTATTCTGTCACCTCATTATAAGCTTCTGAGTTATAAGATCATCTTTGCTAGACATCTGAAAATTATCTTTGGCATGAATCAGTGGTAGTAGTGATGTACATTGGGTCTTCAGTCATAGGCGACATGTAGCACGGGCATGTGCCCCACCTGAGATTGGCCCTCACTGGACAGGGAGCAAGAAAGGGGTGCCAGCCAGTGCCCCGCCTGAGAATGTGGGGGTGCCAAGAGAAGCGCTGGTGGCACTTCCAGTTTGATGCTGGCTCTTCTGGCAGTAATCAGCCACTGGGGGACCTCCCCCCACCAGTCGGGGATCAGCCACTGGTGCTCCCTCAGGATCAGTTGTCATAGTATGGTGGTACTAAATGGGAAAGTAAAACACTAAAGAACACTTTCAGCTGATGAATTATGAAATGTATTTGTTCCCTTGATATTGCCGTCCAATTAGCTGACTTCTCATATACCATTACTATTACTACCCCATCTAGGTCAAAACCAGCCCTATTTTATGCAATTCACTTTGAGATGTTTCTAATCCTCTATTCCATAGCCCACTATTTTAAATTCTGAAGCCAGCTGTATAAAGACGCAGAACATGAAGAGTTTCTAGAATGGCAGAGACTTTAGGTGCTGTAGAAGTCCTGCAATTAAAAGCTGTTTACATCAGCATGTAAAATCCACATCAATAATTTTATAGTAATAGTAACACACCATAATCCTATTACAATATAATTTAATTGTCTGCCAATTGGTTTGTTAAGAGATTTTTTTTCTTAATTTAAACTATGGAGTTAAGCTCCTTGGAAAATCCCAAGTTATGAAAGTTAGGTCTAAACTCTTAAGTTTCATTGGAACTCAGTGGGATTTGGGTGCATGACAAATCCCAGCTTTAAAGTTTTACAATGCATGTGGCCCACTAACTAAAGCAATGCAATGAGTAGCAGGAGAGCTGGATCCTAATTCTAGCTTTACCAGTGATATCTTGAGTAACCTTGGCAGAATCACTTCACTTCTGTATTTTTGTAAACTGACAATAATGGTACCAGTGTCTATTGAATTCTGTGGGTGACCTATGTAAGAGCTAGGTTTTGTTATTAATATCTTTTTTGAATGACTATAGTGACAATCAATTTAAAGCTTTGGCTTTACACAGATGTGATAAAAATCATTTTGCATCTGTCTTTCAAATAAACTGAGGACACACACTAGTTCTGTATAGGGCAAAACCCATAATATGTGTATATATTTTCCTCACATGCAGTTGGGAACAAGCTCTTATCATGCCTCTAAAATTGGTGTCCAGATTTTTCCCCTCTCAGGATAAGTACAGACATTCAGGGAGGTTACATTGTGTTAATAATCACCAGCTGATCTAACTTAGTTTGCCCTGGTGCAAACCTTACACTTAGATTGACTTAATTAGGGATCTAAGTGCAAACTGTGCAGAAGTTCAGGAAGCTTAGATCAGTCTAAAAATGGAAAACCAGAACTAAGTTAATCCTGCTTCAGAGGTAGCCTAACTTAGATTATATCCAGTGTGACCAAGCTAACGAACTTCTGTACAGTTCCCAGCACAGCCCCAGAGCTGGAAAGGCCCCTCCCAGACCCCAACAGCCTCCCATGGACTCTGCTAGCACCTCTGATCCCTCCAAGCCCGCCCCCGACCCCCTCTCCACCCCCCCAATCCTACCAAACCCTCCTGGTCCCCATCAACAACCCCACAGATCCTTCTAGCCTCCCTGATCTCCCCACACCCCATGCAGATGCCACCTTCCCCCCACCCAATCCCTCCAACCTCCCCGTGGACCCCACTAGGCCCCCCAGTCCTCCCTGCAGGCCCCACCTACTCCTGATCTTCCTGTGGACCCCACTTGCCTCCCAATCTTCCCTGCAGACTCTGCCTGCCCCTTTACAAAGGCTATTGCACTGGCAAGATATGTGAATCTAAAAATCTGCACTGTATAGAGATCAAAAAAGCAGGAATAGAAGAGAGAAGCACTGTTCTCCAGCTGGCCCAATGGAGATTTAAAGGAAAAGCCAGGCCTGTGTTATTTATTCAGGACCCAATCTCCACACACCATAAATGCAGCCTTTGCTATGAGGGTGGGATATGGCTGCAGGAGGGACAGATCAGCTTCAGAAGCAAAAATACTTCTTGCACACTGCAATGCCACATGCTTACTCAAAGTGCATGAGGCTACAGTCCCTCCATTACCTCCTCAGGAACCTTCTCCTGCTGTTCTGGTTACACTTTTTCCTGCACCTTGTCTTTATGCACTCCCCAACCACAATGCCTAGGATTGCCAACCCTCCAGGTTTGCCCTAGAATCTCTATGAATTAGCTATAAATCTCCAGGAGCCTGCTGAGAGTCACCCAGGAGATGCATGATAGGGCATTCATTAAAATAGATATTAAATGCTGAATCCAATTTATACGGTAGTCCAGTGAGTTTTAAAAAAGTAATAGTAATAGGCATTCCCCTTCCCGATGTAAAGTCTCCACACTGGAGTCTGTAACTGATATAAGCAGGTGCCTGGGTACATTCACGTTGCGTGTTGCGGGCACATTGGTGTTCTGGAAATCTCCCAGAATAGATTCAAACAGTTGGCAACCCTAATGGTGCCACCAAGTCGAAAGACCTCCTGGGCAACCTTTTCCTGTCTGGCCAAGCTCACCACCCGTCAGACTCTGGCTCAGGGGAGCCCAGGTGACTGCAGGGCTATTTTCCTCTTACTCCTTTGCTCATGTGTATGGGCAGAGTTTCACTGGGTGGCATCCACTGGCTCTTTAGGTACATCTAAGGGGCCGGGGGCCCTGGCTGGCATGGTCTGCTGTCTTGAAATCCTCATTATTAACTTTTGACCCACAATCCTGTCCCTGTTTTCAGATTTGTTGTCCCCAGAATCACTTGTTAATGGCCCTCTAACAACAGAGGGAAGCTTAATAGATGCTGTATGGGTCTAGGCCCACAGATTTCCTTGCATAACAGATATGCCCAGGGGCTGTGATCTGTGTGGATTCAGAGTCTGTAGTTGCACCTTCACTCTCCTCTGTAGCCAAATCCCATCTCTCAATACAAGGAGACTCCACAAGGGGCATCTGTGTTTCCTCCTCTATAAATGGGAATCTCTTTATAGAGACATGATGTGGGAGCTACAGTTTTAAAACACTGAAAAAAAAAATGTACTTGGTGACTGACATTTTCTGAATTTACTAACTTGTTCCAATTTTCACAGTAGGTTCCCATGTGAAAAGCAATCTCTGCTCACTGAAATCATTGAATGGGCACCTAAAATCCAGATAAGACTGGTTGGATATTGTTTACTTTTCTGGTACTTTGCATCAGCAACTGACTCGCCCTGTTTTCCTGCATGGCTTTTGTTTCAAATTAGACATGTTATACTCACTTTGCCAGAAGTCACTGAAACTGGGAAATGGTGTGCTTTATTGTTCCACTTTACACTCGCATGACCCCTACAATAGAACAGCAATTAAAAACAAAGCAAAACAATGCTGTTTGTAAAAGGTGCCAGACTAAAGTCCTATTTAGTCACAGGACAAGTACAAGAGACAACAGTTGCAAAAATGTTCCTAATGTTGCCTCACTGGAACACTCTGAATAAGTTACCAGTGTAAGACTAGGACTCTGTGCACAGGCTAATATGGAAGGCATAAATCATTCTCCTTATAAATACGTAATACAGCCAGAAGAATGATGCAGCCACATAGCAGCCCAACCCCCACCCTGTTGAGATGCAACTGCAACCAGGAAGCTAAGGACTAGGAAATGAGTTACTCTGTGTACCACCAATAATCTGATCTATCTCACTCTACTTGAGAATTTCTGGCAGTCACTTGGTACCAACTATAATTGTTATCCTAATACATAGCGCCAGCACATCTTAGATAATGGAAGCAGTATAACTTCATAAACACTGCATTGTGTCTAAACTAATAACTCCTGCTGATAAGCAGGGTTATATGAGTCTGGGCTGAGCTAACATGGCTATGCCTCTTCTGATATTTGAGGTCACTTGTTTAGAGCTAGCTTGGGTATCTTCACGATGCTACATCGTGCCATGTAGACAGACCCAGGTGCTGAGGCTACTGAGCAGAGCTAATTAATTTGAGGCTACATGAATTTTCTGTTTCCCTGAAGTACTGAAAAATAAATTAAAGTAAGGGGGTGCAGGGGGTTCATTCCATTTCAGTGTTTTGTTGGCTTTTTGTTAAACACAAAAAGGTGAATTTGAAACAAGAAGTGATTTTGTCTGGGAAATTTAAACTCTCATTATTGAACTATTTCAGTTTTTCAGAATATTTGTATTGGTTTGGCAAATGACCATCCAACATAAATCCAGGGAATATTTTGCCTGATCCAAGACTGCACACTGCCTGAAAAAATACTCGACACGTGAGTTTATTTAACTCAACACTAAGATTTTATTTAACTCAACACTAACCAAGATTTTAACTAATGATCTAATAATACAAGGTTTTTCTGAATCGATTACACCTTTCTGGATATTTTTAGAAAAGCTTCTGTCATCATCAAAAAACTAAAGTGCTCTATCAGCCTCCCCAGAATACCAGCAGGGGAAATACCCTGGAGGTAGTTGAGTTCTTCCTTTACTGCCTCTCTCAGAGAGTGAACATTGATAAGGAGATCTAGCACAGTAGCTAGGGCGCATGTGCCTCCTATGACAAATTGCTTCTACATGTCTTTATTCATTGCGATCTTTAGAAAAACACCAAGGTACAGGTCTACAATGCAGCCATCATCATCCCCACTCTCCTCTATGGATGTGAAATGTAAGTGACCTACTGTCATCCTCAGACTGAGGGATTACTGATGACAACACATCCCTGGGCCATCCAGTTTCTCATTGTGTACAACTTTTATTATATTGTTCCATTCCTATTTTATTCACCAATAGTACATAGGGAAAAAAATCTTAATTATATGTAACCCTTCTGCTGGGCATCGGCCAGTAGCAAGAACGGCCAGGTTCACATTTTAGGGTACCCCATAAATTATACCTGTGGCTCAAACCCCCACCCAGAAATCTGGGAACACTAAATTTACTGGGGCATCCCGTATAAACAAAGCTCCCTTCTCGCAATCAATGTAAATACAAAAACCCAAATTTATTAAAGTTAATAAAAACAAAAAAAAAGCCCACTAAATATAATTTTAAAACACTATTAACTACAAAGCAACTAAACACTATTAACTACAAAGTCTACAGGTGGCAGGTGCTCCCCAGTAGGTAGTTTTGGGGGCCTGTACCCCTATACCTGCCCTTCAATAATGGGCTGGAGAGGGTGGCCCATGCCAGAGAGTCCTCTGAGCTGCTCCTTGCATTCACTATGCCACGGGAAGCTGCTCAAGAGTGTGGGTCCTTCTGCATTGAAAGGTGCTCTGTTGCTCCTGGAGAGTGGTAGACTGCCAATCTTTGCTCTCACTGAGAAGCTGGGGGGAGGGGTGGGCAAAGGGGTTACTGTGGCATGCAACCCAAAACTTCTGGGCTGGATTATATGGCCTGCTGAAATGAAAACTTCAAGACAAACTCAAAAGGGAGCCAGGTTGATTACAGGTTACAGTTAGCCCTACCACACAGCTTGACTGGATCAAAGGACCATCAAAAGAAACAAAAGGGAAAAGCTAGACGAACCCTCTAGGCCTGGGCTACAGGTAGCTTGGGTCCCACAGCTAAGCTGGGAACAGAAGGTTGCAAACCTCAACCCTGGCCCAAAGCTAGCCAGCAAACCCGAGGAACCAATACCCTCCTCCCTGGTATTAATCCGTTAAAACCTCAGAAAAAGGAGAAGAAATGGAGGAGAGAGGAGTTCCACGACACTGGAACAATTCTTCCTCTCTCTCTTCTCTACCTGAGTTTCCCTTCCACAACTGTAAATTCCTTCTCCCTTGGAGAAGATTTCACTCTTCAGCAGCTCCTAGAAGCTTCTTCTTCACCACGAACCAACCTAGCTCACCTTCCATCCCACCACATGACACCACCCTGGCTTTGTCCAGTCGGGGACTGCCACACTCTAGTTTCTCTCTTAACCAATCTGCCTAAAAAATTTTTTCTCCCCCTGGCCAATCAGGCCAGAGGATTTTGCATATTTTGCCCAGATACATGGCCCCAGCTTTCCATGTGTAGACCACATGGCCAGAATAACAGGGGCTATCTTGACCACATAACACATACACACAACAACAACCAAAAGCACACACTTTGCCATCCACAACCGAAGTGTGTGTAGGTGTTACATATACTTCAGGGGTATTCCCTATGGGGGGCAGATTGTTGCTCCAGATGTTTGGGATGTCCAGTTGTGAATGTTTTCCATTCAACTTAAGCTAGAGCAGATGGAGAGACACATGTTGAGACCTTTAACTTTTGCTGGCCCTTTATCATATAGATGGCTTGTTTTGCCTTCTTCATCTCCCTACTGAGTTTTCAACAGGACTGCTAATCCCTGTTTCATGACCTCTTACTTCCTATGCCTTATTTATTTTATGCCCTAAATATCCGTGCTTTCTTAAAGCATTATGAGTGCCACTTCCTGCTACAGAGGAAGCGCTCTGGAACAATCATTTTGAAACAAAGGTGTTACTGGTCACCTCGCATACAATTTCATACATGTGCTGCCTTTACATTGTGAGCCTTTAGGGCAAGGGACTAGAGAACCTACCACAAAGTGATCTGACCTGTTTGATCATTGCACTACACTGTTATATAGATACTAGCCAATTGCCCATCAAGAATGATGAGGGCCAGGGCAGGGGGAGGAGGCTGGGATGGGCCACCTAATGCCCCATGCGGCCGCTGTTCTGCCTCTTGCAGGGAGCGGGGTGGGGGAGCTGAGGAGCTCCCCCACCATCTGTCCAGTCCTCGGCCCAGCTTTGGAATCAGGGCGGCACTCCCACACACTTGGGCACTTTGACTGGCTGTTTCCATCAGCCAATCAGAGTGTGAGTATAGCATTATGGACAGACAGACAGACTTAGGCTTTTATAATATTAGAATTAAGTAATATCTGGGGGCACAACTTTAAGCAAACTGCAGCACTTTAAGGTTCCCTCAAGGGAGTGGTAAGTAAGTGCAGTTTACATCTCCTAATATTATTTATTAGATAGCACAACGTTAGCCCCACACCCTTCCCCCCAGTGAAACTCTGATCCCCTTCCCTTGCCCAATCTGTTGCTTTGTTTTCTGCTCCCTGAGCTATATGTCACTGTGTTTCCTGCTTCTCCATGACTTACCATGTGCCACACACAGAAGCTCCCCACAGAACCTGTGCCACATATGCTACAGTTTGGCCATGCCCATATTGGATGATTAATAAAGTGCACACACATCTAGTCGACTACCACTACAATAAATAATCCACGTAGTATTTCCTAGATGACAATTAATTTATCTGCAGTATGTATGAGCATAACTTCATTCTTTCCCATATTTTTTATTACTTAGGTCCTTGATTACATGCAGCTTAAACAAATCATAAATTCACCAGAGAAAATCATTCTTTCCTCTGCCAATAAACAAATTTCTCTTGACAATCTCTATAATAGCTATGGGTCTACACTTCAAAGGAATTACTTCCTAATATTAGGGTCTCATATTCTTGGATTCTTCCTTATTATCTATTTATGGAAAGTGACTCATATTTGCACACTTAAAGAGTATAACATGGATTCTTAACTTGACTATAACTGCACACACCATTCAAAACTTAGTTTCAGGATTTAACACCAAGAGAGCTTGTTGCAGTACAGAGACAGCCACTTAAACTTTTAATTGAACTTGCATTTATTTTTAGTCCCCAAGGGATTAGATATAATTATTTTAAAGGCCTTCCTATAAATTTTGAAAGGACCAAGTATAAAATATAGGTTTTATTTTATAGACCTAAATATTAATACAGGCCTTATTTTCCTTTTAGGAGAAGGGAAAATAAGGCCTGACTCCCCTCCTGTTTAGGGAGTTTAATGCAGATTCTTTAAACCTCTTTCCAGTTTTGTCGGCAATGATGAGAGGGATTTTTTTTAGACAAAAAATGTCAATAATGTCAGTGCTGTTGTGTGTCAAATGCAAACCAAACCAACCTATACTGGCAAGATCATTGATAGATTTGGCTGTCTCTTATAATGCTGAAGTTTTATTTTCATTTTTTATATTCTACTTTTGATTTTGAGCTGGTTTGGTTTACAGCAAATATTAGGTGCACTATGTTGTCTGGAACACATTGAAAAGGTCAATACAGTGCATCTCTAATTATCTCAGAAATGTCAATGCAACCTTAGCTATGGAGTTGCTACTTTGTCTTCACTCAAGACTAAAACCCTCTGTTTCATGCTTCAGCAATTTAATTAAGCCTCTAAGTTTGGCCCAATAAAATTTTCAAGGAACAATCAACCTTGCTATGTCATTCTTGTCACATTTACTATTTTTTTCCAAAGGAAATATTTAGAAAAGCTCTTTAAAATTGGTCCCATTTTCTGCATATTTCCAGGTGTTCCTCTGACTAAAACTCCCACTGTCCTCATAAACTAATGTTATATTGGACATTGGCCACTATTAGAAATATTTATTCCAAATAACTTGTTTGAGCTACACGAAGATAGCCGAGTGATTTGTAATGCCTCCATTCTTCCTCAGCAATTCAAACCATACCTTTTATGAGCCACGTGAGGGGAGCTCAGTGGGTTTATGAGCAGCTAGTGATTTTGAGGGCATTACAAAAAACAGAATGAGGCTTTTAGAGACCATAAGGAGTTGAACAGGGCTTCAAGGAGACATAGAGGAGCCCTGGGATTTTCTGGTTCCTGGGGATAAGTGCAGGCTTGGAATAGAAAAGTCCAGCTTCATATTGCCAAGACATGACTGGATTAAGTTCTAACGGAGCACCTGATGTATAGCACCATCCATCAAGGAGCAGTTTCTAAACACTCAGTATGATATATTGGCCAGTTAGCATATACACATTTATATCATTTTCCTTTTTGCATACAACTTTTAAAATCCTGTGCTCCTTCCAGTTTGGGTTATCCAAATATTTAGACTGATTTTTCTGTTTCTAGTCTAGTGCCCAAATGAAAAAGATTACTCAGGTGAGCAGAAATTCTTGGAGATGACCACTGTCATTTTCTCGGAATCCAGGGCCCTGAATGAGGCACCTAGTCTTCTGTACCAGAGGTAGGGTTAGATACCTCATAGTAGATAGACTCCCATGGCCCACAGCGCATGCCATGCGCACCCTCTCTCCCCTGGAGTGCAAAGCATTGCCTCTCCCCACTGCACTACTGCATTGTGCAGCATACACCCCCTACACTGGACTGCACTGTCCCCGACACCGTACTGCACATCTCTCATGTCCCACTGCACTGCACTGCATCACATAGGCACTGCCCCCTCCACCATGCTGTATCCCACCCACACCCTGCTCTACAGGGACCAAGGGTTTTCCCCTAGCCACTCTCAGACTCCCTCAGCAGGAGGATGAAGGGGGAAGTTGGAGACGTTAACAGTAGCCGCTGCCTGAGGGAGAGAGACAGAGGAAACGGTGCCTACACTGGGAGCTCAGGGGCTCCAGTTTAACCCCTGGGAGGCTTCTTGCAGCCCTCAAGCCATCAGATGGACAGCCCCATTTTAAAAGAAAAAAAAAGGTAGCCACAATTGCATTTTATAAGTAGCCCAGCCATACTGGTGTGTGTTGAACGTGCTCTGAGAATGCCTACTGGACTAGATGACCTCCTGAGGTCCCATCCAACTCTAATCTTCTATGATTCTGCTTGTGGGGGATGCTTCTAGGAAGAGGGATGTCTAGTTTCTGGATCCCAGCTGGACTTAGGCATGAGTTAAATTCAAACAGCTTGGCCCCGTCAAAACTGCGTGCTTTTGTATTTGCCCAGAAGTAGAATGTTCAGATCCTTACAGCATTTTAGTGTTAAATAAAAAGTTTAGACGCTTCTATGGGTAGGTAGCAGCTGATCAAGGGGGTTACGATGCCAATCTTGGATTTGCATGGGATTTAGGTGTTTTTTGGAATATTGCCTTTTAGAATCTGATCTGGTCTTGATCCCCTTGCACCTTCAAGAACACGAACATTCAGGACACATCACTATGTTTGTATAACACTAAATGTATCTGAGACACTTATTCACATAAGTTAGCAAAATTAACAATTTTCAGTGAATATTCAGGGTATTGCACACTATTTTAATCCAGTGTCATTTTTCTTTCTTCATAATTTTCTGGTCAAAACTGTACTTAAAATACCAGTTTACTAACTGACAGCCATTGAGGCAGATGGTCATGAAGTTCCCAGTCTTGTAATAGCCCCCATTTCTTCTAATAAACACGATATTGCCTTATGCGGGCATCTGATTAACACATTACTAGTGACCAGCTGAGTTGCTCAGCCACATAGAAGGCATTCAGAGTGGCCTGCTGTCACAGTTAAGAATGGAAATGAAGTGATTTACAATGCAAATGATCACAATCGGAGGTCTGAAAACAGCTTCTAAACACTCTGTCTTTGTAACCTCTTAACTAACCGTGAGTTAAGAACATAGACACTGGGAAGATGGTTCTTACCACTGTGGCTCTGTGCCAATGGAAAAGAACGACCTGAAGTAGATCTCATCAGCTCCGCAGTGATGAAAGTAATGCAGCAGCTGTTTTTCTGGGAACACTCACTCACCACACTTTAATTTCATAGTTCTGAATTAATCTTTTCTAAATAGATCACTGGAGGGTAGAGAGCTAACCACAGCTGCCCTGCAAGAGAACTGGACTGAGAGTTGGGTGGATTTCTCTTCCCCTTTTTATTCTAATTGTAGAGATGGTTGTACCACTTTAAGCACATTCCCCAAAGCAGTAAGTGAAAGATGCTGAGGACAGAGAGGGGAGGGATACATTTAGCCTCAGAGAATTGTGCAGAACTGCAGCTGTATATGACCCTCACTTTGAGGCTTAGGCCTGAACATACCAACAATAAAACCAAGTATTTTGTTATCACTTTAATACTTATTTACATAGTGAGCAACTAACCTTTGGAATTCTGGTTAGTGGGAATTAAAGATTAGATGGTTTCATATTTAGTGGGAACATCCACAGCTACTTTAGAGGGGGGGGGAAAAGGGGTTTTCTCTTAATAGCTTGTTGACAAACTGTTGTGTAAATGTGACTAAGTCAGTAAAAACGGATACAGTTAAATTAATACAGGTTTTTTTTTAGTTCAGCTACACTACTTACATGACCACCTACAATTTTCTTGTAATGTTTCGTTAATTTTTATTTGCAAATCCCCAGCACCTGGAATGAAGTGATCTCTTAAAATAAATGGGTTTCTACCCCCACTAAGCTGTAGAGAAAAGCTTGAGAAAAAGTGATGTGAGGACTTTCAAATATCCAAAAGTGAAAGTGGGATTAAATAAATGCCAACAAATAGAACCCGATTTTTCTTACTATTCTACTTCCCATGATTTTAATGATTATTTCATGGTCTGACTCATGATTTTTGAATGCATGTAGGTTGGCAGCATATTAGTTAGCTGGCACATTCAGATTAGCTTACTATAAGGTAGCAAATAAAAAGTTACCAGAAAATTAACCTTAATTAAAAGCTCTAGTGTACAGAAATCCAAGTGTGTGGCAGAAGAAAATCTAGGCCAGCATTCTTTCAGATTTTTGGAAGCGTTTGTCAGACAGTTAACAAAGCTTCACCATCCTTCTTTCACAAGTGAAATGCTAAGAGAGGTTGTTCCCCAGCTTAATCTGATGGAACAAATTGTAGGAAATTCATAGCAAAGTTAATATCCTCAAATGCAAGAACCCAGTTTTGGTAAAATTCACTCCCTCCTAATTGTTTTCCACTAAAACATGCTACAGGAATTTTGAAATGGAAGCAGTAGGTGTTCTCTTCCATAGTCCACATTCATAAAAAAAACCCCAATTTTTAAAGTTTATCTGAGGTTTTATGTACTTATGAAACCATAAATTGTGTTTCCCTTCTGAGAAGGGCATAGTACAGTGATTTTGGATTGTATAAAATATGCATTCTTAGAAATCCCTTTTCAATAATTTCTTGTGTCTTGTTTGCCGTCTTGACCTCATGGCATTACACTAAAAGTCTGTTTCTAGTTACTGCTCAAAGCTCTCAAAAATAACACACAGCAAAACGGGTATTTTGAGTCATCTCAAAGGCTTGGCAAAGTCCATCTTCCGTTAATGTTTCCATGTTAAGAGAGACTGACAAAGTTTTACTGTATCTGATATCTGACTTATCATGCCACTTAGCCGAGGGAGGCAAAATCATATTTTCTAGGTGTAACTTTACTCATGTGAATAGTTCTATTGAGCTCATTGGACTAGTCATCTACCCAGATATTACCAAAATTAAGCTCTGTAACCTTAAAAACCAAGACTTTTCTTATTACTCCTGGATGAAAGAAGAGCCAGACTTCTGTTTTATTCCCACTATTCCATGGTTTAATCATTTTCCTCATCTCCCTCTGGGTATTTGCTTGTGATTCCTTTCATATGCCAAGCTTTTTGCGTCAGCATCCTTCCACAAAAATATAACTTTTGTTCTCAGTGATGGCCCTCAGTTTTGCAAGAAAACAACTGGAGGCCCCTTCATCTCCTTCCTCCTTAATAAGAAAAAGCTTTCATGAGCATAATAAATTCCTATGGCCTGACCTGGGCAGCCAGGCTAAGGTCAAGAAAAAATAGCATGTTCTTGCAGTCCCAACCTTGTATGTTTGACATTCCAGTTAGGTTTATTTGCCTCATCTACACTAGTTTCCATTTGCATAACTCAACCTCAACATGCAGTATTCTAGATATCCCTTTGTCTCCGAGTAACCTGTCAAAGGAGAAATATATATAGAAATATATATATAGTGTGTGGAGGTCAATCATTTGCCAGGTAGAGTAAATTAATTGCACTTCAAATAAGCAAGTGAATTATTTCTTCACTTGTGTAATTAGCCAATCAGACATCCAGAGATATCATGAAAATGAGTGTTGCACCTTGGCCTTAATATCTGAACATTACATATTTACAGCTGAAACAAGCTTCCCATTATGAGCCCTATTTCCAACCCCCCTCATTAATTTCCCTCAGCACAACTGACTAAGCCTCAAAACCAATTAAAACTTGACCATGTAAGATACTGGAGTAGCTAACTGATTGAATCACTGGCATGTGGATGACTGCTCTCTCTAAACTAAACATCCATTATAAATTAAGAGTTGTTTCCCACTCCTCATTAAGACAAGGCATCCTTTATTTGCCATTTTGCTAAGATTTATTTTTCACACAGACTGAAGAAAATGCAGATCCTGATTTCCCATACTTCAGGCCAGGACAGT
This sequence comes from Crocodylus porosus, assembly GCF_001723895.1. NCBI lineage: Eukaryota > Metazoa > Chordata > Crocodylia > Crocodylidae > Crocodylus > Crocodylus porosus. Next base: position 60,453,702 of record NW_017728909.1, on the reverse strand, counting down.
GAAGCATTCTGCTTATAGCTGTAGATGCCTAAGTGTCACAATGGAATATTTTGAGCATTGTTTTCATTTCCTTTCCCGTTAGCCGCTGAACTGTGACACAGAATGAACTGCATCTTTGGCCCCTTAATTCAGACTACGGACATACAGACAAGTTACTGAGAAGTAAGCTAAGGTGCAAACTTACCTTAAAGTAAGTGATGTGCTATTAACTGCTGGTGTAGAAACTCTCTTGCAATAGTAACTGCAAGGTAGCTTACTTCCCAGAGAAAGCATTTATCTCAGGGTAAAGGCATGCACATAGGCAGTTACTACAGTTTAGTTGATATGCTACAATTTGATACCTTATTTTAGCTTATAGGATCTTGTATATCCATTCCCTCAGAAAGACCGCCAGTGGAGAGTCACAATGGCACATCTGCATATGCTTTCAAGAGGGAAGAATTCTTGTGGGAAATATCTTTTATTGGACAAATACCTGGTTGGGACGGATACATTGGCCACGTCCAGATGAACGTGGCCATGTGGTACGTGTCACTGAAGACACCTCTGTGGCACCACATACCACACATTCAGCTGTTCTCCATGCTGCAAGGGAGCAGCATAGTGGGTTTGGGGGCGGGGTTTGACCCTTCATTATCCCTGCCACTACTGCAACCCCAGGAAGCCCCCAGGACCCCAGGTAAGGCAGCTGGGACCAGCCAAGTGCTGGCTCCAGCCTCCCCTACTCCACCTGGGGTAACCTGCTGCCCACCAGAGGGTCCATGGCACAGGCATTCCCTGGGGACAGTTAACAGCGGCACAACATATCCCACTATTAGTTGTCCCCAGGGAACTAAGTGTTCATGCTCATGTGGATGCAGCCATAGATATAGGGGCTGCATCCAGATGAGCAGGAGCATGCACTTGCAGTGGCACAAATTGCCTTAGCACATACCCCTGCACATGCTCCTCTTTGTGGGACAAATTGTCCCTCAATGGACAAACTGCTTTTGCCCAGCTTCTTCCAGCCAGGGAGAGCCTCAGGCTGATGCCAGCCCCTGTGCTGGCTCCAGCAGTCTTACCTGGTGACCTGGTAGCTTTCTGGAGTAACAGGGGCACAGAAGCTTGGCTGCCAGCCAAAGTGTTGCTCTGGATGGCTTGACCTCTGTTTGTGCTGGCAAATGTTTGGTTTACATGCTTTACGTTGCTTTTTTCTCCAGGGGGTTCTCCCCCCTACCCCATGGTAGCAAATTTTGCCAATGTGCTGCAAATTTGCAATGCAGCACACATTTTAATGTTCACTATGTGCAGTTTGTGGCCCCACAAACTGCATGCCCCTGCACATCCGGACAGGCAGACTTCTGGGTATCACAATACCCTTTCTTAGGCCTCTGGTAGAGAGCAGACACAGCAGAGCTAAGTAACAGATGAAACACAAGCTTGTGTAAAAACTCCAGGTGTAAATAAAAAGAGAATGCGTAGCAAACAGACAGCAGAGATGCAGTAAGAACCTGATAAAGGAAGACCAAGATTGTTCAGGAGGATTGTTATCACCTGTGAAGTGCAAAGTTTAGTGAGTAGCAGGTAGGTTATAATGGATCATGAAATCATTGACCATGTTAAGTTCCTTGTATTTAGCGTACAGTCATTTTATGAACATGCTCATTCAGTAAAGGGTAGATTTCCTTTGAGCACATGAACTGTGAAGTCAGACAGTGAGCAATTTTTCTGTGCAAAACACTCTCCTACCTGTGCCCTAGTGTCTCTGTCCTTTGTCTTTTCATGGAAATTTTGATGCATAGTTTTTGACTGGGTTCACCCTCATAATTGTCATGTGGGCATCTGGTGTGCTGGATGAAGTATAACACCTGTATTGCCATTGCCATTTATTCCACTTTTAGACTGGATGTCTATAGCATAATACCAGTGCTACCATCCATGAGTCCTCAGAAGATTCAGTTAGGTTTTTGGCCCTACTGAAGACTTCCTTTGGGGAGCCTTTGATCTGTATGAAAATACAGTGATGTGGAACAGCATATATTTATTCCTAAGAAAACAACAGATAGAAAAAAATGCCAAAACAATGATGAGAGGCTCAGAGGCACATTACTTCCCTGTATCTTAGCTTTTCTTTACAAATTTAGGTAGGTCTTACTTGCCCCTAACCCAAATTTTACCAACAAAATTGTGTATAGAAGTCATCCAGGATAAAATTAACTTCTTGTCCTGATGTAGCATACAACACAATAGTACTCAGACAGAGGGACCTACAATATTCAGAACAAATATTAATATCTCTTAAGTACTTGTGTGGCATGAAGAGTATCAACTATCTTTCCAGCCGCTTGTTGCTTCCAGATAGCTGTGCATCACGTGGATGCTGCAGCACTCTGGCTACACCCTTTCCATTATCAGTTCCTTCCAGTGCTGCAAAGGCACATGGGGCTGAACTAAGTAACCCTAGGTACCCCCAAAAACAAACAACAACAAAAATCAGCAAGACAACAGCTGAATTGATGACAGTTAAATTTGCTTTAAAGTGGTTTTGTGCCACCAGAGTGGTTGAAAGCAGGATCCAGAATCTGCTGCAAGTATGACTCTATGGGGAAGGAAAGAAGGAAAGAAACCCTTAATGTATAAAATATAGTCTGGTAAGTAGAGGAAATGCTTCAGCCAGTAAGAAGCCTCCCCCCTCCCAACTGCTCATGGAAGGAGCTCTTCAAACTCTATTACCTTTTGAGAAAACTAGATTGGACAGAGAAAATGGCATTCCCTTCTCTTACTGCTACTGATCTCTTTTCTCATCTCTCTTCTTCTAACACATACACTATACTCACAGATGACTAGATAAAGACAGATGCAAGGGAAAATGGGAAAAATGAAACGAACATCCATCCCCTTCATATGGAAAGGAAGAAACGAACACAGAGACTGTTGCCTACATTAAAAGACCCTGAGAGTATGATCTGTTCCTCTTCAAACTCATTCCAGCAGACTTCACTCTAAATACAGGGTCCTTGAACATGGAAGGAATTTGTCCCACAGAAGCTTTCTAATACAAACCAACTAAAATAAATCACAGAAGAAATCAAGTCATTTTTTCCTGACTTCAGTCCCTCTTCCCTATAATGACTGTTTTCTAGCTGTTTCCATATTGACTGTCTACACAGATTTTCCACATGGGTGTGTCCAAATTTCCACAAGGACTTTAAAAGGGCTGGTTTGGCCAAGAAGAAAACCAGCTTTCAATATAAAAATAGTGTACGGAACTAATTCAGAAAGGCAGCACACTTCCCCTGCTGCTGAATTAGCCAAACATGATCTATGTACATGTAAGCTAACCAGCACCAGCAGTGAGTATACACAAGCAAAAGATTTCATAAATCTGATGTTCAAAGGTCTCTCCAAAAAAGAACCTGAGCTAGTCATTTATACAGTGATAAAAGAATCAATACCCCCACCCCCAAAAAAGACCCAACCAACCTCAAATAATTAAGGTTAATCCAGGTGTGTGTGTGTGTGTGTGCGCGCATGTGTGTGTTTGTGTGCGTGCGCTATTCCTGCCCCCCACCGTAACATGGAGAGAAAGATGAGTAGCGCATATAACTTTTATCATGCCACTCAATTTTATTTATATTTGAGGAGCTATTACTCAACTCTTTAATTTTTTTTTAATACAGCATCAACAAAATGTCATGGATTCGGTAAAGTACCTCAGCCAGCTTAAATAACTAGTGCATGCCACCAGCTGGAGACTGGCAATCAGCTCCATGTCATGCTCTACTTTTAGAAGTCAGACAGGCCATCATGCTTTCATAGTTGTCATCATCTAAGATCTTCATTGTGCTAATTTTGTTGAGCTATGTGACATGTTTGAAACAGCTAGGACTATCCATAATAAATGTGAATTTGAGTATTTTCTAAGACAGTCACCCATTTAATATTTCACAGGTAAAGTCTGCTGATTTTAATACCATGAACTTTCCTTATTTATAGGGGTTTCCCTTTCTCTCTTGGTGGAAAGAACCCCAAAACTCCCAGTACCAAAAGGTCAGCTGTTTCTGATGGCGGTTGACGATTTGGAGTCGCAGAGGTCTGCTGCCCCGGGTGAGCCATGCAACCTCTGGCATTGTATGTGGCCCTGTTTTGTTTGCTCAAAAAAATACTGGTGTAAAAATGTGTATGCAGATTTTTGTACAATGCTTCCTTGTATCCATGGATGACTAATGTCCCTGAGTGCAGGGGCTTCTCTATCCTCTGTGTAAGCCTCTGAAGTAGGTCACCCTACCTGTTTTAGGGCCAGAAACAAATGGGCCTTCATGTCACAGACTTCCAAGACGAGTAGGATTCCAGGTTCCTCTTTTTTTTGGTAATTCAATTTAATTTAATTTAATTTTCTCCCTTCATTTCTTTGGAAATGAAACAACATGCCGGCAGAGATTTTGAGACTTGGGGTTTTCATTTTGTTTGTGGCAGAAATTTATCATATCCCTTTATGCTGCATCCACTGCTTTTAATAAGAGTAAGCTTCACATGTATGTGCTGGCACGCACACTCTCTTCCACAGGCCTGGGTGCCAAGTTAACTCTTCCAAGAAAAATCCCTGGCTGTGAATTGCAGGAATAGAACTCATAGGATTTGTAAACAAGCTAAGGAAGTAAAGGATCTGTGCTGACCTCAGAAATGAGGTCAGCTGCACTTAGTGGAACATAAGAAAGGGGCAGCATTGGGATTCTGCTGACCTGCAGTTAGCAAAGTTAGGCTTTCTGCTGAGGGTCCCCCTTTCTGCTGGGTTGTTCTCATCTTTTACAAGGCTAAGGTAAGCAGGAACTGTCCCAAAAACCACTACTGTGTACATCCACGTATATCTCAAAGCTTTTATTAGTGTGGACAGAACCCAAGTCTCACTGACAAGCGCCGTCAGTGAGAGCATTATTACATAAGCCCTCCAGGAACTTGACTTTATAATTTATAAACAGCCTCCTCTGCCCCTCCCTTCACTTAGTCTGATTTAAAGGCATCTCGATCTCCTAGGGCGGTGATTGATTTCTGCATGTACAGGCTTTTCTGGACCCTGAAATTTATATGATTTAGGAATGCAGTGCTTTTATGCATCTGGGCCCATGTGTTGAGACTGCTCCTTGAACTTGTCCCTGTTGCCCCAAACTTAGTCATGGCCTAAGTCCACTTGCAGACAAATCTCTAAATTGAGTCCAGAGACCCATTTAAAGGTCCAAATTGAATCAGAAGCCTCCGAATCAATTTGGAAATTCGGGCAGTCCCTGCTTGCCACTGCATGGATCTGGACCTGGGCTCCGTGCCAGTAAGTAGGGGATGGACAGGCTGGATGAGGGGGGATGGGACCATGGGGGGACCCCACTTGACCCCAGCCCCCCCCAGCTCCCTCCGAGTGCCCCCCCAATGCCAACCCCTGCCCGCTCCCCCAGCCCATCCATGGCTGCCCTGCCCGGCCCCAGCACACAACGCTCAAAAAAAAGCCCTGCAATCACCAGCTGCAGCTGTGGCAACTGGGGCTCTGGGGGCTCATGGTAGATCCCTCATGCACAGCACGGGGAAGCAGGGATCGACCTCCCCCCACCTGGCACCCACTTAGCTGCTGTTGCATTGCACGGGTGCAGCACAGCTCAGCAGGACGCTGTGCGCTGGCCCAGAGCTGGGGCAACTCCAGCATTCACCCAGAGCCTGGCAGTGCTCAGCCTGAGTGGCCCGGCTCCTGGCCAGCACATGGAGCCCTGCAGCACCCTGCGAGCCATGCTGCATCTGCAGCTGCCACGTGGGTGTCAGGTGGGGGTAGGGGCTGATCCCTGCTGTCCCATGCTGCTTGAGGGGCAGTTTCTGCCACACGGTCCTGATCGCCACTGCTGCAGCTGGTTAGTACTGGGCTTTTTAAGTGCCAGGACACTGGGGCTGGGTGAGGCAGCTATGGGAGGGGACTGGGGGAGCGGGCGGGGGGTGAGGCTCCGCTCACTACCACGCTCCTGCCACCAACACTGTGGCCGCCGCCTGTTGGATTCAGAGGAGATTCAGTGGCCAAATCTCTGAATCCAAAATCGGGCAAATCAAATTGGGACAGTGATTTGAATCACTGAATTGAATCACTGTCCCTTTGAATTGGCCGAATCCAAAGCCAAATTGAATACTTGCTGCTTTGCACAGTCCTACTATACATCTTCTCCTCTATCTCATCCTCCAATCAGCGGAGGGCTAGTGGTAAGAAATGGCAATGAAATATCTTGCCATTTCTCTAGCTGGCCAGGCTTTGTCAGGTAGAGGTGCCATTATTTTCAGCTTCTCACTATTCAAAGTTTGAGGGACAGAATCAGCCCATGCAGTACTGCAGCATCAGGCTCCACAGTTGTTAATGACTTAGAAAATAAATTAGGGAACGAACACTTTGGGGTATAGCATGGGGAGCAGAATTTATGGTGATTATGTTGAGTATTGTCATTTGAATTGTTCTTTGAAAAAACCTAATATTTTTTGTTGCCAGGCACCAATTCAAGTAGCCAAATGAAACTGATAGAGTAGATATCCGAGTGAAATGTTGGTAACAGTGCTTCTCTAAATCTGATTATCCTCACATGCATAAAACATTGCTGAAGCTAGAGCAACTGAGCAAAACAATTAAATTATGCACTTTGTTGCGAGAATTCCAAAAATGTTTGCCTTTCAGTTTTGAGCTTAGGCCTTTCCACCTCTGTGGTTCTTCAGTTGAATAAACTGGATGTTTTGCCCAACCCAGCTGATGAAAGCAGAAAAATAACATGAGGTTATGGCAATTTGAGTGCCACACATCTCTGTCTGCTTCAGGTTTGTTTAATGTTGTGCAATTGCAAAAGATCTGTAGACTTAGCTTTAAAATGCATCGATTTTTCTTGTTAAGCCTTGCTCTTCGAAGTCAGCAAAACCTCATTTCAAAAACACCAATGGCCTATTTTACAGGTTTAAGAGAACTCACAGACCCCACTGACTCCACAGAAGCATGCAGATATTATATGTAGGAGAAGGGGTGAGGTTCTTTCAGTGTTTAAACCATGGGTGAGCAATTATTTTGGGCAGAGGGCTGCTTACTGAGTTTCAGCAAGCCATGACAGGCAGCCCAGGGCAAATTAATATTAATTTTCTAAATTTTTTAGGGGCCCTGTGGGCCAGATAGCATGACCTGTGGGCCACATCTGGCCCCTGGGCCTCATTTTGCCTATCCCTGGTTTAAATCATCTACTAAAACTGTAAAATACATTACCATAGAATTCTCATTTCTAAAAGTGAGAGTTGTCAGAATATTGTTCTGCTAATTTGTTCTCTACTGTTCCTATAAACAAAATGCACTGGCTCATTTCTAGTTAAAACTGGAGATTTTCTGGACTGATTTCCAGCTAATGGAGTGACCCTGCTAATAATTCTGCTAATTATTCGAATTCAGGGGTAGTGACCCTGGCTAGTGAGAGAGGGTTGGTTTTTGTTGGTTTGTTGGTTTGTTTGGTTTTATTTTTTTTTCTGGGGGGGGGGGGAGAAGTCAGGGAGAAGGTTACAGATATTGGGTCTCCTATTATTTCATGACAATATTAGAAAAGTCACTTCTTATTATACTATTCATCATGTAAAATATATTGTATAAATAATCTAATACAATTGTAAACTTACTTTTCCTGCCATCCCAGCAACTGTACAACATAACTTTCTTATAACTATTGAAATCAGAATTCTAAATCTCTCACCATACATTGCTGATGCTATTTAATACCCTTGCAACTTTAATGTCTCAAATTACATTGTTTAGGTCCAAACTTACAGCTCAGTAACAGTGTTTATGATAAAGAATTGCAGACTGGGTTTGATCCAAAACACATTGACGTCATTGAGAGTTCTCAGCTATTTTTAAGAACTTATCAGGGGATCTTTTGTACCCAACACAAGTATGATTTTGTTTTGTACGATATTGGAAGTTTGACAGACAACTATTATACAACAACCAGAACAAGAGACCTTTGATATAGCTTCAAGTCCTCTCTCTATCTTGTTTAGCTATGCTAATGTTTAGAAAATAATACAGGCACTGTACCTTGTTACTCTGGTAAGATACTATAGTTCCAATGTCTCTTGACAGCTTTGATTAGTCTTTGTCCATTTGGTATTGTGAAAACAATATATCCTTTCTTTGTCCCTTCCCTTACTGATTGGTGCCCTGAACCTCTACTCAACACATGGTGTATCAAAGCCTCCTTAATATTATAGGTCAAAACCATAGGCAACATGTTCAAATGAATAAATCAGCCAGTAAATGCATTGATGTAAACTGGCCCATGTACACAAACTGAGAGTTTTAGCATATCAGCATTTTTCACTGTAACACCTTTCCCAGGCTTCTAAAGAAGTCATGAGAGATCTTTTCCTGAGGCCCATCATTTGTTAAAAAAATTGACATGAGGGGTTAGAGGTAGCGATGGCTCTACTGAAGTCTTTTGGCTTTCAAGCATCTTATCGTGTCCAAAGTTTGAAGATACCTCTACAGTTACCACTCCAATTGGCATATTCAAATTAGGCCTGCATGCTGTAATTAGGGGAGCATATTTCCACATGCAGTTTTAGAGGCCATTTTGAAAGCATGGCTACAGGTGTATATCGTCTCCTAATGCTGTCTTGTGTCATATCAAAGTACAGAATTTTACTGTTAAGATTAGTAACTTGATAATTGTGCAATTCAGCAGTGTACTTAACTTTAACTACCCAAGTATTCACTGATATCTGTATGTTCGGGTGCCTTACAAAATTGAGCACTTTTGTGCTTACCATCTTACAGGTTTCTAAATTAAATTCCCCAGCTTTAAAATATTAGCTTACCCACCCTAAACCACTCCCCCTAACCCCCTGCGGCCCAGCCCCACTTCCACCTCCACCTCCCCACCAACCCTCCCCACAACACTTCAATGTTAGGAACATGGGTTTAATCATTTCTCCTAAATGATCATTTCTCCTACATCTGTGTCAAAGGCAAGAACAAAATCCAGAAAACAAGTATCTAGTCTCATTCTAAATATGTCCAATTTTATATGCAGTCCTCTGTATTAAATGCTGCATTATATCTAGTGTTGCCATGAGACAACACAAAATGGTTCTACTTCCCAGAAGGATCAAATATTTGAGATATGAAAACTAAAAAAAGTCACCACTTGAAGTAAATTTCTCTCCCTTTCTTATATCCTTCTTACAACCTATAAAAATATATCATCCTGATTATTTTTAGAGTGAATCAGAGATAAAAAAGAGTGGAACAAAACAAAACGTGGCAGCCAGTCTTATAGATTCTTCCCCTCCTGCGTCCTACTACCCCTTCCATTTTCAGGTTGAACAACGGGACTTGAAATTTTTAGTCACACATAGAAATCTTTCTTTACCTTTATCTTATAAATCAATTATACACTGACTTCCAGTAATCATCCCCAGATTAAATTTTATAGTACTTTATTGATGAACCGGTTTCCACTTGTTAGGTTACACTCTCAAACCCATACTCTTTGACCAGGGTACTGCTGACCTTTGCCTTAGATTTCACGTTAAAGGTTTAATAACCTTTGTGGCTTGGTCATGCTGGTCACAGGACTTCTAGGGACAGTTTCATGCTGCTAGAGATGACAACAATTGAAGGCCATTAATCAAGAACTAGGAGGGAGGGGGGAAAAAGAAAAAAAAAAGTCAGACCACAGTTTTAGCTCCAGTTGGGACGGTGGCTTCAATTAATAGTTTGGCAAGATGTGAGAAGAAAAGAGACTCTCTTCCCACCCCCCAACCTACCTCCCCTCCCCTCCCCTCTTTTTTCTTTTTTTTAAAGGAATATTTTACAATTACCATCTATTAAAACTATCCAAATATAGACTGGTCAGGTTTGGTCAGGGTACATTTTTATTGGCAATTCCAATTCTTTTACCCCCTTAAACCTACCTTAGTAAACTGTTAGTAAGTCTGAAAATTACATTATGTATTTTATGCAAGCTTCTGGGCACTGGTTCTATGCTTTGTTAAGCTGGGATACATATAGGGCGACTCTGTTAGGCTACAGCACAGTCATTTCAGCTTTTCACCCTTTAAACTGTGAGAATTTTGCTTTGCTTCTTTGTCTGGCAGAAAGGAGACTGTCTGGTTGATTTGTTTGTTTCTTATCAGGTTTCAAGGAAACTGAAGTCTGTTTCTAAAAAGTTATTTAGGGACCTTCACCCTTCTGAACTCAGATATGTACATGCTACTCCCACTGAAAACAGCTGAATCCATGGGTAACTAATGGGAGAATTTGACCTTGAATCATAGCATCACCTTGATTAACCAGTATGCTGACCTATTTTGAGACCACTGCCACTAAGAATAGACAAGGCCAAAGTTAAAGGGTTTGCCACATTTAGTAATTACTTTACAAATGGAGGTGGCTCACTCCAGCCCAGTGAAACACAGTGAACTTGCTCATGCAAAAGTTCATTTCATTTACTGGTATACCTATGATTACACTAGAGCTTTTACCAATATAACTACAATGACAAAGAAAACCCACTCTCATGTATTATAGATACGGGTACACCAGTAAAGGTGAATAAATCAAACCAAGTCCATAGTGCACAACCCTGTGAAGCCTTATGCAAATGGTTCCAAGATTTCTGCCTGTTAACATGTTTAAAGTGACTGTAAAGCAAATTCTTTATTGGATAAAAGGTGGAGAATATGCAAGGGTACACAGACCTACTACAATCTGGGTACCCTGTTTCAGTTTTGGGGCAGGGAATTCTGTCCCCCAACACAAATCATGCTTAGTTTGACTCTGCCTGCACAATCAGTGTTAAGTAATATGAAATCAAGCCATTAGAGCAGGAGATTTGATGGTAAAGTTGTTTTAATACAAGAGAGTTGAGAAAACTTGTATCACAAATATAGGGAATTGCTCTCCACATCCCTCCTAAAGACTGACTTGGTCCACAACGCCATTAAACACCGTGTCCACCCTCAGCTTTGCACTAGGAAATACGGCAAGCTGTACAACATAAAAAGAAGGCAAGGTAGAGGCACACTTTAGCTTAATCAGAGATGCCTAACTTAACGGGAGATGCATGAGCTCCCATGAGCCACAGCTTACTTAATCACATGTTCTTAACACACTGAAAAAACAACCTCTCACACTTCCCTGGAGTACATCTTTCATTGTACACAACTCTCTTTTTCATAGTAAATGTTTTTAATATCGGATGCCTAAACTTAATCCCCTAAATAGACTAAGGTGCCTAAATAGAACAAGCTATTTTTCTACGATACTGACCTCCTGCAGCTCTTCTTGACTTAGAGAAAGTGAAAAGGCTGGGCTCATACTTTGGCCAATTCATTTTGCCCATCTCTAAATCACATATTTATAATTAATTTACAGCTTCAGAAGCTCAGTAATTTAGTATTCATTATTAATAAACAAACTGTGTTCAATGTTGTTCAGAACAGAAATATAAAGAAAATATGTAAAGAAAATATTTTCCCTAAAAGAGAAGTGCAGCACAGAAAATACTACAGATCTTGGCAAAAATCCCACTGACATCTGGATATCATAGCCTAATAAATACCTTTACCTGGTACATATATTTAGTTAGAAACTGCCACTCAAAGGTCAGGAAGGAGCTTTACCTGCTCTTTCACAATAGTACCCAGAAGCAATTGATGCAATGAAATAAGGGGGTGGGATTGTGCGATTAAGGGTTCATCAGAAAGTCACTGGCTGTGCGTAGGTTTTACAAACACTTGCTCAGCTGATGTCACCAAGCACACACAGAGAGATTAAACCAAAGTTTGCCTAGGAAATTTTGCAAATGAGGACTGCATTAATAGAAGGATTTTTTTCCATAAAAGGATTGATTAGACTAGGTAGTTTGATTAGACTGTCATAGTGTTTTGACTAAGAACTCAGGATACAAAGGTATATGCAGAGCATTTTAAAGTGCTATATGTCTTGAGAAGCATAGTACAATAACCTGGCCTTATAAGACAGCAATGGCCATCCTATATCTCTGGTTTCTGTAAAACTACAACTTAAGGTAAAGACTGCAACAGGTGCACTGTAGGCCATTACATTGTTGCATGCCGCCATTACATTGTACTGCCAACCAGCAGAGCCCCTGCAGTGTTAAATATCAGACAGCTACAGGTTGCTTCCCTGTAGCTGACTGGGAACTCTTTGGACCACAGATGGCTGAAAAGAGTCTATTTCCTTAGAGCAGTCCAGATTATTTTCTCTGCACCTGGCCACACTTCAAAGAACAAATGCCAGCAAAGTCTGTCCCAGTTTCATGGAAGACAATGAAGCAGTGCTCACTTATGATGAGGGAGTTCAGCCATAACAGACCAAATAAGTCTGACACTAGCTCATAAGATCTCTGAGTTCGTGGAATGCAGGTTTCTTGAAAAGGTTGTTTGCTTCCCAGCATCCTGCTCAGAGAGAGCCCATGATCCAGTCAAGGAAAGGTCAACTATTCTTCTGTGACTGACCCAGGCAAATACAAGCTCTAGGATGCTGCCTCCAGCAAGCTGGCAGATGTGTTCAGCCAAGAACCACCATGCCATCTGACCAGCCACCTCTGGAACACAAGAGGGAGAAGTGAGCCAGCAGAAAAAGAGCAGTCAGCCCTAGAGAACAAGGGAGAGGAGTTCAGGTTCAATCCTGCCAAATTATGTCATCAAAAGCAGAATCCAAACTTCTCCAAGTCTACTCTTCCGTGCTAAAAAGACAGAAAAAGCTGTAATAAGCATTGAGTGGCTTGTGTTACAGTTAGACCCCACCATTCAAGACAAGCATGCTTTAACAGGACCTTGAAACTAATGACTTGCCAAAGGATGTTAGACTGCCCAGGGGGCTTCTGTATGATAACATGGTTGTATTTGCCCACAAAGCTCTTGAGTGTTGCTGTATGGCCACAGATCAATGAAGTGATAAATATCCCATAAAACCTAATGATCTGTCATGTAAGAAAAACTATTTTTTGTGGACTGTATTGCAGTACTGCACTTAGTTTGTGTCTGTGATACTGCCAAGGAAGTTCTGTCATGGGCAGTTTCTAATCTCACACATGCACTGCAAAAAGCACTCCGCTGCAGCACTTGAGCACTGATGTCCAGTAGCAGTTACACGATTTATTTCTCTCTCTCCCACACACAATATCACATGACAGCAAATTATAGGTGTCACAGTCTAGGTAGGTCTTCAGAAAGGTTTTGAATGAATTAAAGATAGTGACTGTGTGCATAAACCAGGAAGGGCATTATATACATAGAAGATTTCTTGAAAGAACTAGCCAGGGCATCATTGGTATTGGGGATGCTCAAAGAAGGCAGACAGTGATATATTGAAGTATGTTATCTGTAAAAATAGAAAAGAAACAAAAAGCAAGAAGAAGCAACAAAATTAAGAAGGGACAGTAGGGCAGTAATTTGAGAAGTCTCCACTTCTGAAGCTGTGGGAAAGCAGAGGGGAAGATGCAAGAAGGAGGGAGACCTAATTCGCATCTCAGTATTTTTTTCTTTGACCAAGTTGGCTAGAGATGAAGGAAAAAATGTCAGTCTTGTAAAGGAGGAAGTCTGAGTGGGTCTTCATGAACAGTGTTTAAACCAATTGATATCTGTAAGGAAAGAGCTGTAAATGTTAAGTATGATCACAGAATGTTAACCTTACAAACCCTTTATTTGAAAGCTTAGTGAACAGGAAGAAACTGGGAAATACTATTATTCATGCCAGAGAACTAAGTTACAATCCACTTCATCTTGAGACACGTTAATTAGAAAGCCATGCAGAGCTTGGCTCTGTATATATACAGAGAGAGAGAGAGAGAGAGAATGTATCTAGTTTTTAAGAATATGCTTTCTGTGTATGTGTACCCATGGGCAGCTGGCACTGGAACGCATGCAGAAGAGTCAGTATTTTGGTGGGTAAAAGATACCACTGAGGGGTATACATTTTCTTTCCAAAAGGATGTCAAAAGGTGTGGGTGGAGGCCAGAAAACTAGATCCTTCTGCTCTCCACATGGAGAATTACAAGGCAAGAAATACTAGCCCGGAAATTAGCTGCTTGTTCCTGCACAAGTGCTCAGGCTGGTTGCTGGCTCAGAATTTGCCCCTCATTACATGTCTAACTAGTTCTTAAACAAGAGCCACTTGAGTCTGTGGCCAAGCACAAATAATTTGCACAGCCTTAAAACATCTTACCTTTCCATTACAGACATTTCTTCAGTTTTCCCTTGATAGTTCTTCCAACCAAGATAAAACCCATGCTTTCCAGTACCATGAGGTTCCAGGAACAATGAACCTTATATCAGTTTCAACCCTAGGTAGAATTTCCACTTCTCAACCCACGAACACACCACATAGGGATTTTCCAAAAAAGTGCTAGAATTCTTTACTCTTCTCTCATCCTCATAAGTGTCCTCTCCGGTCATCCAACACTTCTTCTTAGGCCCCTTTTCCATCTTATTCTCCAGCTCCACTGCAAACTATGCTTGTGTAACTTCAGGGAGAGGTTCTTTCACTGCTGCGTCCTTTCCCAGAATGTCACACTATCTGGCCTACATTCCCACAAGCCTTGGGAACTACATATCTCAGAATGCCATAGAAGATAGAAATTTTTTTCCCCACTATTTTTACTGAATTCTTTTTTGGTGATAAATGCACTAAGTTTCTGGCCAGTTGAATCCATCTCTGCTATTTAGGAAGTTTATAAGACAGGAAGTAGCTTATTATAAAACATTTGCCATATTATAATATTTTTTTTCTGCCAGAGGATAAAGTTGGCAGAATTCGTCACTGACAATATAGACTTCGTTATCTCATAGTGACTTGTTTGCTAACTAATCCTCCTTCCTACACACATGGCTATTATCATTACTCCACTACAACTGCATCTAGCATCTGGATTTGCTGCTTCTGAAATGTACTAACAAGGGTCATGATAAAAACATTGAATTTAATCAAATAAGCTCTCTTAAAGCATATCTACACTGCCTCAAGACTGTCAGTCACCACACCCAATTTGTGCATGCTGTGTCTCAGAGTAACATCATGAGCCTGCCAATAGTGCAATGCTAAGTATTTCTCTCCAAAAAGCACACTTATTGGCACATGTTGAGTGCCTCATTAAGGCAACTACATCAGTTTCAGGACATAGCACATGTGGAGCAGGTATCGAATGGTTTACCGCAGAGCTCCCAAGAGCAGTTTTAAGGCAGTATATACATACCCTCAGACAACTGAAAGCAGACATGGTCTCCTAAATAAACGTATGGTCTCAAGTAGCAGAGCTAAGGCTGAGCAGATAGGCACTAGTTTTCTCCTTCTCAGGCTGAGAATACCACACTCCTGTGCGACTACATTTCTTCCATATGGTTAGGATTTGAGCAATTGTTTAGCAAGACCAACACACATCAAGTGGCTACCAGTCCTCTTTCATATTGTATCCCATTGCATGAGGTAGGTACCACATCACAGCAAAGAGCCTCCTTGATACAAGTCAGAAGATATCACAATTCCTACCTTTCAGACGATAAGGGCAGGTTCCTCACAACTGACTCATCAGCAGAAGACCAGTCTGGATTGTGTGACTGAATCTCCATAGCAGATGCTGTCAAAGTGCAGCAAGCAGCATGGTAACAAGCTGCTCCCTCAATCAGAAACGCCTTCCTCGTCAACTTGACGAGAAGCTGCCTGGCTTCACACTGCCAAGTGCTGCTTAGCAATCTGTAGTGCAAACTCAGTCATTTCTGATGTGGGCTGGTGAGGTGTGCTATAAACAACCTGGGATGTCAGTGGCAGTCCTCTGTATAGCTGTAGTGTGATTGAGGATTGTGTACAGCGACTACATAGTTGCTCATCCTGAGCTATTCTACCAGGAGAACTTCCTAGGCGCCAGTTCGCTGGTGACCATGAATCTAAAGAACAGCTAAAATGTATGTGATGCTTAAGCACCTATTAATATTTTGACATCTATTTTATCCCCCTCCTTTATATTTAGTAATTTAAATATTGTCTCCATCTTTATTATGCCACTTGCTAAATAAGTCATCATCAAATAATTGATGCAACTAGATTTCAACCTAGGTATTGTGCCCCAAATCTTTTCACTTTTTACCAGGTGATTTCTCTGTACAGGATTTATCTGCAACTTGATTGAATGACTGAACATTTTAAACTTAAGAACAACAAACAATTCACTATCAGGAATAATTCTTATTCAAGTAAACAAGCTATTATATTTTACAAATAGAAAGATTTAGGTATGATCTGAACACATATGAACAATTCAAATACCCCCAATATAAACAACAGCAAACAAACTCATCTGTTCACCAAAGTACTATTGAATCACATTTAGAATTATTTGACAATGTTTGTTATGGCATTTTTCTGCTTTCCTACAAGACCTACTAAAAGTTTGCATGCTTACATATTTTGGTTACTGAGTGTACTGTACCTTTACATGCTGCCTTCTGAATATAGTTAAGTGCTGTTCTGTTGCCTCAAGATCTCTTACGAAACATGCAGGAATTAAATGCATGTGCAGAGTTAACCTTGCAAATGTCTTTACTTGATGTAGTCAAGAGTCATAAAGCTGGCATGCCAAAAACAATGATAACATGCGACTTATAGGTAGTTTATTCAAATTTCCTTGTTACTGGGCCTACGATGGGCATAATGACTATAGCCATAATAGACTGTAGACTAGCATGTTACTAGGAATGATTAAAGATTTAGGAGAGATTAGATTAGATTTTCATTTCTTAATACCAAGGAAGTGAAATAAAACACTAATATTTTACAAGAACTACCCATTGATAGTAGTAAAGTCAAGCACCTAATACTTATCCCAGTGCCTCAGTTTAAAGAAATAATTAATGGAAATGTTGTATTTCCTTAAAAGAAATGCCTAAGTAGCTGCCACATACATATGGCTGAACAAAGTATATCACAATGTCTGAGATGCTGGCAGAGGGAGAGATGAGGCAAAACAGCCTTTTGATATCCACACATGCCTTCATTTTTGCTCCAAAACAGATATTCCAGGATCATCATTCAGTTACTTAATATATTCTATACATAGATTTAATACTTTTATATCATAATCAGAATTGGCAATATGGTTTTGCAGTTCTAATCCAAATACAATAAGGTTTCTCTTAATAGAATACAATTGTTCTTACTGCAAATATAGGCCTTACTCTTCACTGCCCCGTGCCAGGTAAAAAAGCATAAACTGACTGTAAAATGCCATTAAAGAAGGAATGTATCAATTTACACTCACTTTGCATCAGGCTGGGTGATGGGAAAAAAAAAAAAAAAATCAGACCCAGCTTCAAACAGCTGTCTTCACTACAAAAAAACAGCTCCTAAATGACTGATTAATGAAAAGACTTTTCTGCTTTTGCAAGAAAATGACAGAACACTAATTTTTTGCTTTCATATACAATTAAATTAAAAAAAAAAAAAAGAGTTCCAGGGAACTAGGTGTTATGAAAGAAAGAACTGGTTTCTAGACGTTGCAGATTAAGTGAGGGGTGAACCAAATAAGAGCATTTAGAACACCGCCAATATTTATCACATCTCTAAAATTCACACAATTCCCTCAGGCCAAACCAACCACAGGACGTGTCCAGAGTCCAAAATAAATGAAAAGGCAGTGGACTTAAAATGGAAGGCAGCAATCATACAAAGCAAGGTCAACCAGGGGTAGGTTCATTCCAGCAGCACCCTTTGGTGCCAAGATCATGCTATCTTACAGTATAAAAACAGCAGTATGAAGTTTCCATCACCCTTAACACTGAGCATCATATTAAGAATAGCTTATAGTTAACTATTGGACTCCTCTTGGAGGATTATTATCTGTATTGAACTCAGGTAAAGACAGCAGCTTTCAAAGCTAGATTGAAAGAGCCTGGGCAACCTTTTTAAAATGAATTAAATGGATGGCTCAAGCTTAATAATGTAGAACCAGGTTCCTGTTTCCAGCTCTACAGAAATTAATTTTGGGCTCCTGAGCACCTTTCTAGTTGATTTTACCCCACTTGGAAGTACTGGACATCCTTTAAATTATGAACCCACCAACAGGCTTGTCCATGCACGAGGTAACATTAGCAGATGACATGCTACTATTTGGGGCAGCAGGGGGCCAACCTTTTGGCAGGCATGCCACAAACCTGTTACCCTGCAGCCTCTGAATGCCACTGTGAGCTCCTTCCTGATCTGCTGCTTATCCTGTGCTCCCTGCCTGCTCTCAGTTCTCACCGTCTATCTAGAGATCACTTGCAAACTAGTGGCCTAATGTATGGTAGCTCTCTCTTGATAATAGTTCTCTCTACCTTTCCCAGGCACTGTCTGAAGTTTAGCAAAGCTGGCAATAAATGATCCTGCTCTATCCACCACCATCCCAGGCACTCAGAATTGAATGACACCAGGCTCCACAGGCAGAGCTCCAAATCTGCTGGATAACATTTTTCAGCTCTTGCTACCTCCTTGAGTTTTGGGCTTCATACCCAGAGGGTCCCACTCTGCCCCAAAGACAATCCAGTTTCTTCAGGCTATTACCAATCTCAGTCCCAACCACTTTACAGAACACACATAACACACACAATATAATTTCCAGAAGCCAAATACAAGCAAATACCAAGCAATATAACTTTAGACAAAGTGCAAAAATGCACTGGGCCAAGATTATAGCATGTAAATTAAGCTTAGTTTTTTCCATTTTCTCCCATAGAAAGAAGTGGAGAGTTCCACCCTTTTATGCTTTCTAGCTCTAGAGCTTGCATATATTTTAAAACTGAAAATAACTCATAATTTGTAAACTACTAGTAAATAGTGATGCATATGGTGATGGCAATTAAAATGTAAATATTTACTAATAGTAAGTGTATACTGTACTTGCCATATGTATAGTGCAGATACAAATTTCTCCTCCTAGTGAATGCTCTGGCAGTAATCTCCAGCACTCACCTCCCTGCACAAAGCTTCACCGTCTTTCTGTCTGAATAGTATTTACTAAATTTTGGAGTTTCCTACATACTTATTTAAATCCCAAAGCCAAATAAAATCCACAAGGAGATCATGCTGGTTCTTCAAGTCCCAGAAACCCCAAACAGGGGACAGAATGAAATAAATAAAACTTTTTGTTCCTAAAATCCTTTTGGGGACGCAATGCACAAAAACAGGCTTCAGGCTCCATCCTACACTGGAACCATGCACTCAGATTCAGCCTCACTGAAGCCTGTTTAGTGAAGTGTTTGAGCAAGGCTTCAGTGCAAGATGGAGGCTGAAGTCTTTCTGCACCCCCTCCCCTTTCAAATGACCAAGAAAAAAAGTCTACAACACTATCAGCATTTTTTAAACTTTTTCTAATAGGTGTTTACACAAGATTCATTTTTGGCACTCCCTAGGTAAACTGTACTTTTGTTCTCTCATGTGTTTTTCAAGAGCTTTATTGCATAGTGCTAGTTTGTTCAATCCCCTTGACTGCAGTATTGCACAGTTCAGAATGTGCTAGTGAACTCATATTCACACAATCCCCCATCATTTGCACGGTACCATTCAATGAGATTTTTTCCAGTGCCTTTGTAAGCATGTTATATATGTAGATCCTGAATGACCGCTATAATAGAAGGTTTCTAACTTCAGGTATGTGTGTAGATGTTGCTTGTAGTTTCTAGATGTCAGGAACTTAAACAGAAGTCGAGAACTGTTTGACTTAATAAGCATCTGAGAACTGACTTTTTCCAAATTTTTTTTTCCCCCTAGAAGCAAAACGAAATCTTTATTGATAGAAATTTTAACCAGAAATGCAGAACATTTCCTGCTGCTATTTATTAGTGGAAATCGATGATTTAAAATAAAACAAACACAAACTCTTCTTGTCTTAGTGATTCAACAGAGAAAGGAAAGAATAAACATTATTATTACATTCAACTTTTACATGTCAAATAATAACCAATCCAGCAAAAGGGTTCATCTTCCATGGATCTTCTATCCCAGTAGATTATAATTTTCTCCTATTTAACTGTGGATTGAATCTGTATTGTTTACAATATATCATGGGCAATTGGCCCCTCTTGAGTCTGTGGGGCACCTGCAGAAGCCAGCAGATATTTATGTAAAGAACCTTGTCCACTGATGAATAGAGCTGCTAGGGTTGCACATAGGCAGACCCTGACATAGGCATGGGCGTAGGCAACAGGTAAGGGGGGCATGGGGGTGGGAAACATACCCCCCCGACAGGGGCCCCCCCACCGCCAACAGTGCTGCACTGCCACCATCTGCAGGAGTTTGCCCCTGGAGGGTGGGGGGGCATGGAAACCTCCTGCAGGTGGTGGCAGCGCTGTTGGCAGTGAGAGCATGGCAGCAGCAAGCAGCGAGCTGCCACAGGTGGCTGCGGCACTGTCAGTGGCGGGGGGGGGCAATGGTCGGAGACCACCCGCAGACACCACCAGCGGCATTGGCACCAGCCAGTAGTGATCAGGGACTGCCCACAGATGCCATCAGCAGTGTCAGCGGTGAGGGGGGGCGGTGGCGAGTGGCAACCATCCACACACGCTGCCCACTTTTTGCAGAGGATGCACTGGCAAGCTCAGCAGGGTGCACATGCAGCCACGTGCACCCCCTACACATCACCAGTGCAATACATTACAAAACAACAAACCCATTCTGGTAATGAAAATAGTAATAAACATATTCTGCTGAATAACCTGAAGTAGCTTTTTCCAGGAATGCTGTTATCAGCCTTTGTCCACATCTATTTGTTGCTGAGTTTCTAAACAATACAAATGTTTATGAGCAACCCTGGATACTGATACCCTGTGCCTGGGTAGTAAGAATAATGCTGCATGGAAAGAGGCAGAGTAACCAAGAGTACAGAGTACTACTGATGTACTGTAGTACTTCAGTCTTGACCTGCCTATGTACTTCATATACAAGTTTCCTCATTCAGTTTGGTGGATTTTGTTTTATTTTCTCCCCCACATATTCTGTGACAGTTAAAATGGTGATAACACTGTATTTCCTTATAAGCAATTCTTATATGACCTTAATTCACTTGACCTTTGGCATCTGACAGGAGCGTGTTTGGGGTAGCTCAGGCTGTGTCTTCTCTTTATCTAGACCTAAAGATGGGCAACTCATGCTAGAGAATCTTGTCTAACATCTCTCCCAATTATACAGTTAGCCCAATAAAATATATCACTAAAAATATATATATGTATCTTGCCTTTGGTATGACAGGGTAATTCAGTTTCCATACTCATTTCACTCAATTCAAATGCTGAACTGATGCCACATGTCTACCAACAAGTGGATTTGGCCTACACAGGTCACAAGACAGCCATTTGATGACAGTAACTTTTAGTTTTTACTATACAGGACAATATTTGAGTCAGCAGTCTAGCTGTAGAAATAATAAATCCTATTAGCAATCCTTGGATCCCATCTCTTATCCTTGAGGACATAACTCAGATGGAGCATACTACATATTGCATTTCCTACTGCCAGATGATTTTAATTTTTAAATTAATGTCTTCAACATATATGTGAAACATTTTGAAATTGAAAAATTGTAATGTTTCTGTGGTATCAGAATTAGAAGGTATGGTTATATAAGCCATACAAGTACACCAGACCATCTGGGTTTGAGACTCTTGAGCCAAATCCAGATTTTCTGCGATTAGGTAAAGTTGCAACAGGAAGCAGAAGTGCTGTTTGTGACCATAGGTGCACTCAAAGAATGTCTCTCTGCCAATGCTTTGAAGTAAGTAAAATTTATAGCCAGCCAAGGACTTCTATTTTAGTGCTGGCAGAGGGACATTAGGGAAGGGAAATATTTTAGCTAATATTGCGTAACAAGACAGTGAAAGATTCTGCAAACAAGTTTCCTGAGCAACACACTGTATCATGGGGAAAATATATATGTATTTTTGCATGGGTCTGATGAACACCACATAAGTTGTAGCTGTTAGGCCAGTAAAGAAGTTAACACTGGCTGGGACAGAATCAAGTATAGTGCAAGTGATCAGATGCTTCCTTCCACTAGGAACATGGCAAGGGCACAGAACAGAATGAAATAGGTTACAATGGCCCTCTAGATTATGGAGGCAGCAAAGGGAGCACAGATGGAACGTCATGTTGCCCTGGCTTATTATCAGAATCAGTGTGCTGAATTTATTCTTACTGTGATGCCACTGGAAAAAAAAAAAGTCTTTAAATCTCTGTGAAACTGCAGATTGATTATTAAATTAGGACTTATTTGCATGAATTAATAACTGTTTGAAGTTTAGGTGTTTCTCTTCAGTGTCATGGTAATTTGCTGGAAGAGGTCAAGGTACAGAATACAACTATGATTTATTGATTTACTTTGGAGAGGAGTAACAATCTTGGCAACATTTCTATGGCCTTAAAAAGGCCATTATATGACAACTAGTCATTTCATTCCCTTTAATCAAAGCAATAAAATGATTGTATTGTGCTTAGTGGTGACTGGTAGACTTTGTGAGACTCAAAGAAACAGTTCAATTACTACAGACAGTTTCAACTTTGTTTGTTTTACTTGAGCTTATGACTATTGTATACCCAGAATGTTAAATTTATGCTTTGAGGCAAAAATTTGTGTGGGCGGTATATTTTATTGGACCAACTGTATGGCTGGGATAGACGTTAGGTAAGCTTTCAGGTATCACAGTATCCTTCCACAGGCCTCCCACTGCACATTACCTCAACACTACCAAAATTATGCTTTCTAATTTCAGTCCAGGTGTTTTTTAGAGACAGTTTCTATATTCCCTTTCCTTGGTCAAGGAAACTTCTGTAGATCCCATGTTAACTAGCTCTAGCTGAACCATCCTATCCCTGTTCTACATTGTGAAGAGCTACACTGTCATAGCAGAGAGGGACTGCCTGGGAAGCTGTGCCAAGGCTCTGGGTTACTATACTGATAGCCTTGCTCACCTTGGGTATCCTGAGATCTTTTTAAGGATTCTTAACTCTCCTGTTGGCCCTGGCACATCTTCATATTTCGTTGCCAGTGTCCAGAATGTTTCAAAGTTTAAAGTGAAGGGTTTGCTATTCATATGGGAACTGAAGAGTGCTTCTTAGCAACCAACAAAGCCTGTGAGTTAACTTTATACTTACTTTAACTCTGACTAATCCCACTAGATACAGAGACAAGGTTCAAGCCTAGTTTTGAGGCTTTTTTTTTTTTGGTTGTTTATTTTATAAATACATGATAAGATACACAAGCTACTTCCCATGGAAAAAAATGTGTACTAGTGTTTGTGCATGGGATGCCCTTCTCTCAGCCACTTACTGGGGAATGCGAAGTATTATGTTATACCAGTCTCCAGTCACCATGTCACATTTTCCCCTCAGACGATGCGAAGTTCTAGAGAATTGCTTATAAGGAAATACAGTGTTATCACCATTTTAAACTGTCACAGAATATGTGAGGGAGAAAATAAAACAAAAACCACCGAACTGAATGAAGAACCTTGTATATTATCTGGTAGAGTATAGGCCAAAAAGCTTGAGCGCCGCTGAGCAGCTGGCCAGATGGGCAGTGCCCAGACCCTCCACAGGCTGGATCCAGCAGGGCCCCATCCTGTGTTGTTCTCAAAAGACCAAGGAGTTTAGCTTATAAAACAATAAAGCTTATTTATTCAGAGAGCAGTGCCCTCCTGCAATCCCCGGGGAAACGTAACTTATACATAAAGGTATGCACACACCCTACTCCATTTTCTACCAAACCATTGGATTTTGGGTATTTAGGACTTAAAGCGCTGTGATGGAATCCATATTTGTTTGCAAACTCTTTAAAACCAAGACAGGTGAATTGAGATCCGTTGTCTCTTCTCAGAATTTGCAGAATCCCATGTTTAGCAAAAAATCGATTTGATGAGAGTTGCAACATAGTTTGCTGTTGTGCTTTTGAGCAATGCAATTTTAAGATGGTGGGAATAATTATCCAATGCTAATATGTATTGTTTTCCTGTATGTATGAATATGTCAATGCCCACTTGATACCACAGAGCTATGGGCTCCTCCATGACCATCATGGGTGCTTTTTTGGGTGCTGATCTGTAATTTAGGCATACTGTACAAGCTCTACAGCATCTTCTATATCATTATTTATGTTGGATCAATATAGGGCATCCCTTGCTCTACTTTTGCATTTTTCAATGCCTAGATGCCCCTCATGTATTCTGTTTACAAGTCTTTCTTTAGCATTGCTGGAACAACAAGTCATGAGCCTTTGAACAATGCTATCCAGTACTGACAGCTCTTCCTTGAACAGACAGTATGGGCTAAGTATATGGTTTTCCAAGCCAACCAGCACAAATAGCTGTTATCACTTTTTGCAACGTGGTATCTTGAGCAGTAACTTCTGCAATCAGTGCCCACATTTTATCTGTGACAGGAATCTTTAATTAGACTAACATGTACTATGTCCGAGTCTGGAGTTGTGTCATTTTCCATCGTGTCATAGGCTCTGGATAATGTATCTGCAATAAGTAGATGTTTTCCTGGTGTGTACTATATATCTAGATCATACATTTGCAGTTGAAATAAAATATCTCTGTAATCTGGGTGGCATGTCTGATAACCCTTTCTTTGCCATAGTTGCCAAAGGTTTATGATCAGTTTTAGCTCTCACAGGCACCCCAAAGATGAATATATGACATTTTTTATAGTCACCACAGCTAAAAACTTTCCCCCTCTCAATTTGTGCATATAGACACTCTGGCTTAAAGAGTGCCCTAGATACATATGCCACTTTTTCTCCAGCTACCCCCCCAGGCATTTTTATATGCGCTTCCAATGCAGTGCTAAGCACTTTTAAGTAGTGAGCCATGCTAATTAAAAGCAGCTGGCACTGCATCAGGAACAGGTGCATCAGTGGCGCAGAGTGCATCAATGCTAAGAAAGTGGTGGTGGTGCGCTTTGAACTAAAGCACATCAAACATGTTTTAGTTCAAAGTGCACTGCCACCATTTTCTCAATACTATTTGGTCTCTGATCATGGACTCTTTTAGGTCTCCAAAGTTGCATGCCTAGCTCAACAGTCTGAGGTCTTTGTCAGACTCCTCTATTGTCTCACATTCTTTCTGCTGTCTCATGTGGAAATTAAGCCATTCAAAGTTTTCATTTTCTTTTGGTATACAATATTCCTTAAACTTTCAAACTTTTAAAAAAAACTGTGCCATAGTTTTTCTGTTGTGCATCTGACAGTTGTAGGCTATTTTAAAGAGACAGAGGTTCTGGGCTTGCTATATTTAAAAAGATAGCTAGCTTAATTTAATCTTCCTTCCCTGTAGTTCCACTGGCTGTCATGCATATATGGTGAAGCTCTGCTTAAATTTCTTCCAGTTTTCTGCTACATTGTTGGACACCTTTAACTCCTCTGGAATTCCAAGATGTTGGGGGTTTTGGGGTTGGTTTTTTTTGTCTCTCTTCACACCAAGGTGTTCAGCTTAAGAAAGAGTGTTTATTCAGATAGCAGTGTGCTGCCTACCATTTTGCTATACCCTTCTGGTCTCTGGGCAAAATGTAACAACTTATACATAACACTTGCAAAGGTAACCCCACACATCCAGCTGTGCAGAGTGGGGAGATTGGCAGCCTGGTCCTCATCCAGCTGCATGGTAGAAGGAGGCTTGGGCCAGCCCCAACCGGGCCCTGGGATGGGAGAAGAACCGTGAGACAGCCTCAGCCCAGGCCTGCAGGGGGAAGGGGCATGGCTTGGGTCCAGCCTGACTGGGTGGAACAGCTGCCACTGCTCCCCTGCCACAATTTCCTGACCTGTGTAGAGCCCCATGGGCTAGAATCCAAGACTCCATGGGAGGCATTTGGCCCTCAGGCCAGAGTATGAGCACTGATGTAGGTGCTTCCATCTCATATTATTGAAGAAGTGAACTTTTTAAACAAATTCCATATACACTATATGAATATAAATCATAAAATGTGTCCAATAATTATCAGGAAGGATTATGAGTTTTGGCATGTTACAACTCGTGTTCATCTCTTTGGAAAGTCCCCATCACGTATACCAAGAAATTACAAAACTTATACTCTAAAACACTTGCTTGTCCCCTAACATACTTGTACATAGTCTCTGATATTGATATATTTAGACAAGTCATAGTATCACAGAAAATTAGGGTTGGAAGGGAATCTCAGGAGGTCATCTAGTCCAAACCCCTGCTTAAAGCAGGACTGTCCCCAGCTAGACCATCCCAGCCAAAGCTTTGTCTAACCAGGTCATAGAAATCTCCAATGATTGAGATGCCACAGCCTCTCTGGGTAAACTGTTCCAGTGCTTTACTACCTTAGGGAGGAAGTTCTTCCTAATATCCAAGTTAAGCTTTCCTTGCTGCAACTTGAGACCATTGCTCCTTGTTCTGCCATCTGCCACCATTGAGAACTGTCAAGCTCCATCCTCTTTCAAACCACCCTTTAGGTAGTTGAAGGCTGCTGTTAAATCCCACCTCAGTCTTCTCAAGACTAAATAATCCCAGTTCCCTCAGCCCCTTCTCAGAAGTCATGTGTCCCCTCACCATTTTTGTTGCCCTCTGATGACTCTCTCCAATTTGTCCACATCCTTTCTGTCATGGGGGGCCCAAAACTGAACACAGTACTCCAGATGAGACCTCCCCAGTTCAGATCACTTTCCTTGATCTGCTGGCAACCCTCCTACTATTGCAACCTAGAATGCCATTAGCCTTCTTCCCAACAAGGCCACGCTGTTGGCTCGTTATTGTCCAATGTAACCCCCAGGTCCTTTACTGCACAGCTGCTGCTGAGTCAGTTGGTCCTCAGCCTATATCACTGCATGGGATTGTTTCACTTTAAGTGTAGGGCTTTGCATTTGTCCCGATTGAACCTCATGAGATTCTTTAGCCGAAGACTACAATTAAATGCCAAAGGAACTTTTGCTTGAGTAAGGACTTAGGTTCTGATCCCAAAATAACTTATTAAAGTCTATTATGAGACTACTGATAGTGCATAAAGTGCAGGTATGAGACTTTTCAGAATTGGACTCTAAACAAGGATATCAGGATTTAATCTACTAATTGATATTAGTGGGCAGATTTTCAGAGATTCTGTGCCATCAGACATAGAATTTCCCAATCTGTAAGTGATTGTAACAACATTTTTCTCAAATCAACAGAAATGATTTGAGAGAAGAAAAACCCTTAGGATTATATTTCAGTACTCATACAGAATTATGTATGCATAATTCTTTAGCTTTAGATACTCGTATCTATCATTGATATCGAGAAGACTTGCTCTCAAGCATTAAGGTGCTATTTTCTGTCAAGGAATGGAGCACAACCTAACCTCCTGTATTTGGTAGGAACAGGTGCAAAGTGATTGATGGTTTTTACAATTCCTGTTATTCCAGCACAATCAAATCAATCATTGAAGGCCAAATCTTGTCTTTTTAGCTTAGCTAATATGCCTATGTGCCTCAATTTCAGTTCTGCTTCCAATTTCAGTTTTGTCCAAGAACAGAAAGCAGAATTTTATCATACAGCTCTGATATCTTTAAAATAAAACGAGTATGGGATTGAAAATGATTTCAAATAATTCAAACCCCCCTTTCCTTCTTACTCTTTCCTTTGAAAGAAAAATGATACATCACATCTTTCAGAGAATCCAGTATTCTCTTATGAATATTTGCAAGTGCACTACCTCCTGATTACTCAAAGTGCAAGTTTTTTCTCCTCCATTATTTCACAGTAAATGAGCATAATTTTTGCCAAATCACAAGAAGGAATACTCCCCCCCCTGGATTATGTGCCTAATTTTGAACAAAATGAGCATTGACCCAGTAATAAATTTAGGTTTCAGAATGTAGAAATATATGGCAGGAAATAGCCATGTTACTAAAACTTCAGTTAAAGTGTATATTTGAATGAGTACCAAAAAAAAAAAAAAAAAAAAAGATAACAAGCAGCTCCATTAACTGAAAGTCATAGGCTCTGCACAATCATTAACATATATTTCATACCATTCCTAATTGTATTTGATTGTTAGTCAAAATGGCCTCCACTCAGGTATTTATAATATTTCCCCCTGCCTGACTAACATTGCTTCAGTATCACTGAGGATTTCAAGTCAGGTATCAATAATTCCAGTGATAGTTTTCAATATGCTTATTTTTTTTAGTTCATCTATTTCTCAGCAAGTTTCCTTAATCATCTTCCCTTCTTGTTTATTGCTAATTCATACAATGCCAGAAAGACTACCAGAAAGAAGTCTTTTCAGTATGTTATCCTTAGTTCTATGATGAGGAGAGAAGTCACAGTTTCTGTTTCCTTTGCAATAAAAGATTGTTCTCAGGAACGTTCAAGTCTCTTTTTCTGGGTTAGAAAAGCAAGATGATGTTGTTTTTCCGTTTTCTTTCTCCTATGGAGCATGCTAGTTTCAAAACAACACTTGTATCCCTAGGGTGTGATGGCATAATTGTGTATACTGGCTCTGAGGATTTCGATGGTCATCTCCTGGGATTTCATAGGATTTTTTTTCTCTGATTCTCAGAGGATTATCTTTAATATTAATCTGAAGAAGTTTTTTATTAGCAATTCCAATGGAAAGTTATCAGCTTCTCTAGCAACTTATTGACCTCTGCTATGCTACTTTAACACCTCCTGACCTAATTTCATTTTTCAAATATTCATACTGCCTACCTGCCAACAGGATACCAGAATTTGATCACAACCAGCCTCATACTTGGTATGAGTCCAAATGCAGAACAAGGCACACACCCAGTGAGGGCAGGAGTACTCGTGCCTTACATTTTTTAGGGTTTTACACTGAAGTGTTCTGGATCTACTTAAGCCAACAAGGGGTTCCAGGCACCTATTCAGATTAGCATGGTGTAAAGCAGGACAATAGGAGGTTCTTGACATAGCTTTGAACACACTAGCTCTGGAACCAAAAGCAGTAAAGCCCTATTAAGAAAGTGGGCTACTTAGCCTTTCATCACAGGGGCAGCATCATACTAATACCACTACAGTGCTTCCAGTTCAGGAGCTAGTTTAATATTTGCTGTATACTGCCTTGAGCTGCGTCCCCTCTGGTCCCTAAGCTAGCATCATAGGTAACAGCAGGGACTGGCTGGACTGTGTTGTGCTCGCATTCCCTCAGGTGTCTGGCCACTGTCAGGTGCCTACACTTCTAAACCAGTGGTTCTCACCTCAGATCTCTTCTCAATCTGGCTATGCATGAGT
Source organism: Crocodylus porosus (assembly GCF_001723895.1). Lineage (NCBI taxonomy): Eukaryota > Metazoa > Chordata > Crocodylia > Crocodylidae > Crocodylus > Crocodylus porosus. The sequence goes on along the minus strand of NW_017728909.1, from coordinate 60,424,440 downwards.
TGTGTGGAGCAATTCTACCCAGCAGTGGCAGTGGCACCCAGCTGAGAGCCACTAAATTAAGCTGGGGTAGCACAGTAGTGGGTCTCAGCTGATGATAACACTACATTCAAAGAAGGTGGGGAAGGTGTCATGACTCTTTAAAAAGTGGAGAACTTCTGTTCTATATAGTGCCTGGGGATGTTCAGCAGCTCAGAAAAGCAGGTGACAACAAACCAACACACAACATATTCCCCAGCAATGGTGCAGCTGACCCAATTCCAAACATCTACGCATTCTGGTTAATGGTTTCTTACCCAGTTGAGAACCCAGGAAGCTCAGGTCCCAGCATCTTTGGCCTTCCACCGCCTTCATTCAGATTTTTTGTTCTAATGTGCTGCAAAGAGAATTATACAACTATATTCTTGTTACTCAGACTGTCCTTAGCCTCTTGTGTTAATCTGGATTTCTTTGCTAGGTCTAGACTGCTTTCTGGGTCAACACCTTATTGCTATCCCCCAGCTTTTCTACTGTCCTTCTCTCTTTGCAACTCCAAACCAACCTGGAGACTCTTGCACCTTTGCCAGTTTATTGGAGCTGTGCCAGCCAGATGACCTACAACCAATCCTCTCTCTCTGTCTCATAGGCTATCTTTCAGTTTCAGTGGTCATCAGGTAGGTGGCCAATTATCACTTATTTTGGCATTGAAGTAATGATTATCTCCTCATTTAGGGCTCAGGTGGTCTGTAATGGGGTGGGTGGAAGAGGCGAGGGGAGAAGGGACTTGCAATAGAAAGGGAAAAGGGAATGTTAGAATAACTGGTTTGGCAGGGGGTGTGAACTTTTAGATACAGGGTATGGGAAGCAGACCCAGGATCGCAGAACTGAGGAGCAATGCTAGTATTGCAGACAAGATGTGGAGAGATTCAGGGCTAGCAGGCAGACAGGGTCTGGGTCAGTCACTCAAGGGCTTGAGGGCTGCACTCAAAGCTTGCCTAATTACATATGTAAACTTGATCAACGATACGTGGTTTCCTGTTCCTTTTGAAAACCTGTCACTTGCAAAATCTATTTATAAGTATCATTCATATAATTCATTTGTAAGCATGTGATGACATATGTTGAGCTTTCATTTCAGTGTATCTTCAGGCAGACAGAATGCGAACGATCCTTCTGCATACCAGGGGGACGAACTTCATGTTACATTGTGCTGTGCGAGAGCCAGGGGAACACAGCTGTGCTGCAGGAGTGCATGCTGCACCCTTTTAGTGAGGGTAGCAGTTGTCTCTGCGTGGGTTGCTCCAGCACCCCTGGGAATAGTCTCTCTCTCCGCGACCAGGCTTCAGAATCCTGCATAGGATTCCTGTTTTAATTGAGAAGGAATGTAAAATAGAGGAATCTTTACTTGTGACCAGAACGTACCTCACTATGGGGCTGGGGTAGGACGCTATTTTCAGTCATCTCTGGCCCTGACGATAATTATGGTGTAGGTTGGCTTGGAAGAAATATTGATTTTAGATTGTTCACCAAATTGTATAGGCATTGCTGCTCTACTTTCATTTTTACATGAATACTCGGCACTGGAGCATTGCTACCAGCAGGAAAAGTACTCAAAATCCAAATGTAATTATTCTGGTCTACCCTTCTAACCCCACCAGATGAGACAAATCTACAACAGGGCTCCACAACAGAGCCCATCAGTGTGATCAGAGTTTATGATCTCTTTAGTTGATGAGCTGAGTGAGTTTTTGTACTCTAAGGAGGTGTGTCCCTGTGCTCCCTTCTAGGCATGGAGTGGAATTTTATCTGGATGAAGTGACTCCAACTTGATGTGCTCAGGGCTTCCCAAGAAGAAAGCTCCTTTCACCCCCCACCCTATTATGCTATTGTATTAAACAGAACTGGACTCAGAAAGATGGAAGATGTAGCACTGTTGGTGATCTCCCACTGCTACAGTACCTATTGAGGAAATTGTTGTTGACAGAAGAAAATCATTGCATGGTTTTCTTGAAAAGCAGGTCATGTGGCTCTTAATTTGTGAAGTTAGATGTTGGGGGGACCTCTATAGAAGAGGAAATGGCTATTTCCTCAGCTTGGGTGCCTGCTCCCTGAGGCAGCAACAACTATGAGCAAGGGTAGGTGGAAAAAGGCAGAAAAGAAGAGAAGGGAAGAATTGTATGAATGGAGGAATACACACAAAATCACAGTACAGTAAGCCTAATACTAGAGCAGGGGTGGGCAAAATGCAGCCTGTGGGCCAAATGCGGCCCACTAGGCCTTTTTATTCAGCCTGCGGGGCCCCTAAAAAATTTAGAAAATTAATACATATCTGGCCCTGGCTACCTGTCACGTGGCCCTTAACGGCTTGCCAAAATTCAGTAAGCGGCCCTCCACCCAAAATAACTGCCCATCCCTGTACTAGAGGGTAGTACTGTTTTCTTCAAGTTTCTCTACAGCCAAATTTTGTGCCTAATTCATCTCCTATAGTCATCTAGGCTAACACATCTTCTGTGTTCAGTGGGAAGAGGCATGTACTGCTTTGGCTGTGGTACTGATATTGAATGTGCTACGTGTTACATAAAATTCACACATACAACAACTGTTTTGTTTTTGTGTCTTCATGGTAACGTATATTTGTTTTTCACCAGTACCTGGCTCTCACAAAATGGTATGTATGGAGTTCATGTTTATTTTGCTTGGAGTATAGTTACACTGAAGATTACAGTTTTTGGAAGTTGGTGACTGCCTGAGTAATATTTTTGAATAGTCTGAAATGTGGTACCCGTTTTCCGCACCTCACAGAATGACTTTGTTGTCCTCAAAGTCAACTGTTGAGTTGGGTGAAATCCATCCGTCTTCTGGCAAAACCCTTCTTTGTACTTTTGACATGAAATGCTGTTATGACACATTCATGGGGACTTCTCCAAGCTGTTACATTTCAGCCAGGGGTTGGAGTTAGAGTTGTTCAAGTCATGCTCCCAACCCATGTGCTGACAGGTCCCAGAATGCATTGCTCTTTTCTGGCTCACTACTTCAATTCGTCTGGCAGCTCTATAAGCAACACCTCTGCCTTTCACTGAGAGCAAGGCCTGTTTCTACACTGTTCAGCCTACCTGGCACTTCCAAATAGAAGTAAATGATTATGGAAATGCTTCACGAATTGCAGTGTTTGCAGAGAGACTAAAGTAAAGATTGGGAAACCAATGACAACAAAAATTTAAATGTTGTCTTTCAAATGGCTCAATCAGAGTGACATGCATCTATTTGAAAGGGGCATGTGGCACTAAATGGGCTCAGTTTTCCACTCTAAACCCTTTGTACTTATTTGGTTTACTTTGGGCAGAAGCCTATATATTAATTATAAAGAAACTATATATGTCTCCATATGAATGTCTCCACTGTATACATGTCTCCACATGGATTTTTACCCTGGTGGCTTAAATATTTCAGTCTCCAGCTCTGTGACCTTGTAAGAGGTGAGTCATTTAGCAATTGGTCCTATGACACCAGTAGGGATTTCACTTGTGCTCTGCTGCGGGAGTCGACTACCACAGTAAAGCGTCACAGTCTACATGTGCACTGGTATTTAAGTGTAGTAAATTAACTAACTCTGCCATAGGATAGTAGTGGCAGGCACAGTACTATCCCATGACGGAGTAATTACATACACTGAAATGCACATGTCGACAGTGACAGGGGTTGGCTGGTGCATGAGGGTGCTAAAGTATGAGGGCTGTCTGCCACCTAGCCCTGTACTTTAGCCCCCACTAAAAGCACAAGTAGATGCACCCACTGTGTAGCATGGACAGAATGTGTCAAAGTTCTCAATCTCTGAAAGTTAAAAATTACATTTGGCAGACTTATTCAAACACTGAAGGTAGTGGAGTCGCTTTCAATTTACACCAATGAGAGTGAGATCAGAATCTTGCCAGGTTCCTTTTTTGGTAACAAATTCCTTAAAAAGATAGTAAAGAAGCCAGTGATAATGACTGTATTCATTTACCTGGCTGCTCTGCACCAAAGAATTCTCACATCTTTTTTTAAAGTATTAATATTCCATCACAGCTACTATTAGGCACTTGACACAAGCTGTATGTCCTAATGAGCTCCTAAGAAACATAAATGCACTGTATAGGCTTGTATTCTATGCCAACATACTCAAGTAGTCTTTGGAGGAGAGATGAGTCACTTTTCTATTATATCATGGAAATGGAAATTGCTTCTCCCTACCATCAGGAGATGTGCATCTAGGCATGAAATGTATTTTTTCTTAACCCTTCACATACAGAGAAGATAGGTTCCTAAGGTAATATCTGTGGGACCTCTGACACTGGAGAGAGAAAGAATCTATACATAGCCTCTTGGTTTTGTTCACCTTGTAACTGAGGATTAATTGTAATATTTACTTTGTGTTCATTCATTCATCTTGTAGAATCCACAGGCAACTTATAGTCTCTGTCAGGTTTTAATACTACCTGGGATCAAATCAGTTGTAAAGCTTCCCCTCTCGTATCTGGCTACTTGGCACATTGGATGAAGACCATACAGTTGCAGTACCCCAATGCAAAAAGTTCACTGTGTGAAGGAACAGCAGAAATGAACTGATAGAGTCCTGTGCTATTAGGAAATAGGATTTTCCTGCACGTAAGTGATTCTGTGATGGTAAGAGAGATTCATTTGGGGATCACAAACTATAAGAAGCTTGCCAAAGGATAAACATCCAAATACTGACTTGTTCTAAAAAGGCTGATGTGTTTACGCTGAACTCATAACCAGGCCGATTGTGCAACATGTCAAAGTGGCACAAGCTGTTAGCATTTATGGTGGTGAGTCAAAATCAAACACTCTCTTTTTATAAGCTTTCCACCTGCATGTAGTAGCATGTATTGTAAGCCTATGAAATGGCACTGACGATACTAACCCCTTTACAGTTGAGCAACTCTTGGAAGTGTTGCAATCGTTTCCAAAGCTATACTTTTTGTTAAGGCTGTAGTGGACAGATGTGAAATCTTTGCCTTGGCCAAGAAGAACATTTCCGGAGCCAATACAAATGCAAAAACCCATTCTAATTGCTGTTTTCTCAGTGACAAAAGCATGTATATTACCATTACAAGCAAACTGTACCCATTTGCATTAGTTAAAATATATGTAATTTAAGATAGCAGTGGAGGGAACACCTGAATGTGTGGAGTGTGGGGCTGCAGATGGGTCTGTGGTACCACATACTGCACAGCTGCATTTGTCTGGATACAGCCATTGACTGCAATACCTGCCCAAGTGCTTTGGGCCCCGACATCCACATTTTGGTTCCATTGGAATTTCGACCGTTGATTTCAGTAGGCTCTAGATTTGGCCTTGAGAATTTGCTTTATGGTGTGGAGAACACAGAAACAGTGGGCAAAGGAGCTGGAAAAAACAAAGTGGGAAGCTTAAAATTAGATATGTGCTTAAATTCTACTGATTTCAATAAAATGTAAGCAAACCTACAATATGCATATATTTAAGTGCTCTGCTGAAGAGAGCTGCACTTAAGTAGATCTGTAAAAATTCTGTTAAACTGGAGTGGTAAAAAAGGACTTCTTGTTCAAAGAAATTCAAAGTTCAAAGGATGTTGGGACATGGGAGCACTTTCTCATTCCCAGCTGGTACAAGCTGGCAGCTGCAAGATTCACCTCTAGAAGGCTGTCTCTTCACACTGATGAGTCATTGGATGCAGCAAAACCATAGCTAGACCCCCTTCCCCATCACACCAGCATGATCAAAACACATTTATTCTAGCCCAGTAATCACATATCCTACACTCTGCCCACCTTCACAGCCAGAACTATTTCTCACATCTGAACAGTTGCCTCAAAGGATGTATTTTTTGCTCTCTCCATCTCCAAAATGAACTGAAATGTTGTTGCTCAGATGTCTCAAAATAATTTCCTTTTAGGCTGGAGAAAAATGTGCAAGTATTCAGCCTAAAGCAGAAGCTCAGAAGGTTTCTGAGCACATGAAAACAAAGGATTACAACAAAAGTGCAAAAATCACCTTAGCAATAGCAAGATCTAGCAGACAGCCATTATTTATGCATTTATTTTAGAAACCAACTATAGAAGGTACCCTTTACCTAAGAAAACCAGACATCTCCTTTCAGAGACCGTTTGACCAGACAGGGACTTTGATTTCCTTCTTTGTCCAGTTATGCAGAATTCAATTATAAAATGCACTAGTTAAAAAAGAAACTCTCACAAATGTTCTTTTAAAGGGTGTCTGTTGGTCAGAGCTCGCCCAGTATAAAGCCTTTAGGCAAGACCCTGATAAAAGTCTTGTTTTTATTCACTGTACTTTCACATTACACCACTCTAAACAAAAATGTTCTGAGAACTTCCTAGGCCTCTTCCTTTAGTGTTTTCTTCAGCTCCTTTTTTTGCACACAGTGATTTTTATAAAATCATTCTACATCCCTCTCCTGATTCTGAAATACTTCCTGTGTGTCTTGTTAAAGGAGTAATTTTCCTTGTTGGTTTATGACCCTAGATTTTGATCTGACCCTGATTGTAATGCAATACTTAACCCTTCAATCAGTTAGAAAACAGCTATCTATGTAGCCTCTACTGAAACTTCACTCACTAAACTCCTTCCTGAACATGTACCTTCTGGTATATGCTAAAGGACTGAGACATTTCTTTTTTTTTTTTAAGAAAATGATAGTGTAACAGAATAACAATCCTCACCTTAACCATGATATCCTTACACTACTTTGGAGTAAAGGAATGATTTTATTACTGCCCTTCACTTTCCTTTCCCTTGTCTGTGACCACTGCATTCTGCATCCTGAAAAAATTTATCTTTTTTAGCTCTCTGGGTCCAGACTTGTGCCTTCATGTGTGCTCATGAAGGTCTCAGATCTGGTTTCTCAAAAGCCCAGAGGCATGGTACTTCTCAGTGTGGAACCATGCAATCAAGATTAGGGGTGCACTGATAGAGATTTTTGGGACAGATACCGATAGCCGATTTTTAAGGAGGCATATTGGCCAATACCAAGTCAATTTCTGATACCAGGATGGCAGCTTGAAGAGCAGGGGGCCCTGGGCCAAGCTGCGCTCAGGTCAGGTGGCAGCGGTGGTGCTGAAAGGGGGGGATAGGGGGGCTATGGTGAATTTTGGGGTGACTGCAGTCCTCCCTCCCCCCCGCATCCTGGGGCCCCCTCCCAGCGATGCCACTGCCTGCCCGGAGTCCAGCCCAGCCCAGCCCAGCCTCTGCCGGGAAGAATGCACCCTACCCCTCACAGATCTGGGGGCACACGCTCCCCCCCATGCACTCCCAGATAAGCAGCAGGAGCAGCAGCAGGAGTCACTGGACAAGCAGTTGAGCACCAGATGAGCCACCAGACAAGCAGCTCCCGGACAAGTGGTGCACAGTGGCAGGAGCTGCCTGTCCCCTGCCCCCATGCCCCCAGACAAGTCCCATACCTGGCCCATCCCGGCTGGGCAGTGCCTGCCCTAGCCCCTGCCCCGGCCCTACTCTCATTCCTCCCTCACCACAGGGTTTCCCCTCCCCTTCCACCACCACCGCCTTACCAGCTGGACACTGCTCTTCAAGCTGCTGGGCTGTGCTCCTCACCACCTGCATGCTGCGCTATGGCTGTGCGCATACATGGACCATTTATCAGCCACATTATTGGCCACATTAGACCGATTTCTGATACAGACATTTTTCTTTATATCGCTGCTGATCCAATATCAGACCGATGTATCAGTACACCTCTACTTAAAATCCTTTCCAGCCCATCTCTACATAACTGCTTCAAATTCCAGTTCCAGATATAGTATTTTTTGCTTCTAAACTGATCAGCCAGAAATAATAACTTGTTTATATTGAATGGACTCTATCATTTTTATTAAACAGTGTTACACATACAGGTTAATTTTTAAAAAAAGCTACAGTTCATGGAATATATGCATCTCGTTACAGAAAACAAACCTGGGCCAATTGCCATTGTATCTGTGGATGCTCAGCCACTGTAAAAAATGTACAGTTTATTTTCTGATATACAAACAAACAAGCATTCTTGTTAATCGCCCAGTACAGCTCACAGAATTCTACTACACAGATGCATACAGTGTTTTAGTGCAAAAGGAAATACAAATATAAAAATATGGAGATTTGAATTAAAAAAAACAAAACAACCAAACAGTGGAGTTAGAGGTGAGTGTCTGCTATGGGTATTCTTCTAAGTTCAACAATCTGGGAGTTAGCCATGCTGCCTCCATCCTGGCTGCCATGGCAGGAGTCCGTGTCTCCAACAGTGAGGCCTGCACCTGAAAGACATAAGCCAAGAAAGAACTGGTGAGGATTACAGGCTGAAATATCCAGGGTGACATCACATTCTGTTAAACAGGGATACCTGCCGTAATTCTTCATTTTTATTATTGACGCTGTTCTCTCCTGCAAGAGTACAGCAGGTTTCCTGATTCTGGTCAACAGTGTTGCACCCGCAGATTGGAAACTTTTAAATAAGGGCCAGTTCATACTTTATTCACATGGGTTCATGCTCAAAAATTTTCTTGGAAGATGAGCTCCAAATTTTTCTTGAGGGGACTCATTTTTGTTGGTACGATCTGCTCTGTTCTACTAAAATGACTACCTCAGCTGTTTCAAGAGGGTTCTAATTTCAGCATGAGAAAAGCAGCATGTTCAACATCCTCTCTTTACTCTATTTAAACCCATACCTGCCACAGGCTTATGTTTTTTGCTTTTGTTCTAGTGAGGGAACAGGTGACTTGGGTCTATGGGAGGGTAAATAAAGCAAAAACATATACAGCTCTTACTAGTCATTTGGATTTGGAATTAAAATACATTCACAACTGCACATCAATATAATGAAGCACAATAATTTCAAAACAGATTAATGTCAGGCATTGCTTTCAAGTGAAATCTGTTACCAAAAAATAATCAAGGGCTAAGACAATTAGACAGACTGGGCCAATTACTCTGTGGTGTAACTCCACTGATTTCAAAGGAGTTACACTAGAATGTTTTTTGGCTTACAGGGTCCTAATAACGTTATGCTCAGAAAAGCTATTATTTAATTTTTCCAGGCTGAAAAAATCATTTAAGAAATGTAAAGCAGTTCTAAAACTGACAGCTTGCTCTTTTCTCTGTTGCTGGCATCCTCAGCTTTGGACTGTGAGAATGGAAAGGCTGGGGTCATTGCTTTTTCCTTTACAGTTTTATGATGTGCCTCATTTTTGGGGGCCCCAGTTGCTGTCCCCACTCCACGCATTTCCAAATAGAGAAGAAATTGATTTAAAAATAAAAGTACTGAGTATGGAAAAAGGAAGGCTCTATTATAACAGGCAGTCATGCTGCTATATTGAATGTAGAGATGGTCTCCAAGCTGAAGGTTTGGCTTATGCAAGAAGATATAAAGTCTAGGGCTGATGATGGGCATGAATAAAAATACCCAGCGCTTTACCAGAAGAAGCAGCGCATCCGTTTGACCTGGCTCTCCAGCATCTGTATAGATCATGTGCTTCAGCTGATTCAATCAGCTCCAAAAAACCCCACCAAAGCACATGATCTGTACAGATGTTAGGCGAGCTGAGTCAAACTGACGCAATGCCTCTTCTGGGCATGCACTGCGCTTGGTGTGGGGGCGCACCGAGCTGAAAGTAAAGTTTGTTTTTTTTTCATGTCTGTAGTCAACCTAAGAGTCTGAAGTCACTGAGGGAAAAAAGATCACTTTCAATCAGGGCACAGCCAGAGTGAAAATGTGTCTGAAGGGTTGAGAAATACTATAACACCAGGTGTAGAGGCACTTAGGCCCTGAATCAGCAAAATTCTTCTGTTTGTGAATACAACTTCTGAAGTAAATGGCCTTACTCTTTTCCATAAAATGTTTGAGTACTTTGCTGATTCAGGGTTTTAGTGACTGAGCTGCTTGAAAGTGCTTGGAAAAACAGCAACTGAGTGAGTACATTATGTAGCTTTTTCCTTTTCTTGTTTCTTCACTCTTTTCCTCCTCTTAGAGAGAGAGAGTATAAGGAATGGTACTGAGAAGGTAAAACAGGCACTTATACTTAGTCCTCCTGACAATGCATTCCTGCTAAAGCAAGATGGCACTCAATAATATTAAAGACATCTAAAATAGATAAAAGAGCATTCATTTTGCCCAACATAAATAGCCCGTGGAACTCGCAAGGTATTTTTAAGACAGAAGGGTGTATAGACCAAGACAAGCATTTCACATTTATATGGTTAATGAGATCTTCATGTCTGCATGAGATAGAATTATTTTTATACTGTATTTATTTATTTGAATCCCAGATGATTTTTATTCCCTCCTCATTTAACATGGGGAAAAAGAAACCTCATCTTCGTTTTGAGTATAGCCTGGGCCAGGGGGCTGCTGTGGCTCTGGCTCTGACCCAGGGAGATCACACAGTGCGGCAGGGGAACAAGTGTGGGGAAAATTGTGTGTTGTCAGGGAGGGAAACATGAGGAAACAGAGTGGTGGGAGATGGGGAGAGATGTGGGGGAAACTGTGCGATGCAGGGGAGGGTAACATGGGAGATCATATGGTGTGGGGTGGGGGGAGTGCAGGGAAGAGCTCATGGTGCAGGGGAGAATGCATGGTGTTGGGGAGGGGAGAGTGGCAGACACTGTACAATGGGGGTGGAAAGTGGGAAAGATCACGTAGCATGCTGGTTTTCAACCTTTTTTGATTTATGGACCCCTACAAATTTTGAATGGAGGTGACAACCCCTTTGGAAATTTCAGATGGAGGTGTAGAACTTGAAGAACTTGTAAGTGTAAGTGTGGGTATTTGTGTATTTTGATTGATCATAGCCATCTTTTGCAGACCCCTTAAACAGAGTCTGCAGCCCCTCAGGGATCTGCAGACCATGGACTAAAAACCATTGGTGTAACAGTTGGGGGCTTCTGAATCCCTGGCCATGGCTGGGGCTGGAGATGCTGCCACTGCTGTTGGATGGGGGTGGAGCCACCATGTAGTTCAGGCACCGGGCCAGAGCTGGAGCCAGAACCACCACACAGAGTAAATGGTGGTTGAGAGGAAGTGCAAGGGGGGCCGGACAAGTGGTGAGGGGGCAGGCCCTGGCAGAACAAGTGGCAATAGGGACAGGCATCGGGGGGCCACCACCAGGGGGAGGCAAGTGGCAAGGGGAGCAGGTGGCAGGGGGTAGGCCTTGGGGGATGTAATCACTGTGGATGGATACAAGGGGGGCAGGTGGTGGGTAGGCTATCTGCCCTTGGCCACTGCTTTCCCTGCCACCTCCTCCTGCTGCTTTCCTTGCTGCAGCGGTGGGGGTTACAAATTTAAGGTGACCTCCCAATAATTAGATTCTGTTCATAGAATCTAATTATTGGGGGGGGAGGGGGGATTCATCTTGAATTCAGACTAAGCTTGGGTTTGGGTAAATACGATATGTAAGGTATTCTATCCCTCCTCATGCTTCAGGTCATAAGCTCATCATTAACCCACCGATTTAGAAAAAGATTTATTTTATAGGGTGTTTATTTCAGGATTGTCCAAAGTGGGGGTTCTCTGAAGTACTCTATGTTGGCCACTATTGAGGACAGGATGGTAGACAGCAGAGTCTAATCTAGTATTGTCATGCACATGTTTCTAAGTGGAATGTAAATATGTAGTATGCAAGGTAAAAAGGGATCCTTTCAAGGAAGAAGATTCCCATGACTGATCCAACCGACCTGAGTTTAAAGTAGGTTAACTCCCTTTATAGCAGTCCTTCCCCTGCTGATGATACCACAGAGAAAGTGTTTAGGAATTGATCCTTTTTAGGAATTAGAGTGTAAATGTAACCAGGATACCAAATTACCAAACAGTTGGTCAACACTTCAGTAAGGCAAGGAATGTTTTACAAGACAGGGCTCACAGAGTTCAGAGGGCCAGCGGTTCTCAGATAGGAGCATTTCAAGCTTCAAAACTGAATACAATCATTTCAAAGGAAGCCTGTAATTCCTGAGACAGGCTTGAGTGAATGTTTTTTCAATAAATATAAAAAAGGTGCTTGGTGCTCACTCCCATATGCAGTATCAATAATTTATCTCAATTTGTCTAGCAACAATATCATCTGGTATTCAAGAAAGCCATTCTTCCTCTTTTTCTTGTAATGAAGGATTAGCTGTAAACTGCATGAGTTAGTTTCCCTTTCAAAACAGCAAGGTCCCTCTAGTGACATCTACTGGCTGAAAGATTTATTCAATGCATTCCAGTACTGGATGTACCTCAGTTGTTCCATAGCTGGGGCCCAAGTTTCATCTCTCTTAGTTCTCTTGATACATCTCCCACTTTTGCTATAGTATTTTTCACAGGATACAGCTTGGGGTATTTTTTGTTTCATATAATTTTTCAGGAATTTCTTTGTTTTATATACACATGCAGAATTTTCTGTCAATCACATTTTTTATTTTGTGTGTAATATATGCATTAACAGCATATCATATATATTCATACTTTATTCCTTTGTTACGGGGCTGGATGACTCTAGGGACTGTTAACAAACAATAACAAGGTTCAGGTTCAATGGAAATGACCTGTTAGTCCTAGTGGAACCATGCTCATCCTCTCATTTAGTATCTCTGTTGGCATTAATGAATAAAACATCAAACAAATGGTCAGGAAGTCTCCCCTTTATCTTTCTTTTACCCTTTGAGGTTGTCCCTTCATGTCATATATTATGTGCCTTAAAAAGGCAGAAGGAGAAAGCTAGCACTGCCTCTGCCTGTACCATACCTGTGCTACAGACAAAGAGGACTCATCTCCAGCTCCTTCCTGGGATACTAAATAATTGAATGTCTAAGTCAACTTTTAAGAAAGTGCCTTTTAGGTCTAAGTATATAGCTACAAGACTCCAAGGCCCAGATCCTCAGTGTCTCAAAGATACCTGTAAGGTTTCCGCTGCTGCCCTGTTAACTTCTTGAAATGTTTGCTAATCCACTTATAGACATTTGTTAACATTCTTCCTGGTTTGTGTTGAAAAGGATCTATTGTGGTGTCAGGGGAGAAGAAAACTGTCATCTATGTCTGTTCCCAAGCATGAGAAAGCCTGTAGCATGTGACCACATACATATAAAAAACCCGAGGCTGACAGACACAGAAGAGCCTCCAACACACAATACATGTGATAGGCTCAGACAAACGGTGGACTGTGCCAAGTTTCAGTGTCCCTTTCCTGGTCCTCCCAGTTGAGATAAGTGTGTTTATCTTCACTGCTATTAGCTACCTACTTTTATAGCTTTAATAAATGTGTCTCTTTCTTGCTTAAAGAGTTCAGATGACTCAGGTGTTCCACTGATAACACTGCCTAAGTCTTTGCTGACAATATTTAACAATGTACATATCTCATGTTGGGCATGCGGTCCTTCTCCATCCAGGCAGATTCATAGTTCTACCATTCTCTTAATGGACAGCCTAATGTGCCTCCAGAAGATGATTCTTTTCTACCTGAGGAGGCACATAAATTCTCCTGTTTTCTCAGTGGGACAGTCTTATGCACTTCTATCATGTTGGGATCCAGCATGGTCAGGAGAAGAGTCCACTTTCTTTTTGTCCAGTAGCCAACTAGTCAGGTTACTTGTCTAGGAAGCAAAAGACCTTGGTTCTAGGCCCTCCTAGATCCCAGAAAGATACATTAGCCACAAGACTAGGTCTAGACAGGACTAAGGGTATCCTCTCTCTCTCCTGTTAAAGTACAGAGTGGAAAGGAATACAGAAGCTACTAGGGGAAGAGGAAAACTAAGAAGGGTGCTGTTTTGGAAAATATTAACAGAGGCAAATTTAGCCTGGCAGCCAGCAACCTACACTGAGCTTTGCAAAAATGATACTACATAGTCAGGAAGAGTAGAGAGGACAGAAACAGTGCATGTGGCCTGTTTTAGAAACATTTATGGTTTTGTACTTTTCTTCTGGCCCACAGGGACTTTACAACATTTTGCTTTGCGTGCGTCACAGACAGGTGAGGCTGGGAGTGCATTAAGGAGTCAGGACGCGGGTGGAGACTGAGAAATCAATAAACTTAGCATGCGACTGTAGTGTTAAAATTTCTGCTTAGGAACAAAGTTTTTGAGTAACCTGGTTTCTAGGGCCAGCTTCTACTGTTTTTTTGTTCTATACCAGGGCTGTTCAAATAATTGGGGTTGGCGCGCCGTATCTGAACTACTGGGTCTCTTTGGCCAAATGACCACCTCTCTGGTGGTGAGGAAAACAGTATTGGTATTAACCCCTGTTCTGGCGGTGAGATAAGCAGTACCGGTATTAACCCCTGTCTGCTGACCTTGCCCCTACCGCTTACCCTGTGCTGCCAAAAGGCATCCCTAATGGGAAACCTGGAAATTCCGCAGCAGGGTGAGCAGCAGCAGTATCAACCCCCTTCCTGTTACACAGTGTGTGGAAGATCCAGATCCTTAATTCTTTGTAAACGGCAGAAGTGCAGCATATTTGTACTCAAATGGAAATCATTTTAAAATGGTCTTTTGCTTCACTTATTAAGACCACATATATTTATATGAAATTATCTGAGAGGGGAGGGGCTAATTAAGTTTACTATCAAAATAAACCTTGCAAAAGTACAGCAGCAAAATGAAATCTAACCCCAAATTAAAGATAATGATTAGCTAATTAACGCAATTAACAAAAACTAATTAAGGAATAATTGTTTTTACAGCAGAAGCACAATGCTTGATTGATTGTGAAAGCCACAAAGGAAATAAAATAAAACAAATCATTTAAGCCAAACTAGTAACTAAATTATTAGTAGGAAGCAAACAAGGCTTTATAAGACATTGACTGGCAGTATATTTTTTTAAAATATTTTTATTGGGGAAATTTTTCTGTAATCCCCTACACATAGGTGAAGCTCAGGGAGGTGCACAAGTTACAGAAAGCTGCATCTATTTCTCTGTTCCCTGTACACCAAGCTGCTTTGAAGCTGGTTTGCTATCTACCTGGAAGTTCACTGTCTCTCTACTAAAAATGTAAGGGAATTTTTGGTAAAATCAAGTTGTTCTAATGGCTTTTTTGCTATACCTTCCAGTATGGAGTTGATGGAAAAATTAAATAACTGGTTACTTTTACTTCCAGCAAGTCCTGGCTACTGGTACAGTACACAGGACACTGGCAGCTAATATAAGTCTGAGTAACCTTCAGATTTCTCTATATTACACCACTACATGGGGAATCCCCTCAATTGGAGAAGGACAAAGGAGGTAGAAGTCCCTTCTAGTCCTATGTGCATTTATTCTTTGGCCTCTCTTCAGTCTGAAAATTAGGTGCCAATTAGTGTTTAACAGAAACCAAAAGATATTACTTCTCTTTAGGAAGAGGAGTGCATTGAGATATGTATTTTTCTTCATTCTTAACTCAACCTTTAATTCTGTGATCCAGAACAAAGCCAACCTCCTTAACTTTGAAAACTTTTTTTCCTGCCTGTGCTTCTACAACATTTCCCACAGCTAACATCTGTTCTGGGGTAGGAACAGAAATTACACATAACCAGTATAAGTGATCAGAAGTTGATGCAAGTCTGTAACACAACAGAAGTTCAGTGCACATAAACTGCTTTCAAAATGGCTGAAACCGGTTTAAGATAAACCTGGATGGATGCAGTATCAGACTTGACTGATTTAGGTCAAATTGGTTTACTGAAATTCTGTCCCAGATCTCCTCTAAATTCAAGTAAACACACAGTCCCCACAAATCCCAGGATGCTTTGCACCTCCCCCACAGACCCCACCCTTGCAAGGCGAACGGGCTAGCCTCGGCCCAAGCTGTCTGCTCCAGCCAAGCAGGGATGCATGCTCCAGCACCACTTCCCTCGGCTTCTGGCCTGGGCCACTGCAGGTATGTGGCTGCATTTCTGGATTCAAAAGTGAATGTCTGTTCACTTGTTTAGCAATTCAATCTGCGCAGCTCAGACTAACCTGCAAAGATTGAACTGATTCAGCCTTCGGCTTTTTGACTGTCTGTACTTAGCCATGTAGTTTTCAATGTAGTTTTCATTCATGCCCTCATTTCTTCCTGTCTCTATGACCAATCTTCCCAGGTCTCTGTTGCTTAGCCTCCAGAATGCATAGAACACTGCTACCTTATTGCTTATATATACCATTACATTTCTCACATACTCGGATCAGACTTACTGTTTCAGGGTCCAGGTCAAAATTGCCATCTTATTTTTAGGTCGTCTATGGACTGACTGTTCTTTCTATTCTCTTGTCTGCTCTCTATAGTCACTCACTTTTGCTCACCTTGTTACACCAATGTTGGTCCCACAACCTTCCCTACTGAAGTTTCACTCATCCAAAATGGCCTTTTTAAACCTCTTTGTCATGTCAGTGCACTGTTTCCTAATAGCTCTGACTTTTCTCTCCTTTGCGTGAATCTTTTAATTTTTCTACCTATCTCACCCCCCGCCCCCTCCGATCCTGAATCAAACATTTCTGAACTTCAGAGATGGTTGAGTACATTATGTGGCTGGGGCTAGCTGTAAGGTTCAGCTCTTAAATCAGATCATTTAGCTACGTTTATGGCCTCCGGCAGAACCAGTCTTGGCTCAGGCCTGGCTCTCAAATAAATTAAAGTTCCTTCAAATTATGACAAACTATTACTACTCTTGCTAAATAAATTAATAGATTTAGTCACTGATGTTCCCAGTCTGATTCTGAAGATTTAAGGTCCGTCCGGTCAGGCACACGCCATGTAATATTAACTGGTGTGAATAGACTCATGAAAGCTATTAGAGTTGGTTAAGATAACAAACATTATGTCTGGCAGTGAACATCTGGCCGATGAATGTGAAAGTCTCCACATCTTATAACTTGGTTCATCCAGTTTTCCATTAGAGTCTTTTAAAGAACAAAAGCCAGAATCTTTAAAAATGCATACCTGATATCCAGAGGAGCTGTTGACTGAAAATCAAACTACTTTACTACATGCCTAAAAATATATATAGATACCTAACTTTAGGCACCCAGCTTTTGTAAATCTTGGTCAATATGGGGAAAACAAAATTGAAACATGCTGAAAAATATCCAGTGAAAATGAACTTTAACAGACAATGCAGACAATGCACAGAAATATCATTGCCACTAACTTTTCATATTTTACTCTATAAAAACTGTTTATTTTGTGCTTAATCTCTAAGAATTATCCTCCAGGTTTCTTTTTCTTCTTAAAAAAGTCAACTTAATGATGATAGTACAATTTTAAAAGTGGCACCAGCAGATATATGTATTTGTGTAGATTTACTGTAATATTAACATTTTAAAAGTGATGCAGTTGGAAGCCCTGCTGAATCACTTGTGTAAGACTCTTAAACACAGAAAGGAGTATGAACTATTTGAAATGGCTTGATTTGTATATATGCAGAAAAAAACAGGGTGCACTTCTTAATTAATTAAACAGGAATTTTGCAACCTATCCAAAGCAGTTCAGATTAACAGCAGATCTACTTTGCACACAAGCATAGCTGAGAGAATTAAAAGAGTTAAAATGCATAGAATTTAAACTTTAAATAGTATCTTCTCATATTTGAAAGGATCATTTAAGATGCAGGACCCACATGATGTATATGACAATACACACACAACTACTGCACAACAGATTAGGAATTTAAATGAAAAATAACTTTTCTGGCTCAATTTTTAAAGGAAAAAATCCAACTAGTTACTCTATGGATTTTAACGGAAGCTGGATCAAGAAGTAAAATAGTATAACTATCTTTAATAATGTTACCCTTTCATTAGCAACATTTCTGGTGCTCCAACCCATACTCAACATTTTCAGAGATATCACACAAAGTTTTATAGCCTCCAAAAGAAGAGATACTTTAGAATGATACCACAGCACTGGATATGCCAATTCATTTTCTTGATGATATCTCTCTGAGAGTGCCCCCACAACAGTGTTCCAAAAGCAGGAGACAAAAATAGTGACTTTTTATTACATTCTTGAATTTTTCACTTAGTGAATTTTGTACCCTATGTAGTACCCACTTCTAGACAGACTTAGAGGTCCATGATCTCACTGTCACATAAGAGGTGGGTATAACTGAGAACCACTCAGATGGGAACCCTAAAGGCATTAACTGGGAGCTCCAAAGCCATTGGCAGGACTGCTTACACAAACCTGTGTAACTTAAATCAATTCTGCTTCAGGCTTTCTGAATGCTTATGCCTAACCTATGACTGTCTGTTGCACTGACTATGCCTGTTTTACAAGTGTGGTATAAATGCAGGCATCTCAGGCAGGCCACTCTCCTCTTGTGCTCTCTAGCTATCTTGCAACCTAATTACAACTGGCTCCTGCATAGGTGTTATTCACTGAACCCCATCTTGTTTACTCCTTCAAGCATGCCACGATTGGGCTCCAAGTTTCCATGGTATAACATGAGAAGACAGGCAGGTTTTGTCCTCACATATTATCCTTCCCAGGACCATTGGCATTTGTTCTTTGTTACTTCTTCCATATTCTAATTAGTAAATATGATCAACTACCATAGAAAAAAAGGACTGAATAGTAAAAGCAAGGGAACAAGACATCTAATACCTAGATGCAGTAAGTTTAGTGCCTATTGCTACTTGAGAAGAAATGCTAGAGCTTCCAAACTAACTGTTTCCTTCTGTATGTTTGCACAAGCTTAATGTTCTTTAAATTACATTTTTGTAGCCTATTTCTTTTTTTTTTAAACAATATGTACATTATTTTTTAGTTCATAGAATAACAGAACAGGTCCTGGCAAAACAAAACTTTATTCTAGGTTTGCACCGGCAATTGGAAAGCATTAGCAGCAACTGGATCTGATATTACAGTAACTCTATGGGAAACTGCTGTGTATCAGAGCAAAGCATAAGCTTCTAAAAGGGGAAGTAAGAAGTGCCACTTACCAGTCTTTAAAGCAAATATCAAGTCATCAAACTCTTGTGACTCCTCATCAGTCATCAATGAGCCGTTACTAAATCCTCCAGTAGTATGGAAAGCAGCACCGTTCTGTGGACTCTGCTTAAAGGCAGCACTGGCTTGACTGGCTGGCCGCAGGGATGCCCTCTCCCAGTCTGCTGACACCTTAAATAAGTTTTAAAAAAGCCTCAGAACTTCAGTTGTCACCAAAGCTAGTGCTCTGTCTTGTTAGGCCTTGTTTACATTATACGGCTTTGGCTGGTAGAAGTTTGGTTGGCAGACAGCAACCACCATAGGGAAGCTATTTGTGGAGGTCCAATATAGCAGCTGTGCCAGCATGGCATGCAAGGCAATCTGGGAGGCATCAGCTGTTAAAGGGGCTGCCACAGCTGGCAGAAGCATGCCTTTTGCTGCCTGTTAGGCAGCAGTAGAAACCTTTTTCACTCACAGAACTGGTTACTCTATCAGCAGAAGAAAGGGCTGTGCCATCAAAGGGGAGCAGTGGGTGTAAGCACCCTGGCAGTTCTGCTGGCAGACCCTTGCCCAGATTATTATTTGACCCCCATCACCACTTTAGCTTCAATTCGTGAGTAAGCCTTGACCCAGGATTAGGGGACCTGGCACTGGCTCTTCCCTTGATTAATTTTACCTTTACTCTCCACAACTCATGATCCATTTTCATTCCTTTTCATATGATTCCTTCAGTGACAACCCAATGCCTTCCAATGATACCATAACAGTATTTTATCTTCACACTATCCTATGTATTTGAAAATGCTGATGGACAGCGTGATAGCTTGGACATCTTTTTGGCTTTAGCCCATTTGCCATTTATTCAAAGCTAGAGCACTTGAAAAAATGGATTTTAGTTTGTGAAAATGACTGAATTTTTGAAAAATAATATTTCATCCCTAAAATATATTTTTAAAAAAAATACTGCAGGAAAAAAACTGAACTTTTTCTGGAATCCTGCCTTTCCAAAGACCAGCAGTGTGGCAGCTGGGAATTGGCCATACTGCCAAGTGAGAAGCTGAGAAGCTCAGGAAAAGAAGCAGGCCAGGTGAAGATCTGGAATATTTGGAAGATCTGCTTAAAGTTTTAATAGATTCAACCTGAAAAATGTTTCAATTCCATCAAAACAGCAGCTTCTGAAGGAAAATTCTCACTCCCCACTCCAAATCAGTGCACATAAGGTAGGAAAAACAAGGGACTGCAGTCCTACAGCATACAAAATGAAATCTGGTTGTGGTAAGGACTCAGAATGGACAGAAAAAACAGAGGGACTGGAAACAGCAGTTATTTTAGGCACTATTGCGTAAAGGTAGGGTCACGGATAAGGAAAGATATGAAGTCTCATTAAGTTTGAAGAAATTACTAAATCTGAAAGAAAAGGCTGGGAAAAGCCCTACAATATTTTCATTTTGAGTATCAGATCTTTGTTTTACATATCTTGACATCTGACAAGGCTACTTATAGCATCAGTAAAGATCGGAGGTGAGAACCTGGTTCTGTGAGGTCAACAGGAGTTTTGCCATGAACTTCAACGGGGACAGGATTTTATCCTAGAACTACAGTAACCTGACAAAATCAATCCAGTTTTCATAGTGCTATAACACTGTAAGCAAGCTAGTAAGCAGTATGAAAAATCAGTAATTGTCAGGCATAAACTTTATGAAAAAGTTGTAAGTGTTATTGTTCCTAAGAATAACAACATTTACTGTACAAGCCAAAGCCCTTTCTATGGTTGTATGTATATAGCTCTACCTTCATCCCAAATCCAAGTTATTCCATTATGTTGCTTTCCCATCAAAATATATAACTGCATTTTTCATACTTATGACATAAGGTATAGCAAATAGGTACCTCCTCCATAGCACTGATTAGATTCTGAGTAGATTTGCTGATTTCTCCTCCTGGTGCTGGCATGCCACTGCCATGGGTAAAAAAGGGTGAGCCTGGAGTGCTGTGCCCATTCATATCCACAGTGTAACTTGCTTTCACAGGACAACACAGTTGATTGTGTAGGATAAAATATACTACAAAGACATAAAGACCCTGAAAAAAAGAAGATAAAAGAACATCAATATGTGAAACGAAGCAATCTTCAACTGGATTAGGAATGCATTTATGACAAAGTCTGCCACATGCCAGAGCAGATGCTTCCCATCACTCCAACAGTTAATGGTTCATATGACTGGGGTGTGATACAGTGGATAATGAGAGAAGATATTGCTGTAAATCACAGACCTAGAAGAAGCAGGCAGTTTATATCCTGAGGGTTCCAGTAAAAACAAAGGGATCAGTAATAATGATTATCTGGTTTAGCCAACCCAGTTACAGAACGAAGGAGCACAACAACAAAAACAACTAAAGTTTCACAGCTGCCTAAACAAGGAGAAAACAGGTTTAGGGACTTCTTTACAACTGGACTTGACAACTGGCTGCTGCTTATTTGTTCTCTTATTGACATGCTAGATCCTAATACTCCTGCCCCAAAATCCATCTCATGTAAACTCCGTTGCTGCTGGCATACATAACCAGCTGTAGCTACAAATCAAATCCTCCTTATCATCCACTAATTCAACACTGTCTTTTATTTATGATTTTTACAAAGGCTCTACTGTATGTCACTGAAGCTTGCCTTTAAAGCTTGCTAATTTTGACCTTTAGATTGTGTTAACACAAAGTGTTTAAATGCGTCTTTTATCTCCCTATAAATCCTATAATTCAAGTTTGGTGAAGGCAGTCGAACACTCTCTTTCTGGTCTAATTGTTAAAAAACTGAAAAAAAAAAGTCAACATGCTAGAGAAGAAGGAGATTTTTAGAAAGTATGATGTAGAATGCCTTCCTGGCTTTAAATTTGCATTGTCTTTATGGCTATATTGTCCTCAGGACTTCTGAAACAAATTTTACTAAACAGGACAAGATACTTTAAAGCAACCTGCAGGCATAAACTGGTAACTAAGGTAATAAGTATTAAATCAGCTTTTATTTAGCTGCATATATTAAGGAAATCCTTTGAATAGAAAACAAGACTAGGAACACCCAAGTTAGTCATGCAAGCACACCCACAACACAGAAGCCCCAGTTAAACCACATGTTATCAGATTAACAGATTTTAAGACCAGAAGGAGACATTATCATCAGCTAGCTTACAGCTACCTACAGCACAGGAAAGAAAGATGGAGCCCCTTTCCATTCCAACCAGCTAAACACCTGGTTGAAAAATATTCTCACAAAACTTCTATAATGCTTGCATCTCATTTGTTTATTTTGTGACAGAAAACCAGACAATAAAAATGTTAATAAAGAATTGACTGAATTGAGAACAATAATTGTTTTGATTCTTTTACAGCATGATTTTTGTCAGTAATGGCTAATGAATAAGTACTAATAATAAATAATCTGGAGTAAATAAAACTACACATCTGACAAGGGTGATGAAGCAGTCACCTGCAAAAGCTCATGTTTCTTTGAACAGTTAATCTCCAAAGTGCCACCCTGCCCTGCCTTCTACACAATGATGTAAATCTATAAATTGAAAAAGAAAAGCCCTGACTGCAATATCCTATATCTCTACAGGATTTCAGTGTCCAAACACCCAACCATAATATTTGCACATCTCATCTGAAGCTTTGCATTTTCAAACAGTCACCTGAATGTTGAAAAATCACCCTCATGCCAAAACTTCATGTTCCCTTCTCTTACAATAGTGACATTCAGTGTTTTAGCCTCATGCACCAAATGAATGGCACAGGGCTGGTCTCTGGAACAAATCAGACCCTGTGTGCTGGGATCAGATTCTGGGATCCCACACCGCCACCACCCAGCTTTGCATGCCAGGATTGGGCTCTGGGGCCCTAACCTACCTGGCCCAAGATTGAGGATGGGCTCTGGGGCCAGCCACTGCCTTTGTCCAGCCCCATGTTCCAGGATCAGGCCCCATGCCACCCTGAGAATCCAATCCAGTGTGCAGGGCCATGGCCTGTAGGGCTCCCTATGGACTCATGGGGAGCTCCATGGGCTGGATGACATGGTGGGACTTGGGCCCAGAGCTGGCCTGTGAGCAGAGGATTGAGCACCTCTATTTACAATCATAAGGAAAAGGGATGTTGCTATGGAGGTATCAACTTCTAGCAGGCCCACATCCACTGAGGTGTGGTCTGTCTGGCAGGAGAAACCAGGAGGGTGTGAAGTGCCACCAATTCTTGCTCTGTTGTAGGGGTTGCTGGCATAAACCAGAAAGAAGACAGACACGGTTGACTGGCAAAGGGAAAAATGATGGGGTTGTAGAGTCCCAGCAGACATTTAAGCTGCTCTATCTCAAAGCAACCACAGAACTGCTGGCTGTTCCCTATCAGCTCTTTGTCACTATACTCTCCTTCAGTGGTTTTACTGTGGTAGTTCTTGGTTATCAGAGTCTGTGTCTATGCCCTAGGCAATGTACAACAAAAACAGTGGTTCCATTGCTTATTCTACAAAATAACAAGTGGATAAACAGATGAATGTAAGTCAGGACCAAAGCAAGAAAGTATGGGCATATGCACAGAGCAAGTAGTCTCAGGATTCATAAGTGTCATGGATGGTTACTAACTGATGAACCATTTTAATTTTCACTGTATTTCACATAGCTAGTTCTAAAGAATGCCTATTCTTGTTATCTTAGGCTAAGTCCAGGGAAAAATTGAGACTGACCAGATTTCATCTATGTAAGTCAAGTTTTAAAACAACCCTTTTCTTGTTTTATAGTAAAATGCTCCTGGTCCAAAGGAAAGTGGTATCAGTGAAGAGTTTAATTTCAGTGACCTGAAGGATGTATTCCAAAATTAAAACTATTCAGTTGCCATACTGCAATTGCTATCTTAGTGACAAACAGAAGAGGTGTTAATGTCTGGGGATCTGTGTTCTTTTGAGATCCTGCAAGAAGCTACTGCAGTGACGTTTAGCACTGAACATCACGGCAGAATTCATTATATGTGATTCAGGGAGACTCTCACATTTTGATGCATACTGGTGATGAAACTGCTGCCTTGTGTTTTCATGTACGGAGTAAATTGTCTCAGAGAGGTTATCTGAATTGCCTAAGAACACAAAGGGAGTCAAAAGGGGCGTCACTGATTGAGTCAGATGTTAGGATCAAGAATCCTGAGTACTCCTACTCTTGTGCGTTTAATATTGCAACACTGCCTTCAAGCAATAGGTGATCAAGCAGTTCAAATTGTATCTCATTATTTTTTATAATTCACAAAGGCATTGTTTTATACTGCTAACCAAGAAGAGGGTGGCTCCTTCTTTGACTCACTTCCTCAATTGTGCAAGGAAAGCTGAAGCATGTGCAATGAAGAGAGGAGTTGGCACAGTGATGCCACGTACCATCAATCAACTTATGCATGGTTGTTTTAAAAAAGACCTCAAGTAATAGACTCCCTGCAATTATGGCTGTTAGCTGCCACTGCAACTACCTTTTGCAAAATCAAAGTATGCTCACATTGTTTTGGTGTAATCAAGTAGTTCTACACACACATTGCTGAGTTTTAGCAACCATAAAAACTGAGAAGCCTTGAATCAGGATAGATTTATCTGTGCCCATTTTAGCTAAAAGTTAAATATTAGTACCTAGATGATGGCTTGCTTTGAAATAGGAGTGGAAATGTGTACACACTAGTGTTGTCAGTCTTGGCAATATCTTTCACAGCATAGTCTTTTTTCTAGCAGTAGTGACTATGAAAATAATGGTGTTTAGCAAAATGATGGATTCCCATTTAAAATTTTGTTATTAATTGTTTTGACCAAGTTGACTCATGTTCTACCAAGATACCTACCAAGATTATTCCACCCCAATATCTTTAAGGATATATAGGAACAGTTTTGCAGAAGAGAACCAGTATGAAACATGGTATGCAAAGGTTCTATTGAAGCAACTACCAGAACTGCAGGACGATGGGAAAGGAGGCAGCAAGTGAAGTGGAAAAAGAGATACCAGTTCAGTGACAGCAGACAATTGCTCCAGCAGGTAGATAAGTAGGAGGTACAGGTAAGCCAGATATTTATGCTGCTCGGGTGTCAGTCAGGCAATCCAATTGCCTAAAAAAAAAAAATCAGTTGCATAATATCAATGCTGCCTTCTGATTTGCACAGACCTTCAGAAGCAGTGGCTTTATTTCGCAAACTAGTTCTGTGAGGTGTGCAGATAGACTGAGATAAATAAATTGTCTTTGGACTAAAATGATCGTGCAAGAACACCAGGGGATGAAAACATGGATTTTCCAGAGATAAAATCATGAGGTGCCACAAGTTTCCATAACTGTGGGCTGTCACAAATGAAGCAGGCACAGAAAGCATCACACACTCATCAGTGAGTTACAATTGCATGATAAGACTAGTACTAATGTCGCTGTTATTTCTATGACAGAGAAGGCGGCACTAATGGGCAGAAATGCTTGTCCTGCTATTGGTAGCTGAAAACAGAAGAGAACAGCACTAGAGAGCAGTAGGATGTCACAGACAAAAAGGAAAGGCAGGCAGTTTCAGGTAGCATGATGCCAATGCCACTACCCTCCTCATGTAGATCTGGTGATTGACTAGAAATTGTGGGTGTGATATTTAGCTAAGCTACACAGCCTGTTTCACTTCTATTTTGGGATATAGTGATCATGATCATATACTAAATCAGGTACTTGTTACCAAGATGATTCAGCAAGCACACTTGTACAACACTGGCAATTTATGGTCTCCCACCAAGACCTCCCACCATAGCTGTAGCAACACAAAACAGTCAGGAAAGACTGATCTGAAAAAGTCGTCAGGTGGCAAACACACCACAGTCCACTGGCAACCATTCCAGCCAATGGATTTAGAACAGCAATGAAGCTGTTCCACATTGTACTATTCAAATCAGTGATATGCAAACATAAGACTCATTTTTGCCTCCCAAAGGAGTCTTGTGTAGATCAGCCAGATTAATAAATTAGAACCTCATTTTATCCCTGTGACTATAGGCAGATGAAAGTGACACCTTACAGGGTCCACAGTTTCCACTGAACAACGGGCTCAAGTATTAAGTCCTATATATATTTTTTTCTACTTTGTTATGTCTATTTTAGTGCTGGGATTTTTCTTGAGTGGGAAGGGAGTTATTTGATATGTTTTACTCATTTTAGTTTTTTCTTGTATATAACAACAGTAATACCGGTTGTGATTTGGGAATTCTGATTTTTCTTCTACCGTATTGTTGAAAAGCAAGAAGTAGGCAGCTACAGAAGCCAACAACTTAAGTACAGGCATTGCATGGCTCTAAACAGAAGCACACAATGCAAGCACTCCCCCACAAACACATACACAAATTTGGAGCCATGACTCATTGAAATGGCCTTCGTTATATATCTAGCACAAACTGGTTACGTTCTGCCTCTCTTCATCTTTGAATCTGTACTGTTCTGTGGTCTGGTGCTGAGCTCTTCTAAGCTGGGAATTTAAGAACTGTAATATAAAATAATAAAATATACCAGACTGAAGGTCAGCAACAAACCCCATCTTTACAACTCTTCTGCCATTAAAGGCAATCAAGAAAATATCTAAGGCTCATCCCCACAAATGCACATGTAGTTTGCAGCACCATTGACCTGTCTGTGGTGCAGCAAGCAGCACATGCAGCTGGTTGCCATACTGCAAATTAGCAGAGCGGTGAGTTTTTTTGACACCGGGAGATCCCAGTGTCAAGAAAATTCATGCCAGAAAAAAACAGGGCAGGTCAGAGCAGCACATGTGACAGCAATGTGCACTGCCCAAAACTGAAGCCTGGCCCTACAGAGCCACACTCTGGCTGCCACTCAGTCCATGTTCTTCTAGATCACCCCAGCCTCCCATACCCCATCAACTTGCTACATGCAAGTTGTTCATCAGAGACAACCAGCAGCAGCACAAATATGTGCTGCTGCTAGTTGTCCCCAGGGAATGCACATTACTGCTCATGGGGATATGCCCTTATTGTTTTTATGAAAAGTGACATTGAACATCAAGACATTACATCTTTCTTAAAGACAGACAGCCACCCCCACCCCCCAAGCATATATACCCTGACATTTTGAACCTCTCCAAGGTTAACTGGAAACAGATCATTCCAATTTAAAACCTTCCCTTTAAAAGGAATTTCAAACAAGGCTATTCTGGCAGGGAGGATTTCCTATTGATAGAAATAAAGCAGTTGTGTAGGACTTCTGGTAAAGCAAATGTCACCCAAACAATTCCAGAGCCTTATCCTACACCAGAACACCATCATCTCCCTTGAAAGCACAACCTGCCCTATACATACAAGCCTTAGTCAATATTTGAATTTGACAGCCTATCAGTTGCTTTGCTATATTATTCCACAAATATGGCTTAGATAAAGAGTGTATTTATAATATTGTAGACTCAGAACAAAGGGAAATATTCTCAGCTGGTGCAACTCAGCAAAACATCACTCAAGTCAATGGAATTAGAGGAAAAACTGAACCAACCATCAAACAGCTAGAAGCCAAAATCAGAGAAGCTGGAGGCAGACTATGGAAAAACTTTGAGAAGTTGAATACTTCAAAATATGTTGACTTTGCAGTGCTGGAGTATAAATCACATAAGAACAAGGTCTCTGGTGAGTATTTTTGAGATCTCTTGTTTCTAGACATGGCAAGAGAACAATCTTGTGTTAGATCAGAATGGAATGTTACAATGCAGCAGCATTATAACATTGAAAATAATTATTAAAAATGTTCATATTTTAAGCTAAATATTATTTCCCTCCCCTAAAAAGCTCTTATGTGCCTAGGGCCAAGTTTCTTCTTTGTCTAATGCAGGCTCGTTCTTCCCATAGTTGGGCTCATGGAGCAACAAACAGCAATAATATTTCTCAGTTGGAAGGAGTGGCATGGCTTTTGAGTCTGATCACTTAGTAAGGAGCAGGAAGTCACAAAACAGGGATCAGGCCCAGCTACAACAGAACCCTGCACATGATTCAGATAAATTATCTCGTATTAGCTGAACACCTCAGCCTCACTTGTGGTAGGATTTTGATTGTACTTTAGTAGGGGACAGATTTTAAATTTAATTTTGAGTTTTCAATTTTATTAATTGTAGATTCTAGAAACCTTTAACTTCTGGACACTGAAACCTGGCTTTTGGCAGCCGATCCTCTACAGTATTCCATTTGTCTGCTTCATGGTGGTTGTCTGTATTACTTGCTACAACTTTGCTTTCAGGTGGCCTTTTCTCTCTACTGCCTGTGGTTTCTTTGGTGGCTACCAGTGGGCACGTATATTGCTGCCCCTCCTCCTTGTGGTGGCTTCTTGGTTAAGACGATTTTGAAGTTTAGTGCCTTAGGTAACTCCTTTGTGAACCTCCTTGGGGAATTTAACAGATTGACTGCTAGTTCTTATGCTGGTGCCTTCTGTTTTTCCTGAAGTTTTCCATCGCTGTTGGGCTATAGAAAGGCTGTTTGTGCGTGGCGCACAGACCAATAATAATCCCAGACTTTCCTTATTGTAAATACTGGACAATGAAAGCTGATACCTTTTCATGTCTTATATGTACAAGGTGAAGCAGTGAAGCCACACATGAACAAGTGATTCATTATGACAAATGAATCATAATCAGGGAATCATAAATAAGTACAATGTAATGGACAGCTTTGTATTAGCATTGATGTGGTCTTTCCTAAACTCTCTTCAAAATAGCAGCCACTGATGCAACTATGTCAGTCACAATTACATAATTATGCACTCTAATCAGGTATTTCTGTATTACTGTATACTTGTTCCTCCAAATATGCAATTTGTATGAATAATCATGGTCATTGTGTATACTATTTTTGTGCAGTGGTCTATATACCTAAAAAAAATTGATATCAAGCCCTTTATGCCCACTTTATTATATTAAAGCTCTCAATCTTCCAATCTTGTTTCTGTTTCAACAATTTAAAGGTCTTTGAATGGTGTAATGATTGCAAAAGCATCTCTTGACATTAAGTCACATATGGCTCTATCCTGTGCGCCACCCTGGCTGTGCGGCACCTGCCCCTACCCCAGTCCCACTCCCTCCCTTACCATAGGGGCCTCAATCTGCACCCCCCCATCCCTTCCCTCACAACAGACTTACCAGTCACAGCAAGCTGCTCTCCACACTGCTGGGCTCTGCTGTGACCACCTCTGTGCTGCTTTGCGACTGCTTGTATGCATAGGGAATATATCAGCAACATTATCGGCCACATCAGCCAAAAAAGCTGATTGCTGTTACTGTCAATTTTACTTATATAAGTGCCAATCTGATATGGGACGATGTATCGGTGCACTTCTAGCTGGAAGGGATCTCCATAAGTCATACAGTCCAGAATGGCTGCATAGGACAGACTGAGTCTTGATTAAATCAGTTCTATTTAAATCTGTTTTTCTTAACATTCAAGACATTGCCACATCCTTGTGTAGTGGAGCATTTTTAATACATGCCACTTCCTTGTGTTATTAAATAAGACCATCAGTTAAAAATACTTCACGAGTCAAAACTGGACCTCTTCTGTATCATCAAAACTTTGGGCAGCTGCCAGTACCAGTTTCAATGCTGCCAATATTATCACTTTTCTTTCACTTCATTTTTAAAAAAACTGACTTCCTATAAACATGTTTCACTGATCAAGGTATCCTTTGATCTGTGGTCTGTTAGCTACTCATGGTAATTCCGTTCCTATTTCACAGGTCTGCAGATTGTTTTTAACTAACTCCAATGAAGTTATATTTCTTTTTGTGCCAAACTTAAATTGAATAATACAGCCCTATCATATTGGTAAAGCTTGTAGTTTATTTTTGACTGGAGAAAAATAGGGGTTGTTTTCTATGGGATGATCCACCTCACCATGTGCACCCCTCTTTTCAAAATTCTAGATCTGCCCATGAGCATTAGCCAAAGCCATTGAAAACAAAAAAAAAGGCACTGTAACTCTTACCCACCCAGTAAGCACAATGACTCAACCACTTTTCCTTTCAGAAACTTTTCCCTTCTCATCATCTCCTTTCTCTCCATAACATCCTTTGTGCATGGTTCTATCTTCAAATTATAAACTCAGGAACCTCCTCCAGATACAGCAGGCTCTCCTTCTATCCAGGTTTTCCTTAATATAGCTGTCTAAGCATAGCTGTGTAGGATGCTGCTGGGTCCTAATGCTTCTAAGCCCTTTCTTTGTTGTCTGGGGCCTACAACCATCAGTCCAGCAGGATTAGTGAAAAGACAGATACAAATATTGTGCTGTTTTGAACTGTGAATGAACTATTTGGCATGTATTACTGAAGGAACCTACATTAAGAGTATGGCTCTTACAGTAGCCTATTCATTGTATTGGACTTAATCTGGTTGCTAAACAGTGTGTATTAGTAATAATGCTGTATAATAAATTCCAGTGAATGTAGTTGGCTATATGCATTATAGTTCACAATTAGACAAAGATCTGTGTTAACAGAAACATAGTCATCTTTGCTAGAATAAGAAAGTTAAATTGATTCTAGCTTTTAGAGATGGTCACTCTATATCAGTGGTAACCAACCAGTGGATCGCGATCCACCAGTAGATCTCGGAGCCTCTTGGAATCGATCCAAGGCTAAGGTGGGGGGCTGAGTGACTGTGTATGCACGCATATGCCCCAGCCCAGCAGGTCAGTCCACAGGGGAGGGAAGGGTCAGGGGCTAGATCAAGGCCCCCGTGGTGAGGGACGCTGCTACAGAGGCTGGAGCAGGGGTGAGTTGAGTGGGGCCCTGGCTGGGTGGAACTTACCGGCTGGGGAGGTTAACCCACACATAATTTTTTCTCCCTCTGTGTTGATCTGCCCCCCCCCCTTCCCTCCCCACAGACTTACCTGCTGAGCAGGTGGGAGTGAGGGGGAAAGCAGAAGCATATGGTAGATCTTGGGTTGCTTTTAAATGTCAAAGGCTTTTAAATGCCTACTTAAAAAGATGGAGACCACTGCTCTACATCTATTGATCAGAATCTGGGGGTACTTTTTTTTACTTCTTTAAACCACATCTGCATCAAATTAAGAGACATATTTCTATACTGAAAATTTCTGCCAAACTGAAGGCTGCTTCATCCCTGCTACAGTGCAACTGAGCTCATCAACCATAACTATGCAACCCTTATTGATTTCTTTTAGCAGTTTTGTTTCATAAGCTTTCAAATCCCCAGGATTTCATTTTGTATTTTCAAGTTCATACAAACCTGAAAGGTGGTCAAAACTGCCAAGTTTCTCTTCATATTGGACCAGCTATGCCAAAACCATGCTGAATCTCGCATAGTTTCCACTGAAAAACCATAAATTGCTTTCTGGCACATAACATTCAGCTGAGATTAATCCTTAAATCTTGGCCCACGCTTACCTGAAAGATTCAAATGATTTGGCAAATCTTCAAGTAGATTTGCTGTAAGGGTCAGGATTCATTATGAGCGTTCTGCATATTTCTCAACATCAGTGCACACTGGCAACCGTTCTTATACAAGAGAATCCCTTGTATCTCTTGTGTTGCTGCTCTAAGGGGTACAGAGAATTCTGAGACAGATCTAGAAACTAAAGGTGAGAGATTCACGTCTGATCAGAATACAAAGTCACTGTTTACCAAGAGCAAACAGTTTAGATAGAAGACTAGATGAGTTGGCCAGACTGAGGGAATAACCTGATAGATTAGATGTGATAGGGAACTAAATAGCAATGAAAAAACTTCAGAAAATACAGGAATTTAATTGTGAGAAGTACTGGAAATATAGATGTAAGTCTAAACCTGCCAACCATACAAAATCATGCTATGCATCTGATTAAAATGAGACCCCCTCCCCCAATAAGATTTCTGTAAATCCCACTTCTTGCCAAACTAATTCAGCACCCTTTGTCTAAGAAGGAAACAAAGACATCATGGCCCACAATATAGCATGTGTCTTGACCTGCACAGAGCACAGGTCAGATGGAGGGTGTACAAGAGCATCTCAAATTTTGCTTTTCCAATCTCCTGATCCTGTTGCAGCTCTACAATGGGCTGGCTGCCCTGCACCACTTCAGAGACAGCCAGAGGCTGATGTAACCCACTGCAAATGGCTTTATGTGGCTGAAACAGCTAAAGACTATTAAGGCATAACAGAATCCCACCACACCCCTTTCTTTTGGCTACTACATCTGCTTTCCAGTATACTGGTAAGAGGGACTGGAAGTAGCAAAATAGCTCCTACATCACTGAAGAGGCTTCTTTGCAATGGGTGATTCTTTTATGATATTTAGAGGACCATAATGCAGTACTGATATGGCAGAAAACAGCCAGAACACAAATGGACAATCTAGCCCTAGAATATGTACAGCCAAACAATTACATCTCTTTAAAGGGGGAGGAGGGGACAGAATCACTACTCTTGGACATGTATTTCCTTCTCTTGCTCCCATCCTGCAACACATTAAACTAAAATGGAGTCATTTACTTCAGAGTGAAACGGGAAGTAAAATTTAGCAATGAATGTTCTGCCTGTCATGGGACACAGCAGACATTGGGTTCAACTGAACTACAGGAAAGACTCCCTTTTGAAGTAAAGTATCTTTTAATCAACCCACACCTTCTGTTTTCTATTGGCCAGTTGGACTGTTCCAAAGGCTGCAAGGTTATTTCCTAGGATGTTATCAATGCATTTCTTTTATTCTTCCATCCTTACACAGCATGTACAAACCTATATATATATTATATTATTATATTTTATGATTTTACATCTTGTATTCTGTAACATCCAGTGGAGTCTTATTTCCATACCTGCTTTCCGTGGGTAAACATTTATAACCTTACATTTCATGTCAGACCTTGCAACTAAAGTGTTCTGGTTTATTAACTGCTTCCTAACACACATTAGAGATGACAAGTGCTAGAGCTTTTGTCAAATATGCCCCTAGGCTAAGGAATTCCCTGACTAATTATATTAGATCAGCCAATTCTCTAGCTATATTTGAGAGCAGGCTGAGAGCTCTCCTGCTTTCCAAAGCTGGGTGAAGCGAGTGCCTCATTTTTTCCTCGTGCAGTGCTTTGGGATTGTTCATCACCAAGAGTGGTTTTAAAATGGAGACTATATTGCATTACTCTAAAGGAAAGTACAAGCCAGACTTGCCTCAGGAAATGTAGCCAAGCCAAGCCACTCTAGGTTGGGTCTTCATTTAACCCTGTTCATTTACAATAAAACCTACTTACCATTCCAGTTGTGTGTACTGGACAGAGATATTGCCCTGAAGTTAAAGTATCTTCTGTGGCCACGTGCTGAGGCAAAGGCAATGCTCGTCTCTGCCCCCCCCCCCCGACTAGAGACTCAGATTGTTATTTCTGGGAAGCTACCAACTGGAGAGGTTACTTTTTGACACTGTATTTGTCTGTGATGTTGTATAAAGATCAGATCAGTCTCCTTGATGCAAAAAGAAAAACAGCAGCAACAAAAACCTGCAAAAAGATGATCCTTTTTGCAACACACATGCTAAATTGTTCATTTTTATAGACTATTTTGTAGAGATTGTATTTTCTGTTCATGTGTCAATGACATAAAAAGTTAAAAAAAAGAAAAAAGAAATGGGGCATGAAAACTTGATCTTAAAGGACAGGAAATTTGAAGGGATACACCCACCAAATAGTTTTTGTCAAATCTCTTCTCTGCATGAGTGAAAACATTTTCTAACATTAAAAGCTTTGTAAAAGGTAAGACGTTATAATTCTGTAAGCTTTCATCCTTTGCAGTATTATTTTAGTATTCATAAACATTTTTTGCACAGATTTCTTCCTCTCATCCAGTGTTAGCCATGTGCTACTGGTTACCCTGTAGTAACCAGTAAATGAGAAATGGAGCTGGTCTTTTCTTTTTTCAGCCTTGCTGCTTTGTTTTATCACAAAAACAAAAAAACAAAAAAAAAACCCCAAACCAAGCCAGATACCCTTTTACTTTGTCCTCCTGACACAAAGCAGACAAAATGGTAACATAACTGGCTTGAGGTGAATCGCTGGACTTTGGATAGCTAGCCTAGTAACTCACAGCCCACCAGAGCAGGGTAATATTGATGAGACAGAAGTGTGGAGAGTTGTACTTGTGTAATTCCTGACTGCCACAATGGCCCTTGAAGGCTGTTGCAAATAGCTGCAGCTTCAAATGGTCTGCAGACTACTCTAAATTGTGCCAGACCTGAAAGAATTTAGGCTGAACTCATGACATCCCTACCAGGAGCTGCTTCTGCATGGCACTAATAAATAGTAATAGGGCTGGAGGGCTGTTGCTGTGATGATCCAGAAAATGTGAGAAGACAGGTGTTTTGGTGATATCTTTTATTGGACCAACTTTTGAGCATAAAATGCCTTGTTTAGGTGACTGTTGTGCCCAAAAGCTTTGTCTAACATCTCTCCCAACACAACAGTTGTCCCAATAAAAGATATTGCCAACTCTCTCCCCACCCCTTGCTTCACTAAGGAGTATAGACAGATATTTTCTATCACTCTTGGGTGAAGGGTATACTCTGCTAGACAGGCTCTCTCCCTACCAGAAATTTTCAAAATTTCATTTTTAATAGCCACAGAAACGAACATTTTTATTTATAAAATAGAAAGCTAACTTGGTAAATAAGGCTCCCTGAAGTGAAATGTAGTAATAAGGGCTAAGGGCACAAGAAACCATCTTTCAGTATCTGACAAGCAAGTGAATGGAAGTGAAGGTATAATATTTTTGGCTCTGTTGCTGAAGTCATTATGCTCTCTGACTTGAGGAAATTAGCTGATCCCACATGAAAAAAAAAACCCAAACCCACAGAGACGGCATATAAAAAACCCATACAGATGAAGTGTAAAACAATCATCTAGTTAACTGAATTTCTTCCATAAAGTTTTATTTTTATACACACACACCACACACACATACATATACAGGAGTCACTCATAAATCTTCTTCAACATATATATGTCAGAGCCTTGTATTAAAAACTTTTTGACTGGCACACATTTTAAAGAAATTTATGTTTCTAGATTTTATTTTTCAGTTTGTAACTTGTAAACCAAGTAAATTGTCAAGCATCAAAAAAAAGGAAAATTATCTTTTCAAATAGAAACATTAGCATACTGAAGCACTGGTACCAGCACGTACAAATGAACCAAGAACTATGGCTATGGCCAAACATTACACATAGACCATTTAAAATGATCAGACACTGATTTAAACCTGTAACAGAACACAAGTTCGATGCAAAAAAAAAAAAACAGTTTCAAAATGGCTGAAACCGGTTTGCGATAAACCTGGTTGAAAGTAGTATCAGACTTAACTGATTTGGGTCAAACCGGTTAATGGAGCTTCTGTCCCAGACCCAACCAGAGTCCCCCAGCATGCTTTTCAGCCCTGGGTGGTATGGTGCTGTTTCCTGCAGACAGCAGGGCTGGCCCCACCCCTCCGCTGTCTAGCTGGAGCAGGGATGGGCACGTGGCTTGATGCCAGCCTGGCCTGACCCCCTAAGGCTAAGGGGTGTATATTCCCCGCTCTTCCCCTGGGGACCACAGCCAGGGCCTGTCTGGCTGGGCAGAGCAGCCCGTGTCTGGGTAACCCACCCTTGCCACTACAGTGGCAGGGGCAGGGGTGTGGACAGATCCAGCCAGCAGGGCCCCGCCATCTGCCTACCTCATCTGTGGCTAAGGCTAGGGCACTGAGCCAGGCCGGCCCATGGGTGATGCTAAGGGCAGGTGCAAAGAGGCCAAAGCCCTTCCCAGCTGGCTACGGCTCGGGGTGGGGCCATGGGAGCTGTGCAGCCACATTGCTCCCAGCTCCCTGTGCCTAGGCCACGTGGGGCTGTTATGGAGCCACAGCTGGCCTGAACCAGGTTGCAGGGGCAAGGCCCTTCCCAGCTGGCTGAGCCTCTGTGAGAGCCCGGCCCAGCAGCATGGGTGGTGGCTGGCTGGGCAGTGGTGTGGAGGCCACGCTGCTGCAGCTATGGGTGGGTGTCTTGGCAGCCAGACTGGCCATGCCCTGCAGCTGCCTCAGAGGCATTGGCAAGTCCAGAGCTGGGCAGCCACCTGCTGCGAGGGCTCGTGTGCCCACAACTGCCGCTGGTGCCACCATGCCCCCTGTCCCTCACTGTACAGGCCAGCTGCAGCTGCACCACAAGCTGTGTGCTGGTTGGGGTATTGGGCATGTTCTGCCTCCCTCACCTTCAGCTGCCACCCCTGACCCTGCCCTTGCCATGCTGCTCTGGGTGGGTGGGTGGGAAGGGCGTCTGCCCATGGAGCTCTGGCTCCAGCTCCTGGCTTCCGTCTATCCCCTCTGCCCACCTGGTGTGATGAGCAGCTCCGGCGGGTGGGCAAATTGGGTGGAAGGTAGCTGGGAGCTGGAGCTGGCTCTCCATGTACTGGGCAGAAGCCGTCAGGCTGAAGCTTCCACCTGCCCAGAGCAGCGTGGTGCAGCAGGAGATGAAGGGAGCAGAGCAGTGCTGCTGGCCCCAGCCAGCATGCAGCTTTGGTGGGACTGTTCCCGGTGCAACTGCAATTGGCTGAGTGCTGCTCCTCCTCCTCCCACTCCTGCCCCTGCTCCACTGTTTTGGGTAGTGGGGGTGGCCAGAAGTTTCAGCCAGGCAGCTCCACTTCACCTAAGGTGCTGCCTCCCTTGCCCCCTCCCCTCTTGGGGGAAAAGCCTGGCAAGGACTGCTTCCCCCTTTCACCTCCAGGCACACCCTGTCTGGGGTCCCTGCAGACCAGGGTACGGGTTTTAACTGCAACTAACCTGCAAAGATTGAATCAAGTCTGGCTCAGGCTTTTTGAATGTCTGGCCCCAGCCAAGAAGTTGGAAACTTACATAAATTTAGAAAGGAAATTAAATTAATATAAAGATAATTCAATTGACTGCTTACCTTTAGAGGTGCAAGCCCAAAGAATAAAGGTATATTTCAAAGCTAACTAGTGAGAAAGTTATGATTTTCATATCTTGCCAAGGCTCCTGAATTTATTGGGAGTGCAGCCTTCTCCATTGTCAGCAGCAGGTAGTGTACAGAATGAAACACATTTCAAGGTTGTTGCTTTGCTTGTATTGAAAAAAAAAACTGAAGGTTTCTTTTTTCCTCTCTTGTAAAGGATTAATGCAAAAAATGACCTAAGTAATGTTTGCAGCACTGAACAGAAAAAAATTCTAACATGATTTGTTCTGTGACCTGTTCCTAACCATCTGTGGAATATTTCTTAAGGGAAAAAATCAATAGGAGATGTTAAAAAATAGTCAGCTTTCACATATTCTCCAAGCAGCTGGCTCTGTATTACTATTTTTTTCAGACTACCTATTAACTGGCACTGAAAATATTTTCTCTTGAGATCTCAGCCTGGATGTGGAGAATATGGATTGCTGTCCATTTTTTCCAGAACCCATGCAAGGCAGTAACTGCTGACTCCGCAGTATCATGTTTTCACCACCCAGTGTTTGACAGTGATTTCTTGGCTGCACAGTGAATACCAATATAAAGTAAACAGTTAGAGCTGACAAGTCCTAACCCTGTGAAGCAGGTCTGTACGGTGCAGAAAGATAAGATTAGAGAGCTCTGGATATATTTTTTCCTGCTTTTCTCTTTTGCTACCCCTGGAGGAGGAAATGCTGCCAAAAAGTTGTGGGACTGAAGTCTGCTCCATGATAGGGTAGACTGGACTCTTTAACCTTGGTCGGCAGCCAGTCTAGGAGTGAAGCCCCGATATCTGCACAAATAGGAGCTGCTCCTTTGCTCCAGCAGCTCTTGCAGCCACACTGGTTTTAAGCATACTGCCACCTGCCTTTCCTTTCGATTCAACCAGCAAGGCTGATAGGAGGACACTGGTGTGTGGGCAGCTTGGTGTCTTCATATACACTGCCCAGGTTTTTGCGCCCTGGAGAGGTCACTCCAGCTTCACTTTATTTTTAAGTGAGGATTATGTTCAACAAGCTGATGTCTCACTTGGCGTAACTCTATTGTCTCATGAGACAGTCAGATGCCTGCTATCTTGACCCCATTAATATCCAGCCATCTCTCTCTTTCACCATTCTTCCTGGTCCATTTGCTGGTGCTGTGGGAAAACAACCCTGTCCTCTTGTTCCTTTCTCTCAGTGAGGTTGATAATTGGCAGTCCACGCTCTGACTGGAAAGCAGATCCAGCACAGGGGGGTGATTAGACCCAATCTGAAAGCTGCTTCTGATTTTAGCCAGGGCCCATGTATTGGAAGTAAGAAGAGCAAGGAACAAATTGGCAAGACCTGTACTGGAGAGACTACATGAGGTAAAAGGAACTTGTCAGGGAAACTGGATTAAAATACCAAATGTGAGTCCCTTTCTTTTGGGTAAAATCTTTTCCCAGGTCTGTGGAAGTTATAGGAAAGTAATGTTAAATAAAATAACACTGGGGTCACAAAAGCCAAATATACCCTGGGCAAGGTTGTTCCCAATCTCACATAGGAAAGAGAATGTAGGATTAGCCTTATACCTTCTTGTGCCAAGGCTGGGCTCAGTTCCAGTACTGTGCTCAACTAAATGCAAAAACTCCCAAGTTGAATGCTGCTTGTGGGGTTAGCCTCCCCAAAACTGGAGAGTAGTTGCAAGAAGCAGGGCTCCACCTTCTCTATCCAGGACAGCTGAAATGGTGGTACTTTTTGCTTCCCTGCAGATGAAATACTTCCAGGAACTCCCACTAGGCAGAGATGGTGAGTGGGTGGGGAGCTGTCCCTGCTGTACGCAGTATGTGAAGCCTCCAGTTTAGTGTTGCATATACTTCAGTATGCTGAAGCTGCTAGAAATAGCTAGGCTAGTTCCCCATCTAGCTCGATCTTTCCTCTCAAAGTATCCAGGTCTCAGGATTTCACAGTTCCTTTGATAAAATATTTTTTCAAAGCACATCAAAAACAAAATAGTTGGATATTGAAATAAAGCCTTATCCAGTTCTTCTTACGGTAGTTTCTGTAGTGTTTTCAAACTAATGTACATTTTCTGGGTAATGACCTCAATATGTTTAATGTGTATTATCTGGGTGTGAACGAGTCCAGTTATCCAACGGTCTGTACCCATCCGGACAAATAATCTCCGGTTGGAAATGTCCTGTCTCTGGAGTTGCATACATCAAAATCCACCTGCCACGACTTTGATGGTTCCTTGGTTCAGTGTTTTCCTTCTGACATGCGCAGGTCCAAAAATAAGACTTCCAGTTATTCCCGGTGTGGGATCCTTGAGGGCTCCTTCCTCCCCTACACCCTCTCCCGGGCCTCCGTAGCAAATCGCAGTCGTCCTTCTAGCCTCCCCCTCTAGGGAGAGTGAAGGCAAATGCCTCAAATATAAGAGTCCAAAAAGCAACAACTGTGAGCCAAACAAACAGTTCCACGCCTAGGCGTTCGGCCCCGGGGTTCTATGTTAGTTGGGTTTAATAACGTTCAAAAGTCCTTTATCAGGAAGCTCCTTTCCGTCCCCTTCCCGAGGATGGCTGTCTGCCCCCTCAGAGTCCTCCCCCTCCTGGGGTGATCCTGTCTCTTGCTTGGGGTGCACTGTGGTTGGGATCAGCAGCCCTATCACCCAAGCTGCCTGCCGTGCATCCCCAGCCGGGGCTAGGTGCCTCCGGCCGCCACGACTCCCGCGACCAACTTCGGCGCCTATCGCCCCTGTTGTCTCACCCCTCCGGGGCCTTACCCTTGCCCCAGAATGTACGTGCCGGTCGCGTGTTAGCCGACGATCTTCTCCCGAACCGGCACTTCTGGTTTCCCTCTCCTTCGTTGCGGCCTGGCTTTTAAGCCAGCCGGTTTTGTCGCACACCTGCAATGGGTGAGTAAGTGCCCCACCCGCAGGGACCGCGGGCGGGTTGTAGCTGTGGAGCCTTCCGCCCTGCGGGTCTCGGGGCTTGTCTGCCCCGCCCCCAGGGACCGTGGGCTGGTTGTAGCTGTGGAGACTTCCGCCCCGCGGGTCTTGGGGCTTGTCTGCCCCGCTGCTCTTGCACACTGGGTATAGACAACATTTTGAAGGCTACCTTTCCTGAATATTTCTTATGAATGTGGTTACTATCAAGAGAATAACAAGCTAAGGCAACATCTAAGGTAACCACTGCCATACCCTGACATCATAACATCCAAAAGCACTCAACCTCTTCTACTTCCTAGTAAGCTATCTGTGCATTCAATCATCGAACCACCCAAAAAACACATAAGTAGCTGGTTGCAATTGCATTTACAGTTTTAATTCCAACTCCAGCTACATAGCAAGGGCATATCATTTCAGTGACAAAGAGTATAATATATTCTTTCTCTACTCTGAGGTATGAACACAAGGTTAAGGTTAGCATTTGGTGATGAGTAACAGCAACTGGATGCATGTAGGGTGGGTCAAATCTTTACTACATATTATATTAAAAACAGAGCAACTGGCACGTGACTGAAATCCCTCAGGCTAGAAGGGCGGCACTGCCTCTAAACTTTTTGCTACAAGAAAATGTAACAAAAGAAAAATTAGAGAAGATGAAATCCTCCTCACAACAGTGTCTCCTAGGCCCAGAGACACTGAAAATCTGGGGTATGTCTACAAATCAGAGTCGTAGCACTGTAACTGGTAAATTTGATTTTAAAAACAATTTAGTTAAACCACTGACTGGATCAGATGGCATTACTGGAGGAAGAGTGTGGTGTATACTTTATTTTATGAAGTAAACGATATTGTCAGGTAAGTTAGTGCATCTAGATGGTTACACACAACTAGCAAGAAAATACTAGACCATGGCTAGAAAGCAATCATCACCCCTCCATCTGACTATCTCTTCAGTATTCCAGCACCTACATCTCCATTCTGGATACTGATCATCATGTCTAAAAAGGTAAAATGCAGACCATGTTATATAAGAAACTCACAGACCAACATGTATATTTGCATAGAACCAGCAATCACCCTAAACACACCAAGGAAGCTGTGATCTACAGTCAAACCCTCAGATACCCCTGAATTTGCACTAAGGAGAACACCTCGGATTGCCCCCTCACAAATCTTAAGAAGGTTTTCACTCAACAAGGACACTCCTCCAGAGATAGATCGCATGTTTGAAAGAACCACCGGGATACCACATAAAGAATTGCTGCACTAAAGAAAGAAAGCTTCCACGACCCACACACTGCTGCTTATGATATACTACACCTCTCTCAAAGTCGTACAGAAAATCCTCAAAAATCACAACCCATACAAGAAGGAGACCCTATTCTTAAAGAGGTCTTTCCAGAACCACCCATGCACCAAACCTTGCATCATCAGGAGCAAACTGCCTATGGCCCAGAACACACTAAATGGATCCAGACTAGGCCATGACAAGAAATACAAAACCTGACAACACATCTCCACCATGCCCACAATTACTACACCCCACAACAGAACCATCAGCATTTCTGGATGCTACACCTGCAGAAATGTAATACATCTCATGCAATGCAACAAATGCCCTCATGGAAAAATACTTAGGAGAGACCAAACAAAAACTGTGCACCAGAATGAATGCACAATGGAAATCTATTGAAGACATGACTATCCAATTACCAGTGGGGACACATTTCTCACAAGAAAACCACTCTCTCTCCAATCTCTCAGTTCTAATCCTCAAAGGGAATTTACAAAACAGTTTTCACAGATTAGCCTATGAACTTCACTGATTTTTGAAGTACAGTTACACTGTTAGTAAGTGTCTCCTTTGATGGCATGTATTTTAATATATCACAGATTTTATTTACATGCAGATGTGCGCATACACATACACACATACAGACAGGACACTCTTGTGAAAACTTATCTTCGTTCTCATTGCATGACTCTTATAAAGAAAAAAGAAAAAATAATCAATGTGGTTACCAGGCTTACAATTTATGATCTAATACATCTCTGTCACTAAAACTTTCCATGACTGTTGTAAACCAAAACAACACATCTGACAATTTAAACAAATAATAAACTGATGGTACAAGTTGAGCTGGTGCTTATTTTTAATCCAATTGACCTTTGTCAAGGCAAAAGAGCAATGCTTGACATTTTGCTCAAAATAAAGAAAACATAATTTAGCAATTTTCAACCAATTGTGGTTAGCTCCAGCTTCACAGTTGCTCAACTCTTTCCAAACACAAATGATTCGCAGCCCTTGCATGCACTAGAAAGTTTCCTGAGAGAGCTGATATTAAGTGGGCCTATTCAGATCTCATATTTAACTGTCAACATGTTTTTTTTGGAGGAAAAGATCCATTTAAAAACATTTCAATATGAACAGATAATATTGGCAACATTTTCAAACACGTCAGTTATGAAGTTACCAAAATGCATGAACAATGCACTCATTAAAGGCTTGATTCTACATGCATTGAAGTCAACAGCAAAATTCCCATTGAATTTAACTGTGGATCATCAAGCCCTAAATTAGCATTCCTGAACATAAAAAACAAGTCTACATAATTATTTAACTACACAGATACAAATAATAAATCAGAAACTGCAGTTTTGATAAATGCATTAATTTTTAACCCTTTGAAAATAATCCTGCTGCTTATGAAATCTTATGACTCTGAATGTTAGCCTGTAAGATGCCACTCTGCCCAGACTTCAGACTAAGATGACTCACTGTTCCTCTTTGGAATTCAAATTTAATCGGGCTCTTTTACCTCAAAACCTGTGTCTACATTAGAGACCTAAACTCTTTGGAATTTATTAGGTTCTACTTAGCTTGGACCAGATCCAATACAGGACTTAACTGCATGAAGTTAGGTGTCACAGGGCACATCTACACATGGCTGCACAGCGCCTTTGTTACTGTGCCGTGATTTAGCACTTTCTTTTAGAAATACTAAAAGACAGCACAGCAACAGCCCGTACTGCACTGTGCTGGCCATGCACAGTTATTTTTGGCTGCTACATCACTGTAGCGACATGCTATAATGAGGAAGCACGTTGCTATGGCTTGGGTTTTCCTTCTTTCTTTCTCTCTCTCTCTCTTTTTTTTGGACTGACCATCAATGAATGACACAATGCCATGGCAGGAGCTCCCTACTAACCAGCTGAAAATTCTTGTTGTCTTTCTTTATGCCCTTTATACAGGTTTAGAGAATGAAAAAAAAAGTTTGGCCTAATCTGTTGATCAACAGGTACTGCAGGTATGTGTGAAGGAGCCAGGCTTATTGCCATTGTAATCATAAGGAAAACTCCTACTGGCTTCAGTGGAAGTGGACACCGACCACTGTCTGTAGCTTCTCTCATGGACTGACCCATTTTATCTCTTAAATTGTTTTCCATTTTAAATAGGATGCACTTGTGAAGTTTTCATTGCATGTTACACTACAACACATTTCCTGCTACACCATATCACTCATTTAGAATAATTAGTGGAAGTCAGTGTGGTTGATAACTTAGCAGTCCCTTTTAGCACATTTTGATTTTCTACTTTTTATTGGCACCACTCACAACAGCTATTTTTGTTGTTACTGAATGCTATGCAGTGTTATAAACTGAACAAACATTTCATAAGGAAAATAGGCAGTTCAGACAGGAACACAACTAAGTAGATAATTACGTATAATGTCATATACCTAGGATTCTTAGTGAAGGTTCACAAGTCCCTAATGCTAGGCACTGTACAAACAAAGAGCAAAAACAACACAGCAGAAAGCATCATAGGAAGCACTATATAAACCAGTGGAAACCTGCTGTAAAATAGCCAGAATAGAACTAAAAAATAACTTACTCCTTGAGAATTATCTTCCTAAACAGAAATCAACCCATTCCAAAAAGATAAAGCTGTAATGATGAAAAAAAATCCAGTCCCTGTGCTGGTCGACAACAATAAGCCTAGGGAACCAGGTATTTTTATAAAAATAAATTCAGATGTTCATGCATGCTGTAATGTCAGTCCTTCTGTGTTTATCTGCTTTCATTCTAGAAATAAAAAAGAGCATTTTGGGGTCCCAGTGATTATAATTAAATGAGAAATATCTAGGAATCTATTTATTTAAAAAATATCCAGGCATTAATTCCAGACATTATTTTGTGGCGCTTCCACCTTTGAGTATCTTCTTTTAACTATTCTTGAAGAAGCGTACAATAAGTGCATCATTATGAAGGCTGTGTTAAACACAACTCATGACTACAAGGCAGAAAGGTTCCACGTCCACTCAGAAGAATATTAATAACAAGTATCATAGGGTAAGTCAGGGTGACCAACCTGTAGCATGAACAGCCTCTGTGCCTGGCATGTGGCAGATCA
Source organism: Crocodylus porosus (assembly GCF_001723895.1). NCBI lineage: Eukaryota > Metazoa > Chordata > Crocodylia > Crocodylidae > Crocodylus > Crocodylus porosus. The sequence continues at coordinate 60,380,291 of NW_017728909.1, read as the reverse complement.
GGGTGAAGATAGGCAGTACAGCAGCAGATATAGCATGAAGCAGAAAGTAGTGCAGATTAGGCAAGGGGTACAGTGCAGGAAGCAGAAATCAGAGCAGGAGCTCAGGTAGGGAGGACAAAGTAGGGAGCTGAAAGCAGATCAGGCAGAGGAATGGGACTAGAGTGGCACTTGGGTTAATCTGTGGTACACATGTCAAAAATGTTGCCCCCACTCCCCCAGAATAGGCTATCACTAAGAAGTAATTTAACAACAGTAATATTTCTCATTATAATGGGAGGAAAAAAGTCTACTTCAAATGACTTGGGATCATGTGTTGTATGTGCTTTTCCCAGGTCTGTCACTGACTTGCTGTGTGGACTTCAGGAAGCCATTTGTCTTCTCTGTGTCTCAGTTTCCTGCCCCTCTGTAGAATATAGTAATATATATTTCTCTGGGTTTTGGTAAAGACTTAACAGTCAAATCATCCCCAGACCTCTGTGCGAGCAGAGAATGAGTGGGCTCAATCCCATATTTTGTGTGATGAAGCAGGGGAATACAAGGTCAAGAGGTGACAAACTCTGCTCTCACTGCACACTGTACAATTAATTTCTTTGAATTGTAGGATACTTCCATGAGCATAGTAAAAACCCAGATGATCAGATAAGTGCATCAGATGATCTTGTCTTGTCATTGTATGTCACCTGCAATCACCTTTGGTCATATCAAAGAACTAAATGTTCATCACCCACATGACTGTAATTTCTCAGTAAAATCATACTTTATATAAGCTGGGCTGTGGACTGACCTATCATCCCAGTTTGGAAATTTCTATGAAACTCTTATAAAGCCACTGTGTCAAAAGATGAAGTGCTGCTAAACCCAAATGGTCAAAACTCATGAGTCAAATATGAAAGTGGTTTTAAAACAATAAGATTTCAAAAATAAATCTGAGGTTGCCCGATGGTATTTGAGCCTTTCAAATTTATATTCTGAGGTTTTAAAATGCAATCATGTAGACTAAAAACTAATTGTTTTAACAAAAGTAGAGTCTCATATAATCACCTGACTAAGGAACTAGAATTCAAGAAAAATAACTTAAAAAACCCCATGAAATATCAGAAGACACATGATAAAATCTTGATTCTTGGAAACCGTATAGTCAGAAAAAGTTTTGAAGCAATGGTTAACTCTATATTTATTAACAAATGCTGAGAATCACTCTCAGCATACATAAAGATATACGCGTCCACATAACTAATGGGGACAGATAGTAGATTCACAAGTTAAATTTCATTAGGATATGCAGACAGATGCTGGCATGTTGGATACAGTACCTGGGGTCTTCCTGGCTGGTTTATTGGACTATGATTCCTAATTTGATTCCTATTTGGCTTTTGCAGAGCTCTGCAAAGAGAGAGCGAGTTCATGCAAATATCCCTATGCCCTTCATTAGTGCTATATAAGACCTTATGCTCCCCCAAAATAGAAGACTACATTATCATACTACTGCAGACTTGTACATGGCCAAATATTTATACTGTAGCTCATGTAGTTATAAAAACTAATCTGGAATTATCCATGAAATGAATTTATTTCAAATCTTTATAAGAAGCATTCCCTTTTCCTAAACCCACATTTTCCCTGCAAAAGGAAGACATGGGCTTCTACAGAGAGACACTTAACCAACAGATACTACATTTTGTGCTCCTCCTTGGTATTAAAAGGGAGTTGCCTTAGTTTCAGTTGATATATCTCTGAATTAATATATTCAGCATTAGTGGCCTGCCACAAGTAAGTGTAGAAGGAACAAGTGTAGTAAAACATTACAGCCCTAGTCTGTCATGGTTCTTTTACTACTCAACATACTGTGATACAGACTTTCAGCGAAGATCATCAGATAATGACCAATATTTAGCTCATAGTTTATAGTTTCATAGCTGGTAGGGTCAGAAGGGACCTGAGCAGATCATCAAGTCTGACACCCTGCCATGGGCAGGAAAGAATGCTGGGGTCAAATGACCCCGGCAAGGTGATTATCCAGCCTCCTTTTGAAGACCCCCAGGGTAGGAGCCA
>NW_017728909.1:60368321-60378139 GCF_001723895.1 Crocodylus porosus | reverse complement strand
CATCCAGGGATTTTGTGACCTGGTCATAGAAGGCCACCAGTTGGTCTGACAGGACCTGCCTCTAATGAACCCATGTTGATTGCCCCTAAGCATAATCTCCCCTGATGGTCCCTTGCCAATGTGCTCCTGGATAACTCTCTCAAAGAGCTTCCCCAGGACCGAGGTAAGACTAATGGGCCTATAGTTTCCTGGGTCCTCCTTCCTCCCTTTTTTGAAATTGGTGACCATATTGGCCTTTCCAGTCCTCTAGCACCTCGCCAGAGCACCACGAGTGCTTGTAAAGCTGTGCTAGGGGTCCCACAATGACCTCTGCCAATTCCCTCAGCACCCTAGGGTGGAGATCATCAGAACCTGCTGATTTGAACACATCTAGTCCTACCAGAAGTTCCCTGACTAGGTCCTCACTGACCCTGGGCCTGGCTGTGCATCCCTTGGGTCCATCTGGGACGACCCGGTCCCTGCTCAGAAAAATGAAAGCAAAGAAATTGTTAAAGAGGTTAGCTTTATTGTCTGGTGCAACCACCAGCTCTGCAAGCATGTCCTGTAGAGGCCCCATGTTACCTGGTACCTTCTTTTTACCTCCTATGCATTTAAAAAAGGACTTCTTGTTATCTTTGATCTGGGGCGCTAGGTCCCAGTTCCCTCTCCACCTTACCCTTTCTAACAGCCCCCCTACAATCTTGGGCAATGGAGGTATAATACTCCTTGGTGATGGCCCCTCCCTTCCATTGGGTGTATGCCCCGTTTTTAGCTCTGAGATGTTCCTGGACGCCTTTGGTGAGCCATGGGGGCTTTTGAGCACTCCCGTCCCCTTTGATCTGCATTGGGATTGTCAGCTGAAAGGCTGAAAAAATGAAAAAACTCAAGAAAGAAGAAAATACTGATTTGCCAGATTAATTTTGTTCCTGAAAGATTAAGGGATACCTTTCTACTCTTTTTTGTTTGTTCATACAAAACACCTCTGAATACAATATGCACCTTGTTTTTGACAGGCAGAATGAAGGAGAAAAGAGCTTTTCTTGTAGTAACTGAGTAGCAGTGGCCAGGGAGCCAAGCCTGGTCATTCTTATGCTCCCTGTGAGTCACCTGCATATATTAGTTTAGGTTCCATCCTGTGAGTGGGGCATAGTTGGCCCATGGGACAGATCTGGTGTGTGGGATCAATGCACAGGGTCAGCTTTGCACACTGGATAGGGCCCATGGACTGGTGCTGGGTCTGACCCCATTTTTTGGGTCCAGCTGTGGACTGACTCCATACAATGACTTGATCTAGACTGCAGGGCCATATCACTGAGCCAGGGGACACCCCACAAGCCAAATGACTGAGTTCTGCCATGAACTACTGTGATAAGCAGCAAGGAATTAAAGTTCAGCAGGTCTCCTAACTACTCAGTACAGTTCCTTTGGCAACCGATTAAGTCACTCAGGCTAGGGACAGACATTCAAAAAGTCTTAGCCTGAATTGATTCAATCTCTGCAGGTTAATCTAACCTGGCTAGGCTAAATCAGTTTGTAACCCAGAGAGACATCCCAGAAATGCAAGGATATGCCTGCAGTGGCTCAGGCTAGAAGCCAGGGGAGTGGGGGGTGCTAGATCAGCCCTCCCTTTGCTTCTACAGAGCAGAGCTGAGGAGGGTATGGTCAGGCCACTCTGATTACATCCCCCATTCTGAGTTGCCCAGCAAGGAATGTTCATCATCTTTAACTCAGTGTTTATCAACTCATTAAGAAACAAATCCTCTCTCCATTAATTAATGGAGCTCTTCTTAAACAGCTCTTCCAAGGAAGGACATTAAGCTACCTGTTGATTAGCTCCAAAAAGCCTGTCTGCCTTTGTCCTCTCCCACAGTATGGACCTTAGCCAGTGTGTGGTCTTCCAGCTAATGCTGACTGACATGTCTGCTTAAGACAGAGGGAAGGGGGAATAATCCCTGCTTAGCAGGGAGAAGCCAGGGAGATGCTCTGTGCCTGCAAGTCTGTGCCAAGCTCCAGCCAGGGAATATAGGGGAGGGGCCAGCCCTGCAGTGGAGCAGAGAGCCCCATCCAGCCCAGAGAGCATGCTGGGATGCTGGGGGTATCTATTTTATCTTAAAGCAGCAAGGGGTCTGAGACAGACATTGCATAAACTGGTTTGAGCCAAATCAGTTAAGTCGGATACTACATTCAACCAGGTTTATCTCAAACCGATTTCAGCCATGTTCAAACTGGTTTATGTGCACTGAACATTTGTTCTGTTACAGGATTAAACCAGTTTCTGATCACTTAAACCAGCCTGTGTGTAATGTCTGTCCCTAGTCTCAGTAGTAGGGAAGATAAATACCATATTTCTCACTTATAATACACAGTCCAATGTCCACCAGCTGTTTTTTTTGGGGGGGGGGAAGTATGTGTTCTATGTGAGAAAATATGGTGGTTTCTCTGTCCACACCTCCCCCCACCATGTGACAGATTTTAGAAAACTTTGGCTGGAACTATTTGTGTGTGCAGGGAATTGGAAACAACGTTTGGGTGTTTTAAGTGCCATCTGGTTATAGAGTACTGAAAGATTTCTAGCTAATGCTGCCTGGCACCTCCTAATTCATTGGATGTTATCAAATTGGAGACCTCAGAAAGGACATGAAAGAGTGACTCGGAGAGATCAAATTTAGCGGTTAATTCTACAATCTGTAAGGAAACAGGGCCTAGACAAAAAGGGTATTTTCACTATTTTCATTAGAGTAAAAAACGGACGTGTGTACTGGAACTAATGTGTGTTTAAGCTTCCATGAACTACAGAGGAAAAGCATTTATAAACATTTTCTGCTCACCTTCCCTCAAAGAATTATAGAAAAAAAATATGGCTGAAAGGGTCCTCAGGAGATCATCTACTCCAAACCCTTGCACAAGGCACCATCACCTCTGTCCCAGATGAATATTTGGCTAACCTACACTTAAAAAATTCCAATGATAGAAATTCCACAGCCTATCTAGATAATCTGTTTTCGTGCATAATCATCCTTGTAGTTAGAATGCTCCTGCTAATATCTAGCCTAAATCTCTGTTGCAATTTCAGCCCATTACTTCTAGGCATGTCCCCTGTGGATAAAAAGTTTTACAGTGTTTTGGAGAATAACATAGATGGCACCTATATTGAAGAAAGGAGAAAAGTGATTCACACAATTGTAGAACTAGCAGTATAACTTCAGTAGCATTCAAGACTATCGAACAGATTTTTACGAAAATAAAAATAAGGCAAAATGTAATGGGTTTAATCAAAAGTAGATTGTGTTTTCCTATATACTGCAATAATTCCTTAAACATGTTAACTGATTTCCTAGACAAAGGAAATGCAATAGAACATGTCTACCTGGATTTCAGTGAAACATATGCTATAGTGTGCTATGGGAAATTATTAGTGAGGCTGGACAAGATGGGAATTAAGATAAGAATTGCAAGGTACTGGTTAAAAGGAGACCCATCAACTTAGAGGGAGGTTTTTAGCATAGCTCCTCAAGAACTCATCCTGGTGGAGGGCAATGGAAATGGTTAGGTGGATTGAGCACATGATTTACGAGGCAAGGCTGAGGGAACTGGGCTTATTTAGTCTGCAGAAGAGAAGGCTGACAGGGGGGATTTGATAACAACCTTTAACTACCTGAAGGGTGTTTCCAAAGAGAATGGAGCTAAAGTGTTCTCAGGGGTGTTAGATGACAGAACAAGGAACAATGGTCTCAGGTTGCAGCAAGAGAATTTTAGGTTGCATATTAGGAAAAACTTTATCACTAGGAGGGTGGTGAAGCACTGGAACAGGTTACATACAGAGGTGGCAGAATCTCCATCCTTGGAGTTTTTTATGGCCCAGCTTGATAAAGCACTGGCTGGGATGATCTAATGGGGGATGCCCCCAGCTTTGAGTAGGGGGTTGCACTAGATGACTTCCTGAGGTCACTTCTAACCTTAATTTTTTATTATTCTTTCTTGGGACTAATTTTATTAAATATTTTCATAAATGACCATGGTACAACAAAGGAGTACTAATGCTGAGTATACAAATTTGGGAGGTACCTTTTATGCTTAAACATTAAACATGCTGTAGTGACAAGTAAGTCAAGTCATTCACTCAGATGACTCGCCCATACGTGAACTAACTGCTTAAATGCTATTGAAAGACATGCTTTTTTAATCTTTGTTTCACTGGTGATAGTGAGTGTGACATGAAAGCTACTGGCTGTCTCTTTTGTAGGAGTTAGGCCTAAGCCTTTTTCATTAGTTTCACATTGTATGGTTGATCCTTCGTGCAGTTCGTAGTTTTTCAGAATTTGCTTGATTTTCTTTAATACAAGCAATGGATGCATCAAGTTCTGGTAACCTGGGCAGAATTGTGTTCCAATTTATGCACCTAAACGCAGTTTTTCCAGCTGAAGTAGTAGCTTTTTTGGCATTTCTGCAGTTTGTGATTTTATTATTCCTGCAGCATGGATGCATAAACACACATGTGTACGCTGAGCATGTGCAATAGGCAATGGCCAGGCCAGACAGGTATGCAAATAATGTCCGTATATCAGTGGTCATAAGTCCCAGAAGGAAGACGACCCACCTCCAGAATTTTAGCCCAACAGCAGACTGTTAATAGCACTTGTATAGTAAGCAAGAGACTGAGGCTCTAGACCTTCTTCATCTGTCTAACACCTGATAGTTGGTGTAAGCAGTTTCTTTACTGTACTGCTTTTAGTACTTCCTCAGGAAGTTCAATTTCCATCACACAAAAGTCAATCTCTAGTAACACAAACACAAAAAACCCCAAAATCATCTGCCCTCTCTGGATATTAGAGGAAGAGTCACCTTCTGCCCAGACTTTTCCCCTGTATGGCAGTCTGGCTTCTCCTCCTTGCAAACAGTTCTCTCAAAGCCTGCCTCCTCCTCCTTCTCTCTCCTCTGGGTTTCAAGCTCCCACTTGACTCCCTCATTAGCAGGAACTGAGTGCCCTAAGCAGGGCTGGTTGCCCATATGTAACAGGGGACAGACCATCCTGTTGCACATGGGTTACTGGCTACATTTCTGTAACCTGTGAATTGGCAATGGGCACACGTAAGTATCCCTGCACTTCACTGGGAATGATCAGGATGTACATGTATACTTATTCATCCATGCTGAAGGGATAATAAACTGTGCCCAAATGCAAAAAAAAGGCCATTTATGCAACCAGGAAGCTGCCACTGAGGTTCACAAAGGGTAACAGCATTCTACCTTATGTCCACATTTTATCATTGTCTAGTAGTCTTGTCAGAGATGCACACACATCGAATAGATTTTGTCACATCATTCATGAATCTTAAATGTTTCTGAACTGAATTAACATCCTTAGATATGGACAACTGATTGCTTTTACTTTTGGGGGGGTCATGTCATAGCCCTTGGAAAATCAGAAACAGTCCTGTCCATCTTTTTTTTTTTTTTTTTTTTTTTTTTTTCCAAATTTTAGATGTACTTCCCTCTTTCTAGCATGTGAAGAAGGTATCCCAGTGTGCACAATGAAGTCTCCAGGTCCACATATCAGATGTCACATTCATGTCTTATTAGCAATATTTCTGTCAATGTTGAGATCATTCTGCTGAGGGTTTCATACCAAATGGTATTATCAACCATGTGCATCTACCTGCTGGTTTCCAAAAGGTGACAAGGAGGTGCTTTCCTTATTTAGTAATACTTGCCAATATCTACCTTAGACATTACAAGGTGAGAATATTTTTGTGTTTGTCAAGCCACATACTATTTCCTCAGCTGTAATGAACTTCTCAGTGTTTGTTTAAATTACAGTGATCTGTGCAAATGAATAGTTTGTCTGGATTCTCACTCACTAACATACTGTACCATCTTTTTCCATTGGCTTTAATGCTTGCAGTACTATTTCTTTTAATAAAATGGTTACTTTATGGGGAAATGTCTCTGTCCTGAATGGGTTGTTTTATTTCCACGTGTAACACGGCTTTAAAAACAGGAGTGCAGAGTGATGCCAAAATGCATTCTTTTCTTTGAGTGTTAACCCAAATTTAAAGACAGCAGGTTCATGTCACTTGTTTTAGCTGAAGGCAGCAGGCTCTGTAATAGCTGAAACTTCAGGATACGTAACGTCCTTTGTATTTTTCTTAAAATTTACATTATCCTACATTGTAGTATGACCATGCCATTGTATAATTTTAATTTGACTTTGTGTGTGTGTGTGTGTGTGTGTGCGCGCGCGCGCGCGTGTGTTTTGCTGCATTGTCTTTGTAGTGTTAGTATGAACTACACAAAACTTTAATTTCTGATATTTTGAATCAATGTTGTATCATGCAAATCTCATTCTCTGAGTCACTGCTGGCTCTCAGTGTGATGCAGTCTTTTCTGTCACATGCTATGACACTGTGATTTCTCTTGCCACATGGGGTCTTGCAAATGACCCCAAGTGCAACTTACTATCATTTTTTGAATTTCATGTGATTTTTTTATGCTTTATATTTGTGGATTTCATTTTCCACAAATATTAGTGCGCTTTCCCTTCATTTGCAAACTTCCCTTGTGATTCTTGGTGAATTCCCTCTGCCTCCTCCCAATTTCTCACCCTGAATTTAGATGTGGGATTGTTTCCTAACTTTGTGTATGTCTGTAGTTCTTGGTAAAGTTCTTGCAACCTTTTTAAGCTATGGATACACCACAAACCTATCATGTTGGGCAGCAATGCCCTAAAGAATTCCACACTGCTCTATGTGGATTACTACCTGACCTGGAAACAGTATACCTATGTTTGTATCACACTATAGGTAAATTAACAAGTACTCTAATTCTCTGCTGCGAATTAGTTCATCTTCAGTGTCATTTGAACACTGCTTTCTCTTGAGGCTCATAGGAGCCCAAGTGGGACATCTTCTGGAAGTGCTGTAAGACCTTCCTATTTGGGCAGGCATCCACTACAAAAAATTAGGTTGAGATGTTGTTTATGTGGTCTATGCTTTATCTTGATATTCCAGTTCCTTTTTAAGCTTTTACATTTTGGTCCTCTTGTCACTCTCCTGCTTTTAATTTCTTCTGTTTTCTTATTGTAAGGTACCATAAACCTTTGTTGGGAAGGGTGGCATATAAATTGAAGAAATACAATAAAATAAAATAAAATAAACATATTGTTCCTAGTTCAGAAAGTAGTTTGGGTGTAACAGTGCAGTGTGTATAGACATTACACTTTTACCAGTAAAAGTGAGAGGAAACTGGTCTATACCCATAACAAAATAGAAGGTTGGTACACAAAACCAGTCTATACCTGTAACAGAACAGAAGTTCAGCACACATAAACTGGCTTCAAAATAGTGGAACCCAGTCTAAAGGTACAAACAGAAGTGACAATTTGAAATGGGGAAAGGAGAGAAGGGAGCTCATTTGGGGGTTGCCTGGCTGGTGCTGGAGGGTGAGTTGGGTGGACTGAAGTCTCCTTGAGGTGGGAGACTCCAACCCTCCCCTCTGCCATCACTCCAGCACAGCTGGGGAAACTCCAGAATAGACAGATTAGGAGCTGGGAGATTGGCGCAAGACAGGGGAAGAGGTTTCAGAGATGCAGCCTCTCTCCGTGGATTGGCTCCAAATTGGAGATTGATTCCCCACCCTCCTGACCCAACAACTAACATCTATGGGTCAGGAGTATTGTTCTAACTCTTGGTGCTTTCTGTGAAGGGAGTTTATATACATGCTCTGGAGGGGGGGGAGGGGGGAGAGGCACTTAAATTAGAGCAACTTCGAGAGCTACTCTAATTAAAGTGCCCAAAGCATCCCATGTATCAGAGTACCCGGGCTGAAAAATGGTGGCAGGAGAGCTTTAATTAAAGGTCATTAAATAAGCTTTAGTTAAAGCACCCCACTGACATTTTTCAATGTGGGGACACTGATGCACATGACGTTGGAGTTGGCTGGAGCGTGGTAATTACTATGCTCCAGCAGACTTGATTAATTGAGTCTGCTTCAATGCACTATAATTACAATATCTCGGAACAGCCTCTCTGCATGTGTACAGGTGCCCTATGTGTCCTGTTCCTAACTGATCTAAACTATACCACTTTCAGGAAACCACGTAACTTAAATTAATTCTGCATCAGCCTTTCTGAATGTCTGTACCTAGCCTGAGAGCCCAGCATGGTAAATCTGTGGTGCAGATGTTTTGACGAATAAAAACCTGAATAACTCCAGACCCTTCTCCTTGGGAATGACTTCTGTGCTCCCCAGGGCATAACTGCTACCTTTTTTAATCTGTGTGATAGCTTCAACTGGAGCCTACAAGTATGATGTTCCCTGTGAGAAGTCCTCAGGTCCACATATAAAGGCACCTGACACAGTAAGTTTATGATGCGAGATATCCTAAGCATTCTTATTCAATTTTCTGTACTTTTCATTCCTATTATCAATCTAGAGCAAATTAGTTCATCTTTTAAAATGTGATAATTCCATGACTCAGCCAGTTTGCAGAATGTGCCAATGCATTAATCTATCATTTCTGAAGATACTTAGTTACATTTGTTGAAAAAATACCTTTGAGGTATAATTGTGTAGACTGAAGATCACTTTGGAGCACCTGAATGCAAAATAAGTGTAGCCATTTAATCTTTAGTCATCCTTCAGGCAAAACACTTATAATGGCCTAATACATTCAAATTGCTACAGGAGAACATAATGGGGCCCTGACCCATTACTGAAGAGGAGAGAGAGCCAGGAAGCAGTTAGCTGGCTCCAGGTCCCTGGAGGGACTAGCAGGGGCAGAGAGCCTTTAGGGTCAGTGAGTCTGGGCCCAAAGAAGATGCCTGCTGGTTTCAGGTGCAGACAGTGCAATCAGGCCAGTGACTGACTGGCCTGGGTCAGAAATGGTGGATCAAGTGACCTAGAGAGGTGGTTACAGGCTTCATAAGGCCAGGACCATGGCTATAAGAGGAGGCTGGTTCTGCTCCACTAGACCAGAGAAATTTCAGACCATGGTGCGGGAATGGGCTCTGGCCTGTCTGGTCAAGGGAGCTTCAGACTCTCAAAGAGTTGAAAACACAGCTCAGGAGTACCAGCATCAAAGTTAAGTTCATTTTATTGCATGGTTATTCATCCCCTGTGGTAATACAAACGCAGGCTGGGGGTTAATTTTGGTCTGATAGTAGTTAGCTTATACCTTGTTTAAATATAAACTGGAGGACCAGGAGTGGCTGTGAGGGGAGGCTTAGAGGATGCACACAGCACCTAAGTGTTCATTACTATTATTGCTTGAGGACCAGACTGTGAACACAGGACCTAAGCCTGTAACAAATAAACTATAAACATGGGTCCACAGCACAAAAGAGAAAGAAGTTGAAGGAGGACCTGAAGCCCCCAGAGCTCAGGAGGACAATATTGGGGCTAAGGTGCTTAAACCCTGGGAGGGTGAAGCTGGAACTGGGGGAGAGCCAGGGCAGGGAGCTGAGGCTGAGGGGCCAGAGAAGAAACAGCACCTTACATACACAGGTCTCTGAGAGCAGCATCCCCACTTTACTTTAACATTAAGGTATGGCAGACAAGACTAAAGGGTGGGACCCTGAAAGGGGGTGAATAAGGCAGGATCCAGTGGTTGCTGTGGGGTGACATGGCTGTCCCTAGGGCCTGACTTGCTACAGATAGTATCTACAATGCTTACAACAATGTTGAGAGGGTTCCCCACTCTTGACTTAATTTACTCTTCACCAGTGAGACTGGGCACAAAGTTTTACAGGAATTTTACAGTTCAGATTCATTTTAACCAAAATTGTTTGGGGAAAGAATGAGACCTGATGAATCTTAGATTTAAAAAATATATCTTTAAAAAA
>NW_017728909.1:60363438-60368221 GCF_001723895.1 Crocodylus porosus | reverse complement strand
ATTTACAAAATGGTCCATTTCAACATTTCCTTAAAATTTCAATTTTGAAGTTTTTTTCATAATTTACACCTAAAGATAGGATGGTTATCACTGAAAAAACATTCCAGTTGATCCGATTTCTTATTTTAGGGGCAAAGGAAGAAGGACAGGCAGGTTTTTGGTTCTTGACTTTTTAAATTGTATTTTGTCCAGATTTAGTAACGGAGAATTTTTGAGAACTGGAAAAATTCTCCTTGGTGGAAACACATATTCCTACCTGACTGTACTTATAAAATTGTAAAGGTAAATATTTGATCTCATGTACATTTCCTTTAAAGTTTTACAAAGGTAAAATGTTTAATACACTTTTAAAAAAATGCTTCTGACATTTCAAAAAGCTTTAGGAGACAGAATCATAGGTTTGGAGGGTACATTATTTCCAAGCTTTCAAAACACTAGCTACATATTTTGTGAAACTGGAGACGCAAACTGCTCCACTATCCTCTGTTTCTCAGTTGCTTTTTCTTTCCAATAGCTGGTAAGACTTTTCTTTTCATTCTGCATCATTTTAAAATGTTGCCGAGTAAAAGCAGTTCATGCTGCTGATCCATATTAAAAATTCTAAACTAAAGAAAGGTAAAAAGATCCCTATATAGTAAGAGAGAGTTCTAAAAAAACACTGTTTATAGTTCAGAAGAGCTTCACTTATGGAAACCCTTATAACAGTTCCTGCTTTTCACTCTCTCTCTCTCTAAAGCTACTCAACACTGAAGGAGCCCTCTTTTATAAGCCTTCAGCATAGTGAAGCACCTGTAGCATAAGCTGCATTGTATCAGTACTATAGTATACCAAGAAAGCCAGCAGAAGCCTTTTGGTTGTTCGGTACTGCTAATATGAGATATTTAATTCAGTGGAAGGAAATATTCCCCTCTTGAGGTATGACTATCAGCTTGGTGACATACAAGCCAGGTGGCAACTTTAACTGATGCCCATCTTTTAAGATCTGTTGCATAACCCAGCTGTCTTCCTGCAGAGTTACATGCATCTGCTTTATACATCTCCATCTAAGTAATCTGAATCTCATAACAGACCTCAGTCTCATAAAAAACAGTGTGGTGGGGGGATACCTGTGCTCAGGACACCTGAGCTAATTTGTTTAAAGCTAGCATGAAGAAGTATCTCTATGGCAGCATGAAGCTAATTTATCCTGCCCAAAAGCAGTTACTTTAGGTGGCACTCTACACTGCCACAGCTAGACCTCTTTGGTACCCTACCTAGCTAATTTAAATGTGATCTGGGAGAATAAATGGGTGTCAAAGGCAATCTGGAATATACGTGCCAAGGGAAGGCTCAGGGAGGCAGTCAGAAGTGTGGGGAAGTTGCAGAGACAAAATGAGCCAAGCAAATGTGAAGAGAGATAGGAGAAAGCCTCAAAATTAATTAAGAGATGATCCAAAGCCCACAAGTCAGTGGAAATACTTCTAGTGACTTCTGCAAACACTGGATAAGTTCCTCATCAAAAGTAAAAACATGGAAGTCCACCAATTGCTTATCCAAACAAACCCCATTAATCATTTGAAGAATTCACAATGAGTTTCTATCACTGTAACACATGCAAGACTGATTCTAAGATCCAAACCCTTTTACTCACCAGCAACCAATTTAAATAACAGCTTAATCTTCCGTTCCTGACCCTGATGAGCATATTGTGAGTAACTGGCTTAGCCAATGAAATGTACAGATTTTAGGCAAGTCACTCTGTTTTGCAGCTGAATAGAAAAGACATCCAAGGCCTTTCACATGAGAACACAGAAAATGTTTCTGTGACACAGATGCTGCCCTAGTAATATAATCAAGAACGTACAACTGAGGAACTCAAAACATCAGATATTCTGAATATGGTGTTATCATTTTCCTCTTGAGCTTTTCAGTTTTTGGTTTTCCTTTTTTTTTTTTTTTTTTTTAATAAGCAGGCAGAAAGCCTCAATGAGTAGAACTAGTTTAGTTGTATTTATTTTCTCAGTCACTGTTTATTCAGTGACCATATAAATCAGCTATTGTCCCTACACATAGCACTTTGCATGTTTATTCCAGGGGCTACAGGGAAAGGAATAGCCTTCCTTTCTACCATACATGAATAGTTCATACTGTATATTTGTCTCCAATGGAAACCAGTGACATTTCTTATTACTGTCAGTTGCTGGGAAGAGAGAGCAAAGGAAGTGTGTGAAAACAATTTGTCCTCTGTAGTAGTTATTTGTACCAAATGCATTTCCCAAGAGTTGGCTGATTTATTCTGATGATAAACAAGTTGGATAATATACAATACCTTACACCAAGCATATTCACCGAACCCTTCCTTGAAGCTAAACATGGTTTTTCCTTTCTTGTTTTCTTTTACAGAATAATTTATGGGTTTGAGTATTATGGTCTGTTGTGTTAATGTCCAGTTTTGTTATGTGCTCTGCATCTCTTCAGCAAGAAGAGAAATAGGTCCTGTTTTTTGTGAGCCTTTCATGGTCTTTTTCTTGTTGGGAATAGGCTTTAAAAGAACACTAACTTGTTTCTAAACCACATTTAGACATAATGTATAACAACAATATGGCACAAAAAAATGGTAAAGTAGCCTTTATAGCAGAGATCCTTACACTGGTTTTAATTGGTCATGATCAAGTCCCCAAGATGATAAAGACAAAGAATGGGAACAACTTGGAATGACAAACACTAGAATATATCTAGCTCTCCTTGGAATCATTTTGAAAGCATCCTGTTCATTATTGAATGATGCTTAACTTTTCTGTCTTCCTCTCCTAAAACATTGGGGCTGAGATTAAAATTTCAAAGGACATTGGAAACTAGCTGTTCATGGCAAGCCTAAACTCTGTACTGTAGAAACTGTAGATCAGAGGGAACTTCTGGTACTAACTGTATCTCTCTAGAGGCCAGCCAGCCTAGTTCCTAATTAGTGCTAAGTATAATATGACAGTGCTTCATAAAAGTTTAGCTGTTTACAAGAGCTTGATTTATTTATTTAGAGTATATTTGTTAGTAATTATCCCTTTTTCCATTCACACGTAGTAATTTGTGCGCTTTTTTTTCTTTTATAGATCTTTTCAGTATTCATAGATTATTTGGTGGATAGCAGAAACAAATAAATCTCAGTCTTTGGGTTTTGTTTGCAAAATTTTCAACTGGGCCATTCACTGCTCATTTTTTGTGCTACATGACTACTAGGCCTGTGCAAAGCGGCTAGTATTTGCTTTGGATTCAGCCGATTCAGGGGACACTGATTCAATTCAGTGATTCAAATCACTGTCCCAAATCGATCTGGCTAAATCTGATTCAGAATCAGCTGAATCTCCAAATCAAACAGGCCCCATACCCCACCCACTCTCCCAGCCCCTTCAATGGCTGCCCTACTCGGCCCCAGAGTTCCGGCACTTAAAAAAAAAAAAAAGCTCTGCACTCACTGGCTCCTGCCAGGCTGGGGGGTGGGGGTGGGGGGAACATCCCTACTGCTCCCCACTGCCCCACACTGCATGGGGGAGCTTTGCCATGAGCCCCCAGAGGCCCAAATGGCCACTGCAGCAGCTGGTGAGCAGCTTGATGCAGGTAAAGGTGCACTGGCAATGCCATGACAGAAAGTGAGAATCCTCTCTCAATACCATTATATAGATGTTAGTGCAGTAGGCAGTTGTGTTAGGAAGACAAGTATGGGCAAACAGGCAATTATAAATATAGGGACTACGCTAACTGATCTGTGATTTATGGTAACTGTAAAGGTAAGGTATGCCTTTTGTTATGTTATTGTAATAAACAAGAAAGTTCTTATTCATTAATTTCCTAGCAAATTTTTTTTGTTTGTTTTAATGAAGGAAGAGACTGGACTGAGGACAGAGCTGTTGGGGATTAGCAATGCAGCTGTTAATGGAGAATACGTCATCTTTCAGAAGCTGTACATGATTCTCTCTGTCATAGATGCAACAGAAAAGTATGGCTCTTGATGAAGAAGGATTTGTATGTGTCAAGTCCCAATCTCCCAGGATTGTGTACAAAGCACATAAATTCTCAGTGGGGAATCTACACATGTGCTTGACTGGTGACTAATTAGCTCCTCAGTAAAGTATCACCATGTACACGTGTGGTGATATTAGGCCGCAACAAACTAATTAACTCTGCCATAGTACAGTACAGCCTGCCACAAGTACTACTGTGCGAGGGTCAAGGGGCCAGCACACCCCGGGAACCCGGGATCGGAAAGCCCAGCACCGACCGCCCACTCACCCCTCCAGGAGAAGCGGCCGGTGAGATCGGAGACAGGTGGGGCAGAAGGAGTGGTGGCCGCTGCCCGGCGGAAGCCCTGGGAGGCGGAGCATTCACCCACTCCTTACAGGTGGGAAGAAAAGCCGGCAGATTTAAAAACCGGCCCGGACTCCAGGAGCGACGGACCACAAGTGCCGGTGCGGGAGAAGACGGCCGGCTGGGATTCAACAGGAGGGAGCCTATCCGGTTCACGACGGCCCCGAACGTTCTGGGGCAGCGCTAAGGCCCCGGAAGGGGCAAGGCGATGGGCGCTCTAGCCCCGAGCAGCAGAGAGACTGTGGGAGGGGGGGGTTGGTGGACCTGACTCGACGGGTTAGAGTGAGAGCCCGCGGACCCATTAAGGCGGTGGGTGAGACCCAGCCCATCCAGACTTGGAAGGTACCTCTGGCAGGAGATTTCATAGATTTCATAGACATTAGGGCTGGAAGGGACCTCGGGAGATCATCGAGCCCAGCCCCCTGCCCAAAGGGCAGGAAGTCAG
>NW_017728909.1:60357492-60363427 GCF_001723895.1 Crocodylus porosus | reverse complement strand
CTGGTAGGGGCTCAAACGGACTGGCGGACCAGTGGCCACCAAAATCTGGTTCTCGTTAGGACATTCTTGAGGACTCCCCCCAGACGGGGAGGCTTTGGGGCTCACGGAGCTTGGACATAGGCTCACGCCCCTTTCAGGTGAAGAATTGTTGGCGTGGAGAGACTGGGTACCAACTGACCCGGAGGCCTGGGTGAGGGTGTAGGGGAGGAAGGAACACTCAAGGACCACCCCTCTAGGGAGGACAGTACGGAGCTTGGCAGTCTCGTTCTCAGCAGGGCGAACACCGGGGGGAATTCACTGAACATATTTAATCATCAAAGTCGTGGCAGGCGGTCCCGGTGTACGCCGCCTGAAGACCAGCCCCTTTGCCAGTGGGACGGAAGGGCGTTGAGGCGAGAGGAGACGGTCCCATAAGTGGAGACGTTCAAGCGGCGCTTTCACAACTACCCTATGGCAGAGTTATTTAGTGCGCCACAATGAACATGTAGACAGCGACCAGAGCTGGCTGGGGCATGAGGGTGCTACAGTGTGGGGGCTACCTGTTGGCTAGCCCTACACTGTCCTGGTGCCCCAGCCAGCCCCACCACAGCACGTTCAGCGGGGGCAGAACAGCTCTGGGCTGGCAGGCTGACCTCCAAGACCCTGTGCCAGTGCCTCCCCCTCCCCCAGGCACCCTGCTGCAATACCCTGAGTCAACATGCTATGGTCCTTGGTGCACATGTAAATGCTGTGCCTGGGAGCAATAAACTCCTGCATGAATTGCACCCAAGTTTATTCAGCCATGCTAATTGCATGTATAGATGCACTGAATTGCATAACTTAATGTAAATTATGGTTGAAAGGAACCGTAAATCTAAAATCCTGTTGCACCACATCTTGTCGGGTTTCACTTCTGTTAAGTTTTGTGCATCTGGACAATATTTTTATTAAACAATAGAAAAGCAGGCTACCGAGGAAAACTTTCAGCCATAATCAAAATTTAAAACAAGCAAATAAACAAAGAGACACAAAAATCCAAACCAACTAAACCAAAAACATCTAAATGGAAAATTCAGAGGACATAGAATCTAACCCTTTGTGTAATTTCCAGTGTTTGATGAACTAATTTTTCATTACAAACATTTATACCCTATTTTAAGTGCTATTTTAAACACAATATTAACCACAGTGCCACTTACAGTTTCTTCACTAAAAAAAATCATTGAATCTTTAATGGCATGGTCATGTTTAGCATCTGTATTTTACACATACTCTCCAGATTCTTTTGTGTCCACAATTTAACACACCCTTTATGGATCTTATTGGCCTCTGCTTGTTATAGTATTGGTAATCCTTGCACAGTTTTCAGTATTTTGTTTCACCCCTTATGCCTATTCTATAAATTAATATCTTGATTCTTGAAATGTTCATTACAAATTAAAACCCATTCCCAGGATCTGCTCTTTAAGAAGTTACAAAAACCTTTATTTAATATTTAAGTTACATATTTACATACATTTAAAGTATCTTCTGGCAATCACTGAAAAGGATCAGTTTGGTATTGTGTGTTCTTGCTCAGGGTTACTTAATATTTAATACTTACTACATACTCGTATTCATCTTTCCTAAATATTCCTTGACAGTAGAGTCACTGTGTTTTATCAGACACACATGGACACATCAACATTGGTGCATGTGTCACTTACTGACATAACATCATTTTTTAGGATTGCCATTCTAATGAGTAACCTTTTTCAATTATCTGTATCCAGGGTATTTATGTAATACAAGCCTAAAGTGCATTCTAAAAATAGGTAAATATATAAAGATAATAAAGCAAGAATATACACAATTTAAATCAGTTATGTGTTTCACCACTATGAAACTATAAGTTATTAAAGGGAACAACACTGAAATTCTGTGGGTAGATTATCCAGACAAATTTTTCTGAATAGTGAATGTTTGAACAAAGGATTTCCACTGGCACTATGAGTTCAGCTGCATTAATAGGAGCCTTAGTGTAGACAAAGCTCTGGTGCCTTTTTGTATTTTACTAAGTCAATTACATTTGCACCTGAAGAAGTGCCAATGGGGTTTATTTTTAAAGTGGTCATTTTAAATTAGTGTTCTATAAAAGTGGTGGAAAACTGTTTATAAAACTGTTTAAAAGTCATAATTCCAACCTGAGCCATTTCACAAATATGTTTGTTTCAGTTTTGAAAATGTAAGCACTTCTAAACCTATACCCCTGTAGCACTTCTAAATGAAATTTAAATTTTAGAAATGTTTAAGTTCCACCTTTTTGAGTGAAATGTGGCATTACTTCTCAGCTAAAACCTAAAAAAAAGTCTGTTTTGTGAAGTCAGATTACTTGCATGAATTTACACACTTTCAAGGACTTTGTCTATATTAGTAATAGATGACAGATATTATTCATGTTACTTATGCACTACTGGAATATGCTCAGATACTACTTTAATTAGAGTGGTAGAAAAATCTAAACAGCATAACATAATATAGTGTTCTTGTTTATTTCTCATCATTTTGTAATTTGCAGGAATTTCCTCAGTCTTCACAGGCTAGCCTCAGTTCTGCAAACATTTATGCACAAGCAATGCTGAGCTCAATGGAACTACTTACATATGTAAAAATACACATCTGCTTCTGAATTTGAAGGATCAGGGTCACTGAAGGTTACACATAGGTTTATGTATCAAAATAAAACTACATATGTTCTCCACGTATGTTTTTTCAGTGTCATTAGCTCAAATGCAACTCCAGTCTATCATGTTCTTCTGTATAAAAAGATCTGTGTTTTTAACTGGGTCAGCACAGGCTATCCCAAGTTTCAATTTAAATATCAGTATTTTGTTCATATCTTTAAACGATTTTCTATTTTATACTGACCCTATTTTTTTCTTATTTTTACTATTGCTTGAAGATGCTTTCATTTCCTTGTTCATCAAAACAGGATTATGTTATATATAGAATAAACGATGTTTTTTCCCTAATATACTGGCTGAAATAAATATCTATATTATTATTATTGCCATTACTTTGGAACAATGCACTTAGTGGAATATGAATTTAGTATACTAATTTGATGTATAGCCAAATTTCTAGTGACAACTGTCATATAAATGCCTCCATTTTCTATTTCTCCTCAATACGCACAACTTGAAAGATCAAACATGTCATCAACAATGCATCTGTTCTCTTTCTCTGGAACAGGTCATCAAAAAAAGGGTAAAAGTTCTTACCTGCAGGCTATTAAAGATGACAAAGAAGACTAACATCCAGAGGTGCCTGTAAGCCACGTGCAGTCCTCCCCACAGCCATGTAACGGAAATTAGGGCAAACAGGTACAAGACCAATGGGATCTCTGGAAATCATAAATTCAGTCTTTCAGTTGATATTCCTTTTAAAGCATTTCAAAACATTACCTGTGTATAAAGAATCTTGGTTATTCACTATCTCTTTCACTAGTTGTATACACCTAAATATCTTGTGGAGTAGGATGAACTGTGGTATACAAGCTCTACTGATGACCACTTGCATTCCTGAAGTTGCTGTCCCTCGCTGGGAGAGGGTGCTGGGGTAGGAAAGGGGTAGGAGGATATGAATCATCTCTCTCTCAGAGCACCACCTGCTGGTTGGTTTAGCAAACAGAGTTGGCAGCGGTCTTTCAAGGAAAATTCATTTGGAGACAATCCAAGTATGTAAAATAGATAAAGAGTTTTGCTTTATGGTGGGAAGAGTACATATGTCATTAGTAAATATTATAAGCTAAGTAAACTTCACAAGAATGAGAAGAATTCTTCTAATTCAGGAACATTTGGAGGAAAAATATGAAAAATATACTTCCAGGGCTTAGGAAAAAGTCTAAAATTAATACTAAAAGACATTAGGACTATAACATTTTAAATTGAGAACATGGTTAATTCATTGATGTACTGTACTTATTCTGCAAATTTAAAATGATCATAACTTTGAACCTGTAAAGATTTAAGCAAACAAGTAAATTTATTCAATCATTCAAGTCTTTGCATTGTCTTCTAAGATGTGTACGAGTTAACTTTACGCACATATAAAAGGATCTGGCTGAATGCACAGAATTCAACAGATAAAAATTGATTTGTTTCAATCATAATCTTATCCTATTCACTTGTTTTCACAGACTGCCTTATATCCAGATGCACTCTATGGGCACATCCACACATGCAAGCACGTGCGCTTGCAGCAGCTCAAATGGAAGCGGTGCAAATTTGAGCCAGGGCATTTTGCCTCAGAGCATGTGCTTGGGCATGCACTTTGTTGTGGAGCAAATTGTGCCACTTGGGGCAAAATAACCCTGCCTGGCTCCTCCTGGATCTGCAGCCAGGGGTAGCTAGAGCCCGGGGCCAGCACCTGTGCTGTCCCCAGCGGTATAAAAAGCTGCCCTGGCAAGTAGCTCAGGGCTCCTCGCTCTCAGGAGCTTCTGGGGCCCAGCCAATTGGTACCTGGTGACACTACCTCTTGTGCCAGCTGGACTGCTGAAGCAGCCCTGAGAGTTCTCTGCACCCTCTACCCACTGCAGTGGTCTGGCAGTGGGGGCTGCTGCCTGGCTGTGACCTGCTGTCACCTGCCAGACCCAGACGGGTACTGCACAGCCAATAAAGGCATCAGCCCCTCTGGGCCAGCTGCCAGTGGGCTGTGGCTGCAGAGTTGGCCTCTGTGCAGCACTACTGCAACGTGTGTCCTCTGCCCGGCCATCTGGGCAGCTATCACCCCGAAGATGTTTCAGATGTGGTGGCCTGCTTTGAACTGTCAAAGCATGTCCTTCTGGCCCCATTTGGCCAGGAGGTCAGCCACAGCAAGCTGGGTCCAGGATGCCAGCTCTGAGCAAGCAGGGTCCTGCCACTGACCTCCTTAGCAGGAATTCTGGTGTTCCCTATTGAAAAAATGAAAAATCCCTGACAAAAAAAATCCCCAAATCACTCTGTAAAATACCCCAAAATCCATGTTCCTCCACAAGTAAAACAAAAGACCATTATAAAGACAGAGAGAGAGTGAGACAGAGACAGCAATCAGTTGGGCAAAGTTTTATTGATATATCTACAGTGTTAAAGCAGTGTGGAAGACGACCAGTGTCTCTATCATAATAATAAAGTGAACTCTAAATACATGTTTCATGAATTCATGAATATATATTCTGCTGCCCTCCAACAGGGGCTACAGTCCCCCACACAAGGGCTACGGCCCCTAACAGGGGGTTTGTTTCCCACGCAAGGCCCATGGGCCCCCAACAGGGGCTTTGGCCCCCCACACAAGGGCTTCAACACCCCAAGAGGGGGTTTGGTCCCCACACAGGGGATTCAGTCCCCGCACAGGGGTTACGGCCCCCCAACAGGAGTTGCAGCCCCCCAACAGGGGTCAAATGGCCCCCACAGGGGCTACCACCCCCCTGCAAGGCCCATACACCCCACTCCAGCCCCCTGATAGCTGTCCCACCCCCCACTTCCCCAGGCTCCCCAATGGCTGCCCTGCCCAACCCCATCCCCCACTTGTACCCCCAGGTTCCCATGGCAGCTTCCCCAACCCCAGGCACCATCACTTTAAAGAAAAAGAAGAAGAAAAAAAAGAAAAAACATGGGTAAAAAAGCCTCTGCTTACCCCAGAAGCAGGGATGGGGG
Source organism: Crocodylus porosus (assembly GCF_001723895.1). Taxonomy (NCBI): domain Eukaryota; kingdom Metazoa; phylum Chordata; order Crocodylia; family Crocodylidae; genus Crocodylus; species Crocodylus porosus. The sequence goes on along the minus strand of NW_017728909.1, from coordinate 60,357,776 downwards.
GGCTCCGGTCCCTCCTGGTAAAGCCCCCCATGGCACCACAGGGCAGAGGAGACAGGAGGGCCCGGGCTGGGGCTGCTGGGATTGTCCCACTGCCCCACACTGTGAGGGTGGGGCCCCAGTGAGACAGATGGCAACCAGACTGCCGGTAAATGCTGGGGGGTTTTGTTGGTTTGCTTTAAACTATGGGGATGCCACCCAGGTGGAGGGTGGGGCTGGTCAGGGAAGTGATATGGTGGGCTTGGGGGCAGGCTGGGCAGGAAAGTGAGGTAGGCGGGGGGTTGGGA
>NW_017728909.1:60280525-60357211 GCF_001723895.1 Crocodylus porosus | reverse complement strand
GGCACTGGAGCCCTGGTGCTGCGCTGTCTGGCAGGCCGCGTGTTTCAGCACCAGGACAAGGGTGAAGGACCCAGACTCCAGTTTCCTCAGGGCATGGTCTGGGACCGTGCCCTGCCCTGCTTTTTTTAATTCTCCATTGTTTTTAGGTCCTTGGATTTTTTTGTTCCTGCATGTGCCTTTTCCCCCTTCCGAAAGGGGTTTGAGACAGGGCAAGAGGCACGTGAATGGTCATCTGGATGTGCCCTATATATTTCCCATTATATCAGTAGCCTGAAGGATGTAAATAATGTTGAGGTTTTGGTATTGCCTAGCAGCACAATGTTCTAAAACAGGGGTGCAAAACTTAGAATAGAAATTTCCAAAAGTTACATTACATTGGGTCGGCCCCTAGCATTGACTATGCTCACAACAGACTCTGGGATTTGCCAAGTTTGGTAAATTTCAAGGTGCAGAGGTGTTCTGCCAAAAAAAGCCTATTCTCCATGGTGTTAATGCTATGCCAACAACTTGGATAGATTGGAAAACAGTCATGACTGTGGAAACAGGAATGTTGGAGCATATATAGTCTTCCTTAATTATGCTGCTTATTGTAATGCAATAAAGTCATATGTACCTGAATATAATCAAGCATCCAATGTCAAGGCTACTTTCCAGCAAGGCAGGGAATAATTGCTTCAGGGATTTAATTATTACTTTGGCAATGAATTTTGTTAAATGAATGTTTATGCTTTCACAAATACATGAACAGCTTGTAACAAAGCACAATGTGAAAAGGTGTTCTGTTCTGCAGGTTTTGCCATGTAAGGACCAATCTCAGTGAGAGCACCGATACCTACTTCAGTACAGGCAGAGCTGGGCCCACCGTTTGGCAGTTCCTCTGCATAACCTATAAAGTGGCATAGCGACTGATATACTTTTCTTGAGTGACTTGTTTTTCTGTTGCAGATGAAATAGCATGCATGTAAGGTAACAGAATGCCTGTCCTAACCTAGGACTCTGAGGTGAAGTGTTAAAGAAATTAAATATTAAAACATTTCATTTTACAATACAGTAATACTATGTATTTTTTTTTAATCGAAGATAACAAAGCAAAGCCACAGCTCAGAAAGTCCAGCCATTTCAGCAAGGATATTGGAGTGAGAAATCTAACCCTGGGACAAATAATTCCTCTTCCCTCTATGGGTAATACCTAAAATTAGGTCATAAAAAAATGAAAATAGAAATACCTATTTAAGCTGCATTGTAAAGAAAAAAGTACGTCATGCTCTCCATGGAGTTGACCACAATCTAATTAACTAAGCAGAAGGGAAACGTGACAATCCAAAATGTTTCTCCCATAACCTCCCAGGAGTTGCTAACAAATGTTTCACACCAAGGACCTGACTCCAACAATTGCTGTCGACTTCAGAGGCTTTAGACCAAGCTTTAGCAAAGCACATTTAGTAGATGTACCAAGGTACCTGGCTGTCACAGGAGGAGTCAAGTTTGGTCAGGATTTTTCCATGGACTTTCTGGGTAGGGTAGCCATATGTCCCAGTTTTGCTATGATGTTTTAAACACTTGCCCTGAATGTCCCAGTTCTGTTCTGTTTTCAGAAAACTCCCCACTGGAATGCTTCAAAAACGCCATGACTGAATGCAGTGGCAACACTTTTTCTACCTAGGGCATACAACAAGGAGTTGCTCGTTCTCTTCTACCCTGTAGTACTCCACCTTCCCCCCCCACCCCAAAGTTATCCAGCATGCTTAGCTGAGACTCAAGAAGGAATGGGTGGGGGAAGCAGGAGGAGAGGGAAATGGCAGGGAGCCAGAGGGCCTTTGAGATAGAAGCGCTTAGGTAAGTCCCCTTCTCCTCCCTCAACCAACACATATCAGGTTGTCCTCTTCTGAGACTGATCACCCTACTTCAGAGTCAACCTATTTGCATGCCACAGCCTCTGACACTCTATTCCCATACATGTTTATACATATTTCCAATACCACAGAGGAAGTCATTCAATAGATTTTCACATGGAAAATTAATCTGCAAATATTCTCAGGTAAGTACTTCTCTACCATGCAAGTTGACATAGAAAGGGAACCATCTGTGTCATCACTGGTTCTGGAGTCTTCACTGTTGTTGACTTCATAATGCTCTTAAAGTGCCTTAAAAGGCAAAACACTTTAAAACACTAAATGTTATGAGGAGAAAATTAGCTGTTTTTCATGCTATACTGAACCAGATCTAACGAACACCAGTTTTCTAAAATGCTAATAAATAATTGGGCCATTCCATTGCCTAATAAGTGAATATGCATAAATGACTAATTATACTTATGAAAATGGCCCCATTTTTATTCTTAAACACACAGTAATAAATTACGGTATTATTAATGTAACAATTTTCTAAAGGCATAAAAATTCAGCATCTATCAGCACAGTTTTTCTTTAATATATATGTATGTTCAAATGTTAATGAATAGAAATGCCATTGCCTTGTTTGAATCTGAAAGCAATCTGAAGTACCTTTAATGAACTTAGCCTTTTGTAAATTGGAATTAATGCAGTGTTGGAGGCTATTAAAGAACACTAATACATTCCTTTTCTAAAACTCAAAGATGGACCTAAGAAGACAGTAATGTAATGAATATTCCAAAAGGCAAGGATTTCTTAGGGTGATCTCTTTTATTGGACCAACTGTATAGCTGGGACACAAGTTTTATAATGTAAGACATTCTTTATTAAGCATGTCTGCATTCAAAAGCTTGTTTAACTCTATCCCAACCATGCTGTTGGTCCAATAAAAGATATCATCCTAAGATTTCCTTGCTTCTTGCATAATTCCTTGCTTCTTGCATAATTCCTGGACCATCACAGCTATAACATCACTCTAACACTACCAGGACTGTTCCAAGGAAGTTTACACAGCATCTTCCTTATGCTAGATATTTTCAGTTTGCATTGTAGTTTTATCACTGGGAAAAAAATAAATGAAGATTGGACAAACTGAATCAGCAGAATATTACAAAAGCACCATCAAATCCAATTTTGGTGTGTACTGTACTAATTTTAAATAATTTTAAACAAAAACAAACAAATCCTAAAACCCCTAATGACTTTTGATTACTCTTAAGAGAGTAAAACTATTGAAAGCCAACTTAAGGCTAAAAAGACTGGAGTAATATGTAAGCTATATCTAAATTGCCTTTGAAGTACAGTCAGTGTCACTCTTCTATCACTTCTACTGGCATCTATCAGGAGTAACTCAATGAAATATTACCAATGTTCAAACAGTATGAGTGAAATCAGAATCATGTCCCATGAATTTAACATTAACAAGGTCTCATAGATTGCATCTTAACTGGTGACATTTCAATCTTATACAAGTTTCTGTAGCTATTACTGGTAAATACAAAAATATATTATTTGTGTGTGTGTGTGTGTGTGTATATATATGTATTTTGTATATTAACATTTTGTATCTTTTCTGTATAATAATTTTAAAAGCTTTTGAAGCTGTTTATGGCTTGCTATGTATTGAATTTTGTTATCATTATATATCATTACAACTTCAAGTTAATTTTACAGCAGCATTGTCAACAACAAGAGACTCACTCCAAAGATCATAACCTATTAATATAATGCTGAAACTCATCCAGTATTTATAGTTCAATGGTTGTTTGCATTCACCTTGTTGATATTCTGTCCCAACAATTTGGTCAAATAAAATCTTAAAAACTAGACCAAATAAATCTGCTAAGCAGCTGTAAAATGTTTCATTTAAAATTGTTTGTTAAAGTAGATACTGCACAAAAGAAGAGAACATCAATAAACATGCTTGACATCAACCAGGCTTAGCCTAGAAGAGCCTTGCGTTGTCTGTGATTTCTTTGCGGAAAAAAATGTGTTTCTAGAAAGAACTGTTTTCTCTTACACTGGTTTAAGTCTAAAATCAAACTGGGTTCAAAGAATATGCAACCACCTACATATCCCTGGATAAACGTCAAGTCATGCAGAGAAAAAAGTCTAGGGTGGAACAGTCAAGTCAGCAGCAGTATGGTGTGGGTGGGACATGTTTCAACAAAGCCTTGGTGTGCACTGTAACTTAACGCAGTTTTGTCATCAGATATTTTTTTAGAACTTGGATGACTGGAACATTTGGCTTAATCTACTAGCGGTGCATCCAATTCCTGTAAAGGTATGCATTATCACCTTGATTATATAAGGTTATCCCTCTGCCATCTACTGCTTTTTCATGACCAGATGGTCTGAGAAGAAATTCTTTTACTTGCTTATTTTCTTAATTTTGGTATTTTCCTCTCTGAAATATTTATTATCCCAAAGATTGGATTGCATTTTATGAAGCTATTTAACATATATTTACAAAGTAATGCCATTCCGTGAGAGAAAGATTCAAATTCTACCTAATGGGATTGCATGAAGGTAAATGCAGCCAGAATTTAACAGATAGATTGCAACATGCTCCTGACAGATTGGTACCAGATTTTGACATTCAGGCACCATGAAGAGTTCTCTGATGTCCATAAAGAAATGCTGGAAAGAGGTAATCTCTCTCAGTGATTCCAAGCATTCCCAAGTTGCTAGTAGGCCTCTGTGAATAGGGAAGTATTCGATTCAATTTGGAGATTTGGATCACTGTGCCGAATTGGCTTTGAAAGATTTGGCACTGATTCAGAGATTTGGCCATAGACTATAATGGGGAATCACTGAAATACCTATAACTTTGTCATTTTTTGGCAGTTTTGGATGAAAACAGCAGGGAAGGTAGTCCCTTCTGAGGGTGCGAGGCCTGCCATGCTTCAAGGAGATAGGTGCAGGACTATCTCCTGCATCTCAGGCTGCTGATGAGCAAAACTCATAACGTGCCTTTGTGTGTGTGTTAAGGCTCAGCAGGGTGAAAACTGCAGGGATGATAGCCCCTCACAACTCCACTGCAATCAGTAAGCTTTAGGCCTCCAAAATCTTACAGTTCTGGGCTTTCCCCAGCAAGGACTGTGTGGTGGCTGGAGGTTATCAGGTGTCTCCTGCTCCTACCTGCTTTCCATCAGGGAGGTTTGTGGTCCTGGCATTTCATGGGGTTGCTACACCACTGGCAGTTCAACCCAGGCCTCCATACCCTGGCAGGGTGCAGTTTTAGGTCATGCCCAGGATGATGTGGAACCTCCTCCTCCTTATATAGCTCCAGCCTTTATACCTCCAAGTTTTTTCTGGCATGGGAGTTCAGCAGGGAGATGTTCTTCCCCTGCTGGCTGGTGAGAAACTAAACTGCCACCTCCAGCTCTGAAAGCAGAGCATTAAATGGCTGCCCTCACTGGCACCTGTCCTGCCACATGCCTATCCCCTCGTGTGGGCATGAGGGAGGCCTACCAGGGTTCAGAGAGAGTGGTGCAGGGGTTTCTGTGAAACTGCACCCCAAACTGCTGAAAGCAAAACTCATGTCACTTGTATGTGTTAAGGGGTGTGGGTTGTAGCTGTGTTGATCTAAGGACATGGCCCAGACAAGGTTCATAGGGTCAATCTGATATCTTTTATTTGACCAACGGAATAGTTGGAAAAATTCTTCTTTGCAAAGCTTTTGGGTTTAAAAACCCTTTGTCAGGCTGAGGAAGCATCTAGTTGGTGTGGGTGTGCTGTTCTTGGGTGGAAGAAATAGTAAAGAAGCCAGAGACTGGCATACAATGTAGGCAAAAAAGCCAGTCAGTGAAAATGTAAATTGAGGCATCAGGGGGTGAGAGGCAGGCTGGGGAAGGGGAGTGGGGGGTGGAAGGGGGATGTAGCAGGTAAAAGTGGAGAGTTACCCGCTATCTAGGGAGTCAGATGTCAGGCAGATTGTAGTGTGTTATGAATCCAATGTCTATATTGAATCCATGAATTTCTATATCTAGGAGGTTGATGAAGTAAAGTTCATAGGTCCGTCTGTGAAAAGTGGTTTGTAAATTCAAACAAGTACCGAACCTTGATAACCTCATCACCATAAGCCAACTTCCTACAGCTCAAAACACACCAAATGGATCCAGACCATGCCATGACAAGACATGCAAGACATACAAAACATATCTCCAGTACCCCCACAAACTGCGCACCAGAATCTATTGAAGACAAGAATACCCAACTAACTGTGGGGGCACATTACTCACAAAAAGAACCACTCTGTCTCCAATCTCTCAGTCCTGATACTCAAAGGGAATTTAGAAACCACTTTTCACAGATGGGTCTATGAACTTTACTTCATTAACGTCCTAGATACAGAAACTCATGGACTCAATATAGGCATTGTATTTATGATGCACTACAACCTGCCTAACATCCGACTCCCTAGGTACCTCTCCACTTTTACCCGCTACATCCCCCTTCCCCAGCCTCTCTCTCACCCCCTGGCATCTCCATTTCCATTTTCACTGAATGGCTTTCTTGCTTGCATTGCATGCCAACTTCTCATTTCTTTACTACTCCTTCCATCCAGGAAGAGCATACACGCACCAACTAGATGCTTCCTCATCCTGATAAAGAGTTTTAAACCCGAAAGCCTATGCTTCACAGATGGCATCCCAGGCGGCTAAGCTGACCTCACCTGGAGCCTCACAACTCCACTGGAACCAGCAAGCCTCAGGCCTCTCAAAGATCTTAGGGATCTGCATTTTCCCCAGCCAGGACTGTATGTGTGCGTGTGGTGATTGGAGGTTATGGTGCCTCCTACCTGCCTTTCACCAGGGACGTCCTTAGTCCTGGCATTTCCTAGGGCTACCGTACCACCGGCAGTCTCACCAGGCCTCCCAACCCTGGCAGGGTGCAGTCTTAATGGTCATGCCCAGGTTGTGAGGCCTCCTCCTTCCCCATAGCTCCAGTCCATACCTCCAACTTCATCCTGGCATGGGAGCTCAGCAAGGACATGTTCTTCCCCTGCTGGCTGGTGATGCAGTGAGTGCTGCCACCAGCTCTGAGAGCGGGGCATTAAATGGTTTTAAAAAAACCCACAAAACCGGAAATAGGTGTGGATGAAGTGAGGAGGGTGCACTCAGGACTCCATCTGCAGGTGGAGCTTAGGAAACCTCAGCAGCCGGAGGGGTTCACTTTGAGGAACACCAGATGTTCCACCAAATCAGGATCCTAGGAGGTTTGGTGGGGTGTCACAACATCCCCAGCAATGCTGGACACCCTCTTGCTTGGAACACTGGTTGGTGGACAGGATAGGTGTTCCCAGGCTACCGTGGCCAGATCCTGCCATATCTGACTGCAGGTTGCCCAGTAGGCCAAGGGGTCACAGTTCAGTGGCTCCATGTCCTCAGTGAGCTAGGCAGCCACTGAAGCCTCGACTCTACCTCACCAAGGCTGGGGTCTGGTATGTCTGGACCCCAACACTGAAGCCATGTCCTTGGCCCACACCGGCAGCAGCTGGCATGGAGGAGACTGGCTGGTGCTGGGAGTGATGATCTTCCGAGGTCTCTTCCAGTCCTAATGTCTATCAAATCTAGGAAAAGTATGTGAATATCCACACTTACAATTGAAAGGGGTCTGCACCTCCATTCGAAATTGCCAAATGGGTCTACACGTTCCTTTGAAATTTTTTAAGGGTCCGCAAATAAAAAAAGGTTGAAAACCACTGCCCTAGAGTGCTGTTTCATCCTTAGGGACTTTGTGACAGGTAAAGTCAATAAGACACAAAGTCTGTAAAGGCATTTCTTTAAATATACATTATAATCATAGACCATGCACAAGTGATATACAGCTCTAGAGACCTAAAGACTCTGTTTCAATTTTTTTCACCCTTCCTGAGAGCCCCTAACTACTTAGCCAGGCTCTTCCACTGAATCCAGAATTCTTCTGCACCGTTTCTCCTAGGGCATTTGAATACATGACAAAAATTGTCAATTTTTGTGGTTTAATTGCGTTACACTTTACACATACAGGGTTTTTTGTAATTTAAATTAATTTATTATGTTGCAAACTAAACTACGTCCCCATGTAGTTTAGTTTGCAACGTAGTTACGTGTAACATTGCAGCCTTTAATATGACAGCTATCCCCCCTGGCCACAGGAGAGGTGGGCTGAAGAAAGAAGCTGCCAAGAGGCCTAATCCTCCCCCCCGCCCCCCCCGCACAGAGCCTGTCTGTGTCTTCTGCAGCTGGGGGGAGGCGGGGAATGCTGCCAGTGGGCTGAGATGCAGGGGGGCCTGGTCCTTTCCTCCATGGTGGTGGTACCCCTCAGGGCTGGGGGCTGCCTCAGCTCAGGCTTGTGGAACAGTTGGATTGGGCTGGGTGCAGCCTCCAAGCTAAGGCAGTCCCCAGTCCACTAGCAGCCAGCCCAGGCAGCCTCAGGGGGTGCCGCTGCTATAGAAGGAAGGACTAGTTGTCTTGGCTCCACCCTGTCTTAAGGAGAGATTGAAAAGATGTATTCCTTTGAGCTGTATCCCTAGATGTTTCCCTGTCAATGAAAAAGCATCCTAGTTTATGATTTCTCAATGCTTTTGTTTGTTTTCCATCTGACAGGCAAAAGTTTTCTCCTAATATCTCTGGCGACCTAAGCTCAAGAAAGTAGGTACAAGAAAAGGAGAAAATTATACAATTAAAATGTTATTCTTAGACAGAATGGGGTTTTCAGATGGGTATTAAGGGAAAGCTAGACTAATAAATTCAGATCTTATTTAGGGAGAAAAAAGAAGGAAAAAAGGAAAATCACTAATTTGTTAAGCAAAGTACATTTTAGCACTGGCAGTTGTTAGAACATTAATTGCCACTTTTTATTTTCTTCTGTTAGGAAACAATACAATATATTTAGAAGGTGGCTGGTCCATATACCAAAATAGTTTTATCCAATAACAGCTTAGAGAAAAATCAGAAGAGTCTTATATCAAGATCATTTACAGTGTTGCTAATGGACAAGAAAAGCATACTCTGCATTGAAAGGGTTATACTCCATTTCCAGTTTCTCATTTTCAAAGGGTCAGTTGTGTGTGAGTCATTTAGAAGAACACTTACACAACTTCTGGAAAACTTGTATACAACTCACTCTTTGAAAATGAAAAACTAAAAATGGAATATACACCCTTTTAATGTAGAATGCTTTTTCCATTTGTTAGTGACCATGTTATTTATTGTCTCTCTTCCCTTATTTCCCAAGGCTTATTAAGCAGTTATAACTTCTCCTTAATTTTCTTAGAATCATAGAAAATTAGGGTTGGAAGGGAACTCAGGAGGTCATCTAGTCTAACCCCTGCTCAAAGCAGGACCAGCCCCAACTAGATTATTCCAGCCAGGGCTTTATCAAGCTGGACCTTAAAAACCTCCAGTGATGGAGATTCTACCACCTCTCTAGCTAGCCTGTTCCAGTGCATCACCATCCTCCTAGTCAGAAAGTTTTTCATAATATCCAACCCAAAGTCTTCTTGCTGCAACTTGAGACCATTGTTCCTTGTTCTGTCATCTGCAAACAGTCTAGCTCCATGCTCTTTGGAAACACCCTTTGGGTAGTTAAAAGTAGTTAAAGGCTGCTATCAAATCCCCCTTCAGTCTTCTCTTCTGCAAGCTAAATAAGCCCAGGTTCCTCAGCCTCTCCTCTTAAGTCACATGCTTAGGATAAACTTGAAGACATACTGCAACAACTCTCAATTGTTTTCAGAATTTCTATTATTAGATGGCCTAGTGGGACTCCAGTATTAATCCCTGTGTATTTTGGTATTAAAGAACTATAAATGGGCTAATTGAGGGCCTTAATTCAATAAAATTCCATGGACGCTTGCTCAACAATTCAAGGAAAGTTGTATGATTACAGTGAATGAGAGAAGATGAGTACATGTTTCAAAACATTTTTTGGAAAATATTAAATCAAACAAATATGCTTAAATTTTATTCAGACTCCTTCTTATGCTTGCTCTTCCACAAATAGAGAAAATAGGTTTGCTGGTAGGAATAGCTGCTGACACAACAAATTAAAGGTACTATAGAATATTTGTGGAAAGGGAAAGCACAACAAATAATTACAATTCACACTATAAAAATGGTTATAGAAATACAGTTTACTTTTTGGTTATTTTTTTCCCCCCTGCAAAAGCCATGAGATGAAGAAAGTGGAGTGCCCCTAAATTATTTCAGGCACAATTTTCCTCCCTAATTTAGACCCCCACACATAGCTGGCACTTATTCTTATTTCCTTTACAGTGTATAAATCTCAGCAGCTTTACCTGATAAGCCTTAGTTGGCTTCATTCACCCCTGAATGTACTATTTCCTCTCTTCCCCTTCCCCCAAACTGTACAATTTTTAAATATTTGTAACTGCAACTTAATGATTACACAGCCTCAGATAGGATTTTCCCAAGCTTAGGCAATTTCTCTAATTCACTGCTAGGAGACAAAACAAGGGCAAGCTAGAAATGTACCTTATAGACCGAACAGTACAATACAAAGACCCAATTCTGCTTTATTGAAGTCAAGGGAAAATTACCAATTTCAGATTTAAATATTACTACATTTCAACAACTTACATGTGACTGAAGAATTGTGTGATAAACTTCAACCCCCACTCCCCCAAAGTTCCCTGCAGTATCTACTAGACTACTTCAGAAAACACACAATGGGAGTTTTACTGCCCTGACTACAAAGAAACAATGCCTTTGAAAACCTTCAGAGAATTTATTGGTAAACAATGTATTGTCCTGGCACTGTAGGTTGGGGCTCCACTCCCTGTCCTGCAGACACACAATGCCTCCTATTGACAGATAATGTTGGGTGCCAGCTTAGACAATAAAAAAAGAACTAATGGAATATTGACACAGTACCAAATCCCTGGTTATCCTAAGTCATCCTTTCTGGGGCAGGAGCTGGCAAATGGGACAACCTGACTACCTCCACTGCCTAAGGCTTCAGGAGGGTAGCACTTTTTGTCTCTTGGCTTTCAAAATTCTGCACAGATTGTAGAGAATCTACTGGTTTCAGAAAGGAAAATAAAATCACTGCTTCTTTTGCAAGCAGCAGATTGGAAAGGTGGGGAAAAAGTTCCCTCTCCTGCCATTGAAGAAAGTGAAGTGTTTCCTAAGAGAAACATCATAAATATTATGTTCCAGCAGGTTTTTGTGGGATATCTGAATGGCTATAAGAAAGGAACACTACATCAAGACTAGCAAGACCATTGGATATTATTATTCATATAGCCACGAAAAACAAACAATGTGGGAGCTTGACAAAAAAAGAGTCCCTGGAGCTAGCTGACCTACATATGCATCTGTGAAACTCCCAGCAACATACTTCAAACTATGCAGCAGATTGTCTGAACCAACTTTCTATCAAGTGCACATGGTTCCAAACCATTACTCAAGTGGCCAGAATTATTAAAAAACTGCCTTTAAGATACGAGAACAGAAAAACACTCTCTGCTTCTTTATGAGATATTGAATACATACATTTGGTTTTCCCAAGACAAGTTGGAAAGTAGTGATGCTACATACAAGTATGCATAGGTGTGCTGACGTACATTTTGAGCATGTTCAAGTATATTTTTTACATCCATTAGGGAACATTCCCAGTGCCAGAAATCAGTGCACATGAATCAATTCTTAAGACAGGTTAACTGTGAGCAGAAGCCATCCTGATTTCTTTCAGCCTGAAATTAGAGATGAAGCACATTCAGCACTTGCACCATTACACTATGCAAAAAGAAAAATTCAGCAATAAGCAGGTTTCTTTGTGTGCATGTATCTATGCTAACTGAAGGGGTCAGAGTGGGGAGAGATAAGCTAGAAAGGGAAAATGGACTGAGCCAACATATAAGGTGAGGGCAATAACCATATTGGCCAAAACCACACCCACATGGTGAGTCAGCAATTGAGAGACAGGACTGGGGTCTGGGAACAGAGGCTTCACTGACAGCCTGAGGATGGGGACTTGGCACTCTGGCTGAGGCTAGGGCGTCATTCTGTGAGGGGGGATGAGCGGGGTGCTGCTAAGCCCCATGGGGTGCCGGCAGAATGTAACCAATGATGAGTTGCGATGAGATCAGGTATAGATGTTCACTGCAGTGCTCTAACCTACAGCACTGAAGTTTAAAGAGTGGGATCTGCCATTTTTACAGCACTATGTGCCCTGACCATTTGTTCAGTTACGGATGTAGAGCACTTTCTGCACACCTACTGCACAATAAATATAACTTCTATACCTTGCCAAAAAGTCCAGGTTTAGGCTACACTCTCTGAAAAGTACAGGAAGTGTATCTGGGACATTATACAGCTGGCTGAAACCATGGATGCCATATGGTCTTCTGGAAGCTGTCAGCAGCTGCAGAGATCAGAACAACTTGCAGGCTACTTTAACTTATGCCAAGACAGAAGGGCCCAGACACAGCCAGACCAGAAAACAGGAAAAGGAGCAAAAGGTGGCTAAAAAGTTGCACACAAATACCTAAGGCATAATTTATTAGAATCTGTTCCATTTGGGCAATTGGTAAGTGATTTTTTAATCTTTAGACTGATTTTGGCACCATTTACAAGGACAGAATCTGAGTTAGGTAAGTGTTCAAGCATTTATGGCTGAAGCATGAAAGCTATGTCACTACATATTGTTCAATAAATTGAGGTCATCCAGTGTAAAAAACAAAAAAAAAAAACAAAAAACTTTTCCCAAAATAAAACAAAACTCATTTCTCAGCTGAAACTGGGCACTAATATTGACAGAGGAACTTTTTTTATACTCAAACTTGTTTCTTAATTATTTAAAATTAAAAAAGAAGCAGTGAACAGTTTGCAAAATAAAACATGTAAATACTGGATGACAATATACGTCTCTTCAGTTATCTGTTAATTTTCTGTCATATTGATCAATATTGTTTTTCTATATCTATGCATATAAGTTCTTTAAAGAATCAACAATCACCTCCAGTCTGACCAAATTTCAGTCATTTGTCAGCAGCATATGCCAGTTACCATCCCAGGTCCCCTTCTACCACCACCCAACGTCAGTGTAATCAGAATCTCACCCTACAAACCTTGATACTAATTTACCCAAGGCTTGTTTATTTATCACTGCACTTTTCATTTGGCTTCTGTCAAAACTGACTTTTGAACAATTCTATTTATAGAAAAATTCTCAAGTCAACAGAACATATTTGCAATAGGGCTAAGCAAACGGATCTAAAAATAATCATCAGTCCAAAGTTTAACTCTGTTCTCTAAATAAACCAGTTTTATGTCTTTGTAAAGCTAGATTGGGTTTAGTAAGATGACAAATTAAATTCATTGTGAGCTTGCTTTTTTCTATTTGTGATTTTAGAGCTTGCTGTGGTTCTTCACAAATAGATAATTATTTCTTGACCATTGCGTGACCTCTTTTCCTCCCATCTGATACCAATGTAGAAAATTTCCTGACCTAATGCCAGTTCCTCAAACCTATTTATAAGCAACACAGATCTACCATGCTCTACATCCACATGCTTTCACAGTGCCACCTTAGGCTGAACAAAAGAGGCTGGTAGGTACAGTTTTATGTACAGTGAAGTCACAGACCGGTGCAATGGTATCTATGGCTGTGTAAAATTTCAGCAGCCATTTTGTTTCGAGGGTATTCTGGCCCGTTTCAGCACCTGAAATACTGAATCCGAAATGAAGCTGAAGGCTCAAAAACATCTCTGAAATGTAACAAAACCATCTGAAAAGTTTTGATAATGTTTCAGATGTTTCAGAATGTCTCAGAGGTGCCTCCTGGGAACAGTCTGGCACAGCCCTGCAGCCCTCCTTGTAAAGTGCTGGGAGGCTGGGGCCAGGCAGGGAAATCATGGGGGTTCTCCTGTGGCTTCCACACCAGGGCAAAGGCAGGCATAGCCAGAGGAGCCACAGGAAAACCTTCAGCTGCCTGTCTGTGCCTGCCTCTTCCTGGCATATCTGAATCAGTATCGAAACAGCATCAAAACTCTGAAATAGATTCAGTTGAATCGAAACAGAACTCCAAAACGAATCACTGTCAAATCCAAAACTAAAACCAAAATCCAAAATGGCCAAATCCAAAAACTGAAACAAAACATAGCCATTTCACCCAGCCCTAATGGTATCTGCAACTGGTAAAAGGAGAAATAAACTAAACTCATAGGCAACACATCAGGGGAGCACAGGGGGACATGTGCCCCCCCCCCCGAGATTGACCACTACCGAAGCCACTCCTGGTTTCTGTGGGCAGTCACTGTCCCCCCTCACTGCCAATGCAACTACAGATGGCTGCGGGTAGGGTCCCTGCTTGCTGCTCACCGTTGCCGACACCACTTTGGCCGCTTGTGGGCAGTCCCCACTCAGCGCACCCTTGCTGCCAACATTGCCGTGGCTGCCAGCAGACGGTCTCCACTTGCCACTGCTATGCCCCTGCCACTGACACAGCTTCCATCACCTGTGGGTGGCTGCCATGCCCTGCCCAGCCTCCAGAGGCATGCGTCATTCATGACTAAACTAGTTGTAACTGGGCCATGATACTTTCTTTAAAGAAGAAAGAGCTACTTGAAGACGTGTAAATTATTGGATTGCAACTTCCCAATCAAGGAATGAATAAGTCTACAGGAATGGGAAGAACATCTCTATGAAAGGCAGGAAGACAGAGAACTGTCTAACCAGGAACAATCTGAATAGAAAATAGATTTTGAGTATGATAGGGCATCTTGAGGTTTAAGAATCTGTACAAAAGCACTATTACTGAGTTACTGGATGGAGGGTTAGATTCAATTTTCTTTTCTTTGCAGACAACAAAAGAAAGAAAAAGAAAGCCAAAATCAAAAATTTATAATAAGGCTTCAAACTTTTTTGGGAAGAACGTGGTTTAATTTCCCTAGGCTAAGCCAGCAGAACTGCTAAGAACTGTTTTCTATGACAATTTTTTTCCTACAGAGCAAGAAAAGCAATATTATGTAGCATATGCCAATAGAGACACCCTCATGATAAGGATTCATTTCATTGCACGTCAGTGGTAGTGAGAGAATCAAATTCACTCCTCCTCTGGTCCCTGGCAAAAAATGCGCTGGGAACAGAACAATGAACTCTTTGGGTTCCTCTGTGCAGTGCTTCCTACCTTTCTTTGGTGACTTCAGATCAGTCCAGGGAAACAGAAGAACTCAAGCATACAGAAAGAATATAACATTTACTTATATTATCTAAAGTAAATAAATAGAAATTAAGGAAAATAAAAGAACAGAAAGATAAAAAGCTGTGTGTCTACACAGACAACCAGTTTATTCCCTACAATAGTGGAATACTGGTCTAAGAAACTATTAATTCATGTGAAGACATGTCCTACCTACAGTTGCCAAAGGGTGAAATTTTCCCCTTAGATGTATATGATAATACCCAACATTATTTAGTACCAAGAACATGTGAGAACCCCCTTTGGCACTGATAGGAATCTATCCACACCTAGAGAGAGGACAAAGTGAAACACAATATTAAAATTCAGATCCAAGTTAGCTTAATGATTTCCAAACAGCTTCCACAATGGCAATATAATTACTGCAGGTCCAGATATTCATGCCAGTGGCCATCTGCATAAATATCTACGTGCATATAATAATTACACATGTACCGGTATTTGGGACACTTTTTCTTTCTGAAAAAAAATCAGAGTTCACCAATACTAGTAAACTGGCAATATTGAAATTGCTGTGCTTTATACAACAGACTATTTCCAGATAATTTTTTGTTGTAGTTGTACATCTCTGCTCTTACAGTATAATCATTAATCATGATATCACTTGCATGACCTTTTAGTCCATTTCACAGACAGAACTACCTGGAGCCATCAGCCAGTTCTCTTAAAAAATAAACTGGTATCTGTATTTGCATTTTGATTACGTATATAAAACAGAATAAACAACACTGGAAAAAAGAATGGACTGAAACTAGATCTTAAAAGAAAGCATATGTTTGTATGAAAAGTTCAGTAGTTCAACCACTTCTTAAATTCCAGTAAAAGAAATATTTGACAAGACCAATTTGAAGCCTATTATTTGTTATTACAGTGCTTTTCAAACTATGCTCCATGGAATCCTGGGGTTCCACAACAGCTCATTTGGGGTTCTGGGAAAACACTGGGCAATGGAAGAACAGGTTGGGAGTCACTGCACAACCATTGCTGGGTTGGGTCACCTGGCTCAGTATCAGTTCCACAGCAGCAGAAGTGATATGAAAGGGTTTTGTGACTTTAGGAAGTTTGCAAATCACTATATTATTTGTGTGTGTGCAGTATGCTTTACAGACAAGTGAAATAACATGTTCTTATTTAAATCTATTCTTAGTCTAAATATACTAATAGATATTAGCCTTGTAGAAACCATTGACACTGCCAGACTCACCAGAGAGCATTATTTTCTACTCAAAATAGAGTCTCCCCTTCAATCTCTCTCCCACCTATATTGCATATATTTTCAGTGGGAATGTGTTTACCTGAAGGACTAGGACAAGTAAATATTACCATAAGACAACCCTGAATATAAAATGCCTGACTGCCAGTAATTAGACTCTATATGGAAAATTTACACATTTGCTACATCTTTCAGGTACAGAGTCTAATAATTGGAGGTTTGCCTTGAATTTGTTCCCCTCTACTGTTACAGCATAGATTTGTGGGGTCAGGTGGCCCTCGTGCTCTCTGCCCCTCAACTTCTTCCCCCTGCAGCCTCTTCCTCTTCATCACTTCATTGTTAGCATTTTACCTTTTTTGAAACTACTGTGAAAGATCGCAAAGAAGAATATTTCCAACTATTTTGGCTGGCTTAATAAAAGTTATCAGATATACGCAAAGTTATCAGATTTACCCTTATCTGCTTATGTCCTTACACCAACATGGCTACAACCATTTACCTTTTTTGAAACTGCTGCAAGTTTTAACACAGGTGCTCCATAAGCATTCTTTTAAAGCAGCAATTTTATACCTACTTCTATATAATACAAACCATGTGTGTTATTAGTCCAAAACCCAAAAGCCTTATAAATTACCATATTGTTCATTGGACTGGGCTCCAGCAAAGTGAACAGCATTTCAAGCCATGGTGACCCCATAGATCAGCACTGATCAGTATTTACCACAGTGATCAGAAATACCACTCTCACAAAAGAACCACATGCTAATTAGTTTCCCCCCTTCCCCCCACCCCGACTCATGACTGAAATTGGATTGTCTTGTCATAAGCCCTGTGATGGTCCAAAAATTATATGCAGATGAAGCACAGAGCAACCAGGTCTGGCTCCACATCATGGAGGGTGGGACCACATTAATCATATGCACCAGACTGAGAGAGGGGATTCTGGGTGAACTATTTAGGGCCCCATGTGGTGATGTTTGCTAGACATTTAAGGCTGGTGAAGAAGCAGGAATCAGTAGAAATAGGAAAGAAGGCTCAGCTCGGCTGTGGGAGCATGCCTCCCACTGTCCTGAAGAGCACGGGACAGGGAACGAAGCACTGGACCCCGAGAGTAGGGCGGAGGGCCTAGGAAGCGCTGATAGAGCTGCAAGAGTCCTGGCAGCATTGAGGGAGCAGCATTCAGAGCCCAAACAGCCCCAGACATGCTTTAAGGGCGTGTGCTGGGTGCAGGTAGGCAGGCATCTGGCTACATCTGGTATAACAGATAAGCTGGCCCCAGACAAAAGCCACCAGCCAGCTGACTGGCAGCCTGCCAGAGACGACTGGCATTGGGAGGGAAGCCAGCACACCAAGGACAGCAGGTAGGCAGGGAAGAGCCTACATGCCGGGGAGGACCAGAATCTGGAGGAAAGCAGGAAACATGCAACTAGAGAAAGCCTGCATGCTGGGGAGAGCCAGCAACAGAGAGAGAGCTGGTACACCAAGGAGGAACAGCATACCGAAGATAGCTGGCTGGAAGGAAAAGGTCAGCTAGACATCGGAAGTTAGCCCCAGAGAGGGGGCAGAAGAAAAGCATTGCAAATCTGGACAGTCACAGGAGTGTCCAGTAAGAAGGGCACTGGAACAGGACCCCAGATGGAGGAGAACAAGGGAGGGATTCCAGGATACTGCGAGGGTGTCTTGCATGAGAGAGCAACTAACCATGAGTTTGTCTATGTTACAGTTTCAGTTATAAATTTGTTATATTGGTAGAGTCTGGACTGATTGTTTATAATTTTGACACTGATTTTCTAGAAGGGGACTTTTGGCTCATTTTGAAGATCTCCTCAAAAACAGCTGGTTGCTGAAAGGAAAGGGTATAAGGGGAGGTAGGAGCCCCAGGAAGACAACCACTGGTCCCGCCTGAGCATGTTAGACCCACGGGGAGGCTTCTGCTCAAAATAAGTTAAAGCAAAGTTGTGGTGAGTGAGAACAAAAGGACAACACACAGGCACAGACACCAAAAATCTTTATTGGTTGTTAGCAAGGCCCCAAGCAGCTGGGAGGAATATTCTGGCACATATTGGGTGTGTGTAGATGAAATGGGGGCCCTAAATTGAAGTAGTGGGTTTTTAAAAATACCGCTTCAATTTAGGGCCAATTAAACCACCATGTTGTGCGCACACACGACTTACCTGCCTCTCTCATGGTGAGCTTCCAGCAGGCAGAGTAGTCCCTGGGCTGTGTGGGGGGCTGGTGCTTCTCTCCATGATAGTGGCACACACCCCTCCCAGGAGTCACCTGCCCTGGCTTGGGCAGTCCTGGGGGGGCACCACAGCTGCGGAGGAAAGCACCACGCCCCCATGCAGCTCAGGCAGGCGGACAGGCTGTGGGGGTCATGGGGGAAATAGATCAGGCTTGACGCTTTTCTTGGGCGGAGCCTGCCTTCCCAGGCTGCTGCCAAGCTGCCTGCAGAGCTTCCTGCACTGCTGGATGGTGGAGTTTTAGTTTGCTACACCCCAAGTCATTTAAGGCACATTATGTCGCCAAATTTCCTACAGCGGCTGGAATTAATATACAATATGCCGCCAAGGCGTGCAAACACCGACACCATTAAAGTGGTACAAAGGCATTTAGCCTGCTTGACAGTGTCGTGCATACATGCTCCTCATTTTGTCTATACATGGCCATTGTAATACAACGCTGATTGTACATCATACACAGAGAATGAAGACAAAATTAAAATGTAGTCAATGTAGTAGCTCACCATGACTGGAAAAAAAGTCAGTGCGGGTTAAAGGCCTGTTCCTTACACTGCAGGCAGGCTGACCCCTGCAAGAGTCTGAAAATGCTTCTAAATGCATGGATCTTGGCTACAAAATTTATGGCAATGGGGGACTGCTATAGGGCTTTCAACCTTTTGGCTAGGGGCAAGTTAGACTAGAGTGCTCCTGATCTTCAGTGCTTTTGGGCTTAGGGCTTGTACTCAGAATGTCTGGCATGGATTTGGGAATATTTGAAGCCCCAGAATGAAGAGTCCAGAGGGTACGATACTTGCCAGTGGTAGCACTTCACAGACTTGAAGGATTAAGCTCTGCTCAGTTGAAATTTGGAACTTAATTCGGAACTGATTTGGCCTTGGAAATGAAATTAAAAAAAAATGTGGTAGGTTCCCAAATCAGTATGTTTGCCCAATATGGGCTATGGGTTTTACAGTCATGCTCAGCATTGGCTAAATTTAATCATCTTCATAGATGGTTTCCATTACTGAGCACATGCTGTTTTTGGCAGCAATTTAATGAAGGCAATGTATTTAATGAGTTTTCCTTGAATGAGAATGTAGAACAAGGAACTTTTTCCCCATGTTGATTGGGGCTTATTGGAGAGGAAAAAATCTTGTCTTATATTTGAAAAAATCTGGTAGCTTCCCTTGAATATATCTGTGTACCAAAGTATTCATCACTTATACTGATAAAATAATACCCTTATGAACACTTACTTTTATTAATCTTTTCCTAAAAATTTAATTTTTTCCAAACATCTCACAATTTCCTCTTCACCCTGATCTAGAACTATTTTGCAACACAGCAGTTAATACCATATCAATTTAATAATGTATTTTATTCATATTTTTATTCAAGTCTATGCAACCACAATTTTGGTTCTGTTAATATATTCTGGCACCTATCTTTATCATCCTGTTATTGTTATCATCTAAATAGCCAGGACATTTCAGGACTGTCTCAGGAAATTCAGGAATTTTCTTTTTCCAGTCATACCTGTGCACTGGGCAGGGCTAAATCCATTAGTTCTATGCAAAACAGGACTGAAAGTTAAGACTAATGAAGGTTGGCTGATACATTTTACGCATCTGTGAATAACTAATTTAAGAATTAATGGTTAAGACAAAATAGAATTACAAAAATGCTACCATTTCAGCAGGTATCATTGCTTCTGGAGCTTTTGAACTTTTATACTAAGACAAATATACCTTTAATATATAAAAAGAAGGATTTAACTGAACTAATGATATTTTTCTTTGTCTTACAGTGAACTGCCTCAGTTTTATGAAGGCTGCAGGCATTTCTGCCTTATCCTGAAGGGGTAGATAGGGAACAAGCTGCACACCATGTTAAGAACAGTACACTAAGCAGTTGAAAGAATATGAACCATGTTATATTTGAGCACTGAGATCTTATCCAGCTTAAACTACCATTAGGAAATTTTGTAATTTACCACTGGAAAGAAATACATCTTTGAAGAAGTTTCCAGACCTCAGAGATTTCATATTTTACTTTGAGTATTTCTAAAAAGTAGATGCACTGCATCTAAAAGGTAGATATAACACACATAACATTTCGTTATCCAGTAGGTAATGTAGTCATCTAAGATACAATTTAATTTTTATAATTTTATAGTATTATAGTTTTCTTTTAAGTATCTCAATCTATATCTTAAAAACAGAGATCAATGCTTACTGGAACTTCTATAAAACTTCATTCAGCCCTGTATTAATAAATACAACCCCATTAATAACTATGTAATGGTACCTGTTTACAGAAGAGGTTTTTTTTTTTTTAGAGGCACTATAGAAAGACAACATAAAACACGTAAGTAATGCAGAAGGCTTTGACAAGATACTAAAAGTCAGACATAACTTTAAGCTGGAAAGAGTCCCTTTGACTTCAAAGGAAACCCTAACATGCTTGAATTTATGTATGAGCTTAAACGTTTATCTGAGTTGGGGTTTCTCAGCAAGTGTTTTTCCCTGGAGTGAATTTCACACTAAGTCAGAATTGCCTTCAATATTTTCTTTGGAAGCATCCCACATCTCTTACCTGAGGCATTAGTTCTTCCTCTGAAAACATCATCATATGCTTTCCACTGAGGAGTTACCTGGTAGGCATGGATGAATACAACAAATACCACCACCAGGCACATGAGTGGTACCAAAGCAGCAGTGAAGAGGGCAGCGTAGACATTTGGAATAAAGCACCTAAAAGAAAAAATACATAAAAGCAACAGTTTTATCAACATTAAGAACAACATGAATGATTACACACAAGCAGTCAAATACAGTCTCAAAGGGGGATATATTTTGCAATCTACATATGCTTTAACTACATACCCAAAGTAATCTCACTTGAGCGCATTGTTTTAAAAGGTTTTTAAGCATTTAACATAGCTAAACTAAAATAATACATTAGGAAATTAGTAATGTGTCATATTTTTTTTTAGCATGACCAGACACCAGAGATAAATCAACCTCTAAACTGGAACTAAGTACATTTTAACAAAACACTATACATTCTATGTTTATTTAATGTGATTTTTCCTAGTTACACAAGTTTAAAAGTACATTATGCAATTTTCCATACTTAGCCCTTAAAACAGCAAATGACATTTTGAAAAACATATTTTTTACATAAAACAGCTAAATTGAAAGGCAAGACAGCTACTTCCCATTTAGTTATTGGAAATTACATGTCACTTGTATTTTGAAGCCAAATGTTCTTCCACTTCCATTAATTTCTTTATTTTGCCTCTCTTCACCCTTTCCATAGATTAACATTATAACTTTTTAAATAGGATGTACAGGAGGCAAGCGGTTGTTGTGATATCTTTATTAGACAAACCATGTAGTGAGAGGGTTGTTGGACAAGATTTCAAGTACGAAGTGCCCTTCTTTAGGTTTAGATGAACATTCAAACAAAGTATCACTGAAAAAATAGTATACTCAGGAATGTGATATAAAGTATTGACAAATGACAGGATACAAACCACCACATGGGAGAACAGGCTTTGCTAAACACTCCAATAAAGCCAGACTGTGCTTGAGAACCACTGACCTGCACTGAGTCTGATGCAAAGTTGTGCTGTCAAATGAAGAGCTCTGAGAGTGACTGCAGAGGGTATAGGATCATGACTACACCCACTCAGAAGCTGCAATGTGGATAGCCTCTCCTTACCACTTGTTAAGTCATCCCTGCCATTTAAAGTCTAAAGGGAGCCTATGCTGATGTAATATACACACTGGAAAAGGCTGGAAAAAATGTCATCTAAGCTTCCTCTGTACTTGCTTAGGCTTGCTTCTGAATTGGCAAATCCTGCATGCCTGTATCTCCATTCCAGTGAACTATTTCAGGGAACTACTGCTTCAGTTCCAAGCACTGATTTTACTACCTCTCCTTGTAGAATCTAGATCCTTGTTAGGACTCTCTTGGCCAAATATTTGTTCAACCATTGCTGCTTGCTGATGGAAATATTGCACAAAATGATATAACAAGAGACAGATGGTAACTTCTTATCATACTAAAATATATGTGTTAGTAAGGGTGTTTTATAGACATTTACCATAAAACCTGATCTGCTGAATCCTTTAATTTGATGTTCCTTATGCATCAAATTCATTTTCCTTCCCAAATTGTGTTTCTGTTTAGTCTAAACTGTATTAAATGAAGGCAGACTGGTATAAAATAAACTCACTTGAAGAGATTATACTGTCTTCAAAGATGATCTTGATGCTGGTATACTGCCCCATGGGCATGTGTACACGAGACACTAGCTGTGCAATATACTAACAACACTGAGCAGTAGTGTGCCAGGCAAAAACTGTGCTAATAGTCTAGTGCACGGTAATATTAGGCCACTGAGCAGTAGGCATCACTAAAAAGCCATGCACCAACCCTACTGCACAATTGCACAAGTTACTGCACATGGATTTAGTACTCATCTTAATGTGCAGTAACTATGGTGCATCAATGAACACGTGGACATGCCCATAAGTTCTAATATCGCCTTTTTTTGTTTTTGTTTTGTTTTTGTCTTTTTTTTTACCTTAACAACTGCAGTGAATTATATGGTTCATGTTCGTAGACAGCTGTCTAGAAGCTGAAAAAGGCATTAATAGAGTATCTAGACTCTACTAATGAAAGCCACATAAAGAATGAAAATTCACAGAAATGGATCATTCTCATCAATGTCCTCAGGTGTTAGATCAAGTAACATATTAGCAATTTACAAGGTGAGGAATACACAAAGCTGTTTTGAATTAGGTCTGAAAAGTTTAAAACTCATTTTTGAGTCTTTTTAAAGGGTGGGGTGGTGAAGGCCAGTGTTTCTTATATGTTTTATGCACGCTCTGTCCTTACATGTAGACAGATATTTCATGCCTTGCATACTGAAAAATGTATGGGATAGGACTACAGAATAGTAAGGAAGTAGGTATTCTGCTACATATCAGAAGCTCACATTTATTTGTTATTAGTGAACCATTTGTCACCTTAAACTGTGCGTGCTCCAGCCTTCTACCATTTGATGGCAATGGATGCAAAACCTCTCCAATCCCCAAGCAAACTATGGTGTGAAGAATAACGGCAAAGACTGCATGCATTCAGGAATCATCTATATCCTTATCAACACCCTAATTACCAGCATTATTTGTTTAAAGATTAAAATTAACCTACTGCAGCACAGTTTTCTACATAACACTTTTTCACACACCACATTTTTGTAAATGAAACCTTTAATTCATGTGAGGACAGAGCTACCTGCATGAGTAAGATGTTTTGTACTTCTATATCCTGCTAGTTACTAGTACTGCTAATATAATCAAATGGGAGCAGAGTGGCCTATACTGAGTTATTAAGGTTACTGTTAGGAAACACCTAGCAGTTAAGTCATCAGACCAAGGGGAATAATAATTAAGATTCTGGTTTATTTGTTGACTTCCCCGCCCCCCACTCCTTTTGTAATTAGGAATCTGAATTACTTCCAAAAAGTCATCTTGGGGCATGCCCACTTCTTTAATACTCTTTTGGCAACATCTTCTCGAGAAAAGGGAGCAGTAGCAAAGGTCTTTAGTTTCTTCAGGCAATTTTTATCTAGCTGCAATTTCATAGCTTTAACACAAGCTTTTCACTGCAGACTCAGAGAGATACCTCTCTATTCCCAACACATTTCCCTTGAGCAAACCAGCATCTCAGTCCCCATCTATTTCTTATATCTTTCAGAAATCTTGTTACTACCTTAAACTTACATTTTTGCCATGTTAACTCCTCACTGTTTCTGCCAAGGAACTCCTCCTACTTTTACCTTTCTTTGTCACTTTTGACACTGTACCCATTATTATTCATTCCTATAACTCAGGGGTCATCCTTTGACTCATTCCTCTCTTTTATCTATATACCAGAACTGCAGCGAGATCCTAGTGCTTGCTGTAACAATGTTTCCAAAACCCAGCCTCTTCTTCCTTCTGCATTTCACAGAGGAGCGTTTATAAGCCTTTATTCTCTGGTCTCCCCAATGGTAACATTCCCCAGACTAGTATTGCCTCACTCTTCACCAGCCTCACCCTCCTCTGTTATTTCATGCTAAAGCCACTTACTGCATGTGTTTTCCACAAAAATCTCTACATTTCCCTTCTTACTATAAACCTATCATGGACCTACTCCAGATCCCCTGTGAAGAGGCATTTCAGCTGTGACATCTAGGGATAATTTTGAAAATATTTTTTCAAATACAAAACCCCTTAAAGACACATTTCTCCACAAGTATATAATGATTTAATTTCCATTTGAGGTCACAGAAAACAAAAATCTAGGCATATCCATTATTATAAGTATGAAAGACATGTTTTTAATTCTACCACTAGAAATCATTAAAAAAAAAAAAAGATCTTGAAAAATTTGGTTCAAAACTAGAAATTGACTTAATTGGAAATATTTTATCTACCATGGTCAACTCTTGTTACAGAAAGACCATTCTATCTTAATGTAGTTTTAAAAACTGCTTTAAAAAGACTAATAATACAGAATGGATTGGGGCATTACAGGTCAATAGACGTAATTGTCTTCTTTTGGAAAAAGAGGACAACCAGATAAGTGGTCTACATTTAAATTAATTCACTAATTAAAATAACCTCATCTAGTGGCCAGCTGGGACTAGGACTCTTCTATCTACACCTGTTCTTATAATTGATACCTAACAAGGTTAGGACTCTTTCAAGGGATAAGCATACTTATACACCCCTTTTCTTGGTTTTCCTATGGTCTAATGAAGTGAGCCTGGGTTCATGAAAGCTTATGCTCTCTTGTATCTTATTTAGCTAATCTATGAGGTGAATATCTATCCTACCTTTCTTCTTCCACCTTAATACACACTAATGTTCTTTCTTGAATCTGAATAGGATCATACCCTCCCACCCCACATGTTTTTTTCTAGATGCTAAAAAAAAGCAAAAGCAAGAAAACAACTGATATAAGGGGCGCATTGCACATTACAATTAGTTGTTAGTACAACTACATAATTTGTTTTAAAAGGAGGGGAGACTTTTGGCATTTTAATACAATAATCCTAGGAAGTATTTCATATTAGCAATGATTTTAGCAGGGATTCCCTTCTAAGACAAGACTTTTAAAAACCATATTTGGCAAAAATACAGAATTTTATTCTCTCTCTTGTCTTAAGTTCCAAGGAGAGTTTTCCAACTGTGGAAAGTCAGGGGCCATGAAACACTGCAAATGTTCTGGATTATCAAATGATTAGAATCCTCCTAGGTACAAAAGAGAAGCAGTAGGGGGCCACTCTTTTGGCTGCTGTAGCTGTTTTGTGAACTTTTCTGAGATATCTGAGAACATATCTGAGAAGCTGTTCTACTGTTATTATGAATTTGTCACAGTAACAATGAATTCACAAAAAATAAGAGGAAAATGTATTGCAGTATAGTAGCAAGAGGACACTGCACAACAACCACATACCCCAAAAAAAGGCCCCTCAGTTTTGGAATTCCACAAGAATTAATTGCGTCTCCAGTTCCTTTCAACCTCTTGGGGAATTGGTCAGATTGCAATATGCAGGTAACACACAACCTACCTATGTGACTGGCTACTGTTATGATTGGCTGCTGCTGCCTATCGCCTCACTGTGAAGGCCTATTGCTTGGACAAGATTAGTTAGAGGAAGAAGAGCTGGCTGAAGCTGTACTCAAGCAACATGGAGATAAAGCTGGGGAACAGAAGAAAGCATTTAAAGGAATCTACAAGTACTGTGTTGTCTCCTTTAATGGATGCTATATATATCCAAAACTGGTCAATCTTTAATTTCTCACCGATGCTAGGCTTTCATCTAGTTCTGCCTTCAAGAGAATAGCAGTTTCTGTCATCACCAGTTGGTTACTTTCAGTTTCATGCCTTTGTCATCCTTTGGTCAGACTACAGCAATTTGCTTTACCTAGGCAAGTAGCCTGTAGTGCTTAGGAAATCCACAATACAGGGTGCTGCAGCATGTCTCCAAGACTACCACAAGCACACAAAACCTGTCTTATGATTTCTATGCAAGCTTCCTGTATAATATTTTTAAAAAGCAGCTTAAGGTTTCAGAGGGTATATTCAGAGGGCTGCATGCAGGATGAAGACTAGGGTACAGGATAAAGACCATGCAAGGAAAAGGAGCATTTCTTGGCATTACATTCTCAAAAGTACAAACTTTAAACCTATTCAGAGAAAACACAGAGCTGCAAATGCTTCTTCCCTGGGATGAGGAAGTAGGGAGGGACTAGGGAAGAAAGGAGGAGGGGCAATGAAAGAACAAACAGGAGACAGATGTTAATCAATCACAGTGCTTAATGCCCTGTTGGATAGTGGTGATGACTGCAGTTTAAGAATTTACATAAAACAGAATACAATTATCTGAGCTCCACCCAACCCTACTTCAGTTTTAAACTGGTAGTTGAGGGTACAAGGCTACCCAGGGTGCATATTGCTTTGGCTTTGTACCTGAGTGCCATAAACCAAAAAATAAATAAAAAGGCAGATTAAAATATCTGCAGGATTTCAAAAGAAGCAGAAATGCTAACAATGAAAAGGTTTCCATATGGATTAGTGCACTAAAAACCCTCACTATGGAAATCTGGCCACAGAAGCTGCATATGATCTTAATTTAGAGGAAGAAGTCGGTGCCTCTGAGGAAGACTATGGAAGTGTTATTAGAGAGATGATGTCTTCTCAGAAATATTAAAAGAAGAGTTTAATGTTAGAAGTTCAGTGGATTAAAAAAAAAAACAAAACCCAGAAACCTGCATGCTTTTGGCAGAGTTTTGAATCTTCAGATCCTCACAGCATCGGGGCCTGATAACAAACACTATCATCCAAGATGAGTTCAAATAACAAAGATGCTATTTTAATTTGCCATTTATGCAGCTGCTACATACTTTTTGTTGCAAATAACATTTGGCAGTTCTACTAATTTCTTCAGCAAGGGAATATTTGCTAAAAAGTTATTAACCTTCTCTGCACCAAGACAGAACACTGAGGGTATGTATAAACATTCAGGGAGGTAGGGGGAGATTATATCACGTAAAAAATGGTCACCTAATCTATCTTAGTTCACCCAGATGAGGATCTTACACTTAGATCCCTAATTAGGCTGACCTCATAGGTGATGTGTAGAGGGGGGCATGTGAGATTGGCCACTGGAGGTTTTTGTGGGCAGTTGCCACCCCCCCTCACTACTGCCACTGGCAGCTGCAGGCAGTCCTCACTCACCACTTGCTGCTGCTGACAGCATGGATGGCAGCTGCAGGAGGTCTCCGCACACTGCCCACCTCCCTCCCTCCCCTCATGGCTGAACTAAATGCAAGCTGTACAGAAATCTCAGAAAGACTAGTTTAGTCTAAAAATGGCTGACCTGATCTAATAACCCCAGCTGACTTCCTGCCCTTTGGGCAGGGGGCTGGACTCGATGATCTCCCGAGGTCCCTTCCAGCCCTGATGTCTATGAAATCTATGAAATCTATAAGTTAAATCTACTTGTGAGGAAGTCTAACTAAGATCAGGTTGGCCGTTTTTAGACCCATCTAACTGCCCTGAACTTCTGTAAAGTTCCCAGGGCAACCCCAGGGCTGGGAAAGCCCAGCTGATTGGCCTCAGGCCTAGGACTGCACTTTTCCTATCCTGTCCCCATCAGTGAGCTATTTTTAGTCCACCAAGCACTTCCCCTCACTCCCCAACAGACACCTCCCCCTGCAGACCATTCAGCTCCCCTCAAGCCTGTTAAAGCCCCACATCCTGCAATCCACTTCTGGTGAAAGTTTTACTGGCATTCACCAGTGCCAGTAGCTGATCAAACTAAGTTGGGGTGGAGGGAGAGGGAGGTTGGATGGGGTAAGGGGCAGGTTCTCTAAAGAGTTGTTTGTCTAGGAGTGGGGAGGGGGTGAGGGTAAAAATAGCCACTGGTCTAGGGGGTGGGGGAGAGAACCCCTCCACCACCCCCAGTGAACCCTATGAGCCTCCCAAGCCCCACCAATCTCCCTAGGGACCCTGCTTGTCTCTTCAATACCTCCTGGGCACTTGCCTCCCTTATCCCCCAATCCATCCCTGCAGACCCTGTCTGCTCCCCGGATTCAACCCCTGCACCTGAACCCTGCTTGGCACCCCATCTTCCCAAACCTCTCCCTGATAGCCCTCCCACATCCTGACTTACCTTAGATCAAGCCAAACTCCCCCTAACTTCCCTGACTGCACCCTGAGGGGTTCATTCTATGAATACACAGGCATATACAAAACACGTATTCAGAAGCTTGCTGCAATCTTCCCCCTCAGCAAAAACAAAAGTTGCAGGAAATGGAAGTGCCAAGTCTAGCATACAACTACCTTTTGTTATGGAAGCCGTGGAGTAGATGAACATTCAAACCCTAATGCACACCTTTTTATTCAGTCTTTATACAGCAATCTCTCATATGCTTCAGTGAGAGGTTACTGAGAAAGGGTGAATAAACTCTTCAAGATTCAGCCTTACGTTATTATGTTTGAGTATGCAACCTTGTCTGCTTACATACTGGTTGTGCTTCTTGGTTCTTGTAGCAGAGCACTAGGGTGCTCGCTACTAATAATAGTAATAAGGATGGCTGCCAATCAATAGGGCAGCACAGGTGAGGGTTGCCGGGGCAACTAATGTGGGTCAGCTGGCTAGAAGGGGGCAGGGCCTGCCCTTTATAAGCGATCAGGCTGAGACTAGACCTAGTTCCTTTCTGACAGCCTGAGGTGCAGGAGCTCTGCAGCAGAGCAGAGCACCTAAGGGGATGCAGCATGGTGAGGGCAGAGAGAATCCTGGTAGAGATGCCTTTGCAAGAGGGCCAGTTTGGGCCTGGACCCTTATGTTATAACCGGTAGGCCTATTTTGAGTTAGAGCCGGTTCGCTAGTAGTTTGCTTTGCAGTAGGCCTGTTTGTGTGACTACTGGAGGACCGGGTGAGGCTGTAGGGGTGCAAGGAGGCCTCCTGGGAACTCCCCAATAATTTGGGGGTTCCTGGTGCCCAGTAAGGGCACAGTAAGTGGTGCCAGGGTGGCACAGTGATTGGTGCCGGAGCTGGCACTATAGGTGAGCGCCAGAGAGAGGCACGATGTTGTGGGGGGTTGTGACCTCAGCCCCGTAAGGGGGCAGCATTTTGCCCAGTAGGGCATATGACCCAGGAGAAGGGTCAGGGGCCAGGCACGGCTACGGGCCACCTGAGCCCCCAAGCATGGTAAGTGCGTGAGTTGGGCCCAAGAAGGCGGGTCTGGGGGCCAGGTAAAGCTAAGGCCGCCTGAGCCCCAACCATGGGAAGCCCCGAGAGAGGGTGAGAAGTGCGGGCAGCATGGCATAGGCCCCAAGAGAGGGCAAGAAGCACGGGCAGCGCAGCATACGGGAACAGGAAACCTGGGCAAGTGTGTGGTAAGAGTCCAGGAGAGAGGCTGGCATGTGAGAACAAGCCTGGAGGGCAGGTTAAAATAAGAGGCTCCAGGGTGAGCAACTAGCACCCTACTTACACTAAGTCCTGGAGAAGGGTGAGTGCGTGGTAGAAGTCCGGGAGAGGGGCAGGCACGCTAGAGTAAGCCTGGAGAGGGGCGGACATGCGGATAGGGGCCTGACTGATAGGAGCATGACAGCCGAGCGTGTGACTAGAGGCCTGGAAAGGGCGAGAGGGGGACAGAAGCCCGGGAGGGGCGAGTATATTGGGCGCGCGTGCAGAGAAACCCCAGAGAGAGGGAGTGCGCGTATCGAGAGACCCCAGGTGGGGCGAGCATATGACACGAGAACGTCCAGTACAGCTGTGAGGCTTGGGGTGTGCTAGAGGGGAGGTTGGAGGCAAGCATAGCCCTTAAGGCTGGGGTGCACCGAGTCACCCCATACGGAACGGGGAATAGTTCCAGCATAACACTGTGTACTAGGGGATGAAGGGCAGCCTCCCATATAGAACCAGATAGCATCAAAGACGTGGCTTTGTGAGATAAGAGGGTGCTGGATCACCTACTTGGCATGGTAGGGGGGCGCTAGAGGGATCACGGCTGCCCCTGCACCCCGCTCCGTAACAGTCCTGTCATGTACCAGATCTAAAATATTAGCATTGACTAAATGAGCTTGCAGGTTACTTTAGGCTAGCGTCATGTTGAGCCTGTTCAGGAATGGAGGTTTGACGTTTAGCTAAATCAAACAGATTCAGAGTGGCTGAATGACCACATATTTGGAAGAGGGAGGAAAATTCCACCTCTGAGTGACAAGTTACTGATTCTGGTCAGGGATGACACCCTGGCATGGGAAGTTTGTACATTTAATTCACAAGTCTTAGGCCAAGACACCATCTCCAAAAAACACTTATCTATCCACAGCAGTATGTCAGGATCAAATACATCCATAAAAACTGATTCATCTCTCTGTCTCATAAGAATCAACCCTCAATTTTTTTTTTCAAAAGAAGTAAACACTGAAAACCATCATTCCCCTAACTAAACTCCTAAAACAAAGGGGCCATTCTATAGTTAAATCAGTCCTACCTATTAGAATTCTTAGCCTGGTCTTACTTCCTTTACTGGGACAAACATATCAGAAAAGGCAAAAATTAGATTTGTAATGCAATGGAAACTTCCTTGAGTACAAGTTTGGGATCAGGAACATGGCATGTGTCAAAATATTGGGGAAATACTTTCTCAGAGGTTGTGAAACAAGCAAGCTATTGCTGTTTGAGTCAACATTCTAGCTCAAGAATTCATTTTGTCAACAGGATGTTCCTGTCATTTTTCAGCCCTCAAATTTTAACAAGAACTTCGCTGCAGTAAATGTAAATCCAACATAAAACTTTCTGTTTTGGGGGCTGCAAGTAGTTGTGTGCAAAATATTAAAACTAGAAATTGCTGTTATTTTTATTTTACACAGGGCAACATCAACATTCACATTTAGAACTTATTTCCCATTCTAGAGAAGAAATTAAAATGAAGGTCATTTGATTTTCATGTAGTTCATCTCCATAATTCATCTCCATGGTATCAGGTGCAGCAAATACATGTAGCAATGACATATATTCTTCCTCTGTCCTTTATTCTCAAATACTTTTTTTCTGAAGAAGGGAGGCATATGGCAAAAAATTGGATGTCTTTCTTCCTAATATACCAAAATATCGCTAACATGCTTTGCACCACTGAGAAAGTATAGAACATGACTTGATACATTTAAAGGAAAAAAATGAATATACAAAGACATTTGACACAAGCAAATAGGTTTTTTATCTTTTACACACTTCTATCCCCCAAGCACTATTATCATTTCATGTTTACCCTTTTCCCTCCAAAGATGTTTTAAAACAAATGCAATTTAAATCCAATAATTTAATTCCAATATCATCATTGATTTTTAAATTTTTGTAGGTAAAGTACTTTGCTAAACTGAGCCTTTGTTTTAAAAAAGAGGTCTAGTGACATGAGCCTACCTGTGAGACTCAGGAATTCAAGGACATCTCTCATAGAGATAATTCTCAGCATTGACATGAAAGACGGTCTCCCTCACTCCACTTCCTCATCTTCCAAAGTGGCAGTAACAATACTTTCCAGTTTTAGAAGGGTGTTGTGAGGAATAGCTATTATCTTTCCAACAATCTGAAGAAAAATACTATCAGTGTGTAAGAGCCATTATCAGGGCTGTCCCTAAGGGGAGTGTGAATTGGAACGACTGCCCCGGGCCCTGTGCTTTGGGAGACTCCATGGAGCTGGGTGGAGCAGCCATGGTGATGCCACGCCCCCGCCTTTGCGTCCAGCCACTCGCTACTCTACTCCCCACTGCAGCTGCTGCAGGTGGTGGTGGCAGCTTCTTTGGGTCTGGGGCGGATGGGATTGGAAGAGGGGTGGAGCCCTGCATGGGCTGATTTGCCCCGGGTGCCACACCCTGCTCGGGTCAGCTCTGCCCATTATTATCTAAAATTATATTAAATTGTATTTGTATCACTCAGAAAGTTTAGGTTCAAACATGGGTTGTATTCCGAGAGGGTATCCTGTGCCTAGCAGACGTTTGTGTATGTGTGTGTGTGCACATGCACACACACATAAATGCGCAAGTGCACAAATGATGGGGAAAAGGGGCAACAGATTACAAGCAATATTAATTCCAAGTGAAAACACATAAAATGAATTATAAGGGAAGCAAAAAACATTAGGGCTTGTTAATAATTGTGTAGAAAAACCTCAATAAATCTTTCTTTTTTTTTATTTGCAAAGAAGCTGAATGATGTGCTTTTATCATATGAGGATGAGTACTTGCTATCCCATTAGTAACTCAACAGGATGATAAACAAGATCTGCTAGGGCTAAACATTTTTAAATCAGCAGGCCTGGACCAAGAGTGCTTGAAGAATTGTTCGAGGAAATGTTCATTTTTACCAGAAAAATTCCAGATAATTGGAAAAGTACTAATATTTTGCCAAAATTTAAAAAAAGGTACAAGATAACTTATAAACCTGTTAGTACAGGGGTGGGAAAAATATGGCTCATGAGCTAGATCCAGCTCATCAGACCATTCTATCCAGTGCATGGGCCCCTAAAAATGTTAGAAAATTATTTTTTTAATCTACCCCAGCTGCCTGTCAAAGACGACAGGCAGCCAGCAACAGCAGGACCCAGGGGGGGCCAGTGGAGGACCCAGGGCTGAGCAACAAGGCCGGCCTGGCTCTACCCTGCCTCCATCCCCACCACCCCCAGCACCTAACCAGAAGCCTCTGTGGGTTCTGGCCTTGTGGCCCTGGAGCTATTCCCCACCCTCCCTCCAAGTGGAAAGTGAGATAAAATTGGACAGAGGGAGGTGGGAAAACTTCTGTGAACCACCCAACAGCCAGAAGCCCCATGGTGCTTCTGAGGCCAGGCTGGATCCAGAGTGGGAAGCAATGGGGGTGGACGGAAGCAGAAGCTGGGGGGTGTGCAGGGAGTGGCAGCAGAGTGGGGAATGGTGGGGAGTGGCAGGAAGCAGCATTGGCACTGAGAGCAGCCAGGGAAGTGGAGGGGGCCACAGGGAGTGGCATGGGAAGCAGCAGTGGTGCAGGAAGTGACAGGAAGTGGCAGCGGTGTGGAAAGTGGCAGGCAAGCATGTGGGAGAGAAATCAGGGAAACAGTGGACTAGTGGAAGCAGCCGGCAGGAGCATGGAGCCTGTGAAGGTGTCCTGGGATTGGCAGGGACCCAAGGTCGGGTGGCAGAAGTGTGAAGCCTGGGTGTGGAGTCTGCCGGGCTGCAGTTATTATATTGCCACTGATAACATTCATGGAAGACAAATATTGGCAGAGTGGTAAATAATGACAGCAGGGCAGTCATGCAGAGTAACCCAAAATGCTTAGTTATCCGGGCCCATTTAAACAACATGAATATTAATATAGCCAAATGTAAAGTTATTCATGTAGGAACAAGGAACACAGACCATGTTCAGAGAGTGGAGCACTGTATCCTGCAAATCAGTGACTCTAAAAGTAATAAGCAGAAAAGTGAACATCTAACTCAACCTGAGTTTTCCCACTGAAATGTTCTAACAAACGTTTGAGCTAATGCAACTGTGGAATGTATAAACTTCATAATGGCAAGTATGAGCAGTGATGGGATTTTATCTTTGTATACAGCATTAGTAAGATACTGGAATACTGTATCTAATCAGACTGTTGGAAACAGAGACTGTGCACAGAAGAGCCACAAAAATGATATGGGGGTCAGAGAAGTGGCATATTCATGACTAGGTACTCCCAGCAACTACCATGTAAATTGTAAGTAGCTGCTCCAATGCATTAAAACATTAGTGCTTCTCAGAAACACGTGCAAGATTTTTTTTAAAAATTGAGCAAGATGAAATACCACCCCCCAATTGTCATACTGGGACATTATTGAACCATTTCATACTGAGCCACTTAAGGTCTAGCCTGCCTGCCTAGCCCTCAAAAAAAAAAAAATCATCCTGGGGAGAAATTCCACATGAGAAATCTGAGCACAAACAGCTGAAGTTTGGTGAAGGTAAAAGGAAGAAGTTACCCTATAAGCAGAAATGTTGGACAATCTTAACTACAGTCATTGCTGCTTCCTCCTCCTACAGGTTAGATGATCTTTCCTACTGGAATCCCTGAGGTAGACAATAATGTAGTCATTGTTTGCCCTACTACTGAATTCTCTCTAGGACAATTCCACATTTCATATCCAGTCAGCATAAATCAAACTCAGAAACTGAAAAAAAAACAGGCCAGATCAGTACATTGTATTTCTCTACAAGCTAGTTTTTATTCTCATAGGCTAAGTACAGATGACCAAAAAGCCTGAGGTTAAATTGATTCAGTCTTTGAAGATTAGTCTAAGCTGCAAAGATTGAACCAATAAGCAAATGAACAGACATTCACTTGCGATTCAGGAAATGTAGCCACATGCCTGCAGTGGGTCAAGCCAGAAACAACGTAGCTAAGAGCATGGGTCTCTAGCACATTGCCAGCATGGGTTGTGTGTTCGCTTCCTCTTCCTGCTGCCCCTGAGGTCTCTAGAATTTGTAGCCCACAATCATGGCAGCAGGACTGTGCAGGGTTGCTCATCACTTCCTCTTCCTGGTTCCAGGTGCCTCTGGGATTCGCAGTTCACAGATGTAGCCATCATTAAGAAAGCCAGCAGGGCAGGGCAGGGAAGCTCTGTACTCAAGAGAAGGTGAATTTAACCCCACTCCCTGGTCCCAGATCCCAGCCAAGGTTTGCCTGGTGGACGGAGGGGGCAGTGATCTAGCTCTCAGTGTTCCAGCTAGGGAGCAGAGGGGTGGAGCCAGCCCTGCTGTCTGAAGCAGACAGCACAGCCCAGCCCAGGGCTGCAAAGTATGTTGGGATGCTGGGGGAATCTGATTTAACTTGAACCAGGAAGGGGTCTGGGGCAGAACCATAAACTGGTTTGACCTAAGTCAATTAAGTCTGATACTACATTCAACTAGGTTTTTTATCTTAAACCAGTTTCAGCCATTTGAAACTGGTTTATGTGCACCAAACTTCTGTTCCACTACATGTTTAAACCAGTTTCTGATCACTTAAACTCGTTCTGTACAACTTCTGTACTTAGCCATTGAAAATGCTGCCTTTGAAAATGCTTGAGAAAATGTATAATTTTATTGAATTTGAATTTTGAGAACTGAAGCACTACAGGGGATGTCTGGAAATAGGAAAGAAATTGAAGTTTTCCTTAATTTTTACATTTGTAATGTGTGGATAATTGCATATCAGTGCACATGCATAGAAAGATAGTGCATGTGCACAGAAGATACACTTGGTACTTATTTTATTTACATCCACTTCATGCTAGACAGGCTTATTGCCAGCCTACGCCTTTGAGCATAAGCAAACTTATTCCTATTCTAATTCAACAAAAATATCTCACAATCTAAGTTGCACAATAAAATTTCTCAGAAAAACAAGCTCTCAAACATACAGGGAAAAAACATGTTTACAGCTGCAGACTAAACTGCAATATTTACCTTAATTTCTAATCCTACAAAATAATATTTACCACAAGCTTTAGTTTTAATGCAAAATGTGTCCTGCATAAATGATACAGGTTAGGAAATCTTTATGAAAAATCTGAAAATCATGGGAAGATGAGAAAATCATCAGCAGTGAGGACTAAGAGACTATTTTTTTATTCCAATTGGCAAAAAACCTCCAAAAACAGAAAGAAGGCTCTGACATGAACACATTCTAATATTTAGTTTATTTGAAGAGCTCAGAAAAAGCTGTAATTTTAGAGTGAACTCTGGGTAATAACAGCATGGAAAGGT
Source organism: Crocodylus porosus (assembly GCF_001723895.1). Classification (NCBI taxonomy): domain Eukaryota; kingdom Metazoa; phylum Chordata; order Crocodylia; family Crocodylidae; genus Crocodylus; species Crocodylus porosus. The sequence goes on along the minus strand of NW_017728909.1, from coordinate 60,320,848 downwards.
CACAGTAGGACCCAGGTCCACATTCAAAACTCTTTATAAACACTAAACATTTACAGACAAAAAAAAAAAAAAAGAAATGGAGTCAAAATGAGACAAGAATACCAGCACCCGAAGTTTGAGACCATATTTACCTGAATCCAAGAAAATTTGAGATGACTCCCCCATTTAATATGACTCCTCCAATAATTAGATTTTAGACATAGAAAATCACAAGTTTGTTAAAATTTTCCATGTTGATAATCTAATTATTGGAGGATTGTCTTAAATTGTATCACCCGCCCGCCCCCAACTGCAGCAGGAAAGCAGCACCTGAGAAACAAGCACTTCAAGAAGCAGATGGGTGAAGAGAGGGCAGTGGGGGAGATAGGCACGAGGGAAAACAGAGGTGGGGAGCTAGGTGGGTGAGATGGTGAGGAAAGCAGGGACAAAGGGGTAGGGAGGGAAGCAGGAGGGTAGGGGCATGTGTGGGGAAAGCAGAGATAGTGCAGGTAGCTGGGAAAGCAAAGGAGAGCAGCAGGCAGTGGGGAAAGCATGAGTAGGAAGCAGGTGGGAGAAAAGCAGTGGCAGGCAGCCTACGACACCCCACCATGCCTGCCCCCACCACCTGCTTCCTCATCTGCTCATTAACTGCTTTCCCCCTGCTCCAAGTGCAGGGGAAGCCCCAAGGTACTCCTGCCTGATTTAGGGTTACCATATTTCCAATTTCAAAAAGAGGACACCTGGGAGGGGAGGAAAAAGGTATGTGATTGTGCAGGGAGGAGAGGGGCAGTGATATGCCCCCTGTCCCCCCAGTCCTGCTGGTGCCCCTCACTCTTAACCTGCAGCCCCTTTCCCACCTCCCAGCCTTGCTGGCTGGTGCTTTTCACGCCCAACCCATAGCCCCTTGCTCCCCACAGCCCTGCTGGTGCTCCTTACTGCAGCTCCCTGCTCCCCCTTGGTGCCCTTCACTCCTGACGCGCAGCCCCTCAGCCCTGCACTCCCAACATGCAGCCCCCTGCCCCCTCTCAGCCCTACTGGTGCCCCTCAGTCCTGGCCCACAGCCCCCTGGCCTTCTAGCTCTGCTGGTGCCCTGCATTTCTAACCTGCAGCTCCCCCCCAGCCCTGTAACACAAACAATTTGCGCACGCACACACGCACCCCTCTTCCAGCAGCTGCCAGGGCCCACATGGAGAGGACATGATCTCCCAACAGCCAATCAACTTTCCACTGCCTCCAGCCATGAGCAAAAGCAGAGGCAAAGCAAAAACCTTGACATTTGCTGGCATTTTAAAAAACCCGCCCAGATGGAGGACAAGGGGCCAAAAAGAGGAAATGTCCGGGAAAACCTGGATGTATTGTAACGCTACTCATGCTTCCGGAAACAGCTGTGCTGGGAACCTGGCTTGGCAGTACACAGGTCCTTCCCTCCCTGCCCAGCTCTCCTCCTACTCCCTTCTCCCTCCCATCTCACTTGCTAGTCAGGAGCAGGCTGGGAGGAGGAATCTGTATGTGGCTGAGCTGGGCTCCATGCAGCATGAGGCAGAAGTGGCTTTGGAGCTCCCCTGTACCTGCAACAGCTGAGAGTCAAATTGCTCCAACTGGAAGCTGTAGGGAAACTGAAGTCTGGTTGGAGTCTGCAGCAGTAGCAGTGAACAGATTCTTCCTTCCCCATCTGGCTCCCTGCCAGTGTGGGAAGTGAGGGAAAGGGAGCCAAGCTGAAAGCAGGAATCTGCATTCTGCTGATGCTATCTCTGGCTCCGCTGGGTTCCCTGTATAGACACTTTCCAGAGCTCACAGCTGGAGTAGTCTGATACGCAATTTTAAGACATGGCTCTGTTTTTTCCAGCCCCCCATGATGATTGGGGAAAGAACCCCTCATCTTGGAATCAAGTAAATAGTCTATCACTTTGTCCCGGGAGAGAATTGTAGAAAGGACCCCAAACAAGAAAAGAAAGTTACAGGAGGCAGGAGGGACAGGGAAAAGAGAAACAAACAAATAGGGAAGCTAAAACAAGGAAAAACTCCTTACCCTCAGCCAGAGCTGCGATGCCACGAGAGCAGGGAGAGAAACCCGCATGGCTCATTAGCTGCGTCTTTATTCAACTGAGGCTGGCCGATGACATCACTGACAGGTGCCAGCCAGCAGTAATAAAAATGGCTGGCGGAGGAAGGAAAAGGGAGGAGAGCACGGACCCAGGGAGTGTGGGGATGCTGGACCCACACTGGGATTCTCCCAGGGAGGGAGAAGCAGCAGAGGAGGAGACAGAAGAGGCTCCAGACGCCAGCAGCAGCAACAGCAGCAAAGGGAAAACTGCCAATGCCGGAGGTGAGCTAGAAGCAGCCCCTGCAACCTGTGAGTGCGGCAGCACCAGGGGAAGCAGCAAAGGGCATGCAAAGACACTCATCACTACAGGTGGGAGTATCGGGAGCAGTGAGGAGAAGGAGGAGGAACTCTCCCTGCTGGGAGGGTCCCAACACAAGCAACAAGAAGGGCCACAGAAAGGCAAGACACCCGGATTGGGACGCTCCATAAGGAAGAGAGGGGCAACACCGAGCTCGCTGAGGAAGGGGAAAGAAGAGGAAGAGACAACCTGAATAGGCAGCCATGAGTACGTGACCCTGCACAGAGGTTGGCGTTTAACTAAACTACAGGGAACTCAGAATGCGGTGCCCTGGTGCAAGAGACCCAGGAAGGGAGTTGCCCTGAGTCCTAGCGATATATCAGATGTGTCGTTGTGTCTTTTTTCTTTCATGTTTTTCTTTTGCGACTCTTAGGAGTAGAATAGATAGGGGAAGGCCTGTAGGACTTCCTATCAGATTAAAGGGCAAGAGTGCACCCTAGGCAAGTATAGGTTCCAGGAGTGAGACCCCGAATTGGGACAGCCGGGGAAGAGTAAGGAAATTGGCCTCAGAGGCTCACATCCCAGATGGGAAGGAACTCAAGAGGCTCCTCAGGGATGTAAGAAGAGGCACATCGTCACGAAGATAGAGCAACCCATCAAGGTGGTGTGAGGACAGGGTGTAGGGATAGCGGAGCCCCGTGGTGACCGTCAGGTAGATCATGCACTGCAGAAGATCCATGGGTAGCCAACCCCCGCACTGAGGAACATTCAAAGTCATGGCAGGAGAGATAGGAGAAGACAACCCACAGAGGTAACACCTACTTGGCAAATTGTGGAACTTTACAAGGCTTACACCACCCAGCACTTGAGCCAGGGCTGCACGGGATTGAGTGTTCGAGGCCCAGCGGTCACACACTTGATAGTCTTGGATATGATTTATGGAGATATCTGAGTATACAACTATGTATTAAGGCCAAGATTTTCAAAAAGCAATTAGCTGGTGCTTCAATTTTTAGAAGCCTAAAATAAGATACCTCAAAGAAGTGCCATTTTCAGATAAGAGCACAGCACCTTCTGAAAAATAAGACTCCTTTAACTTATTTCACATTAGGCCCAAAAACTAAGATACCAGTCACTTACAAAACCAGTTTAAAGCAATGAGAACAGATACCCCCTTAATGAAGACCTGGTAATAACTAAGATAATATGTCCCTTTGCTGCCTTTCTTCACTACTCCCAATATACATTTTAGTGGAACAAAACACAAACTAGTTGACTTCTATAAGGGATGCCACCTAAAGTATACTGAAATACTTTCATTAACTACATATGACTTTATGGCCAGTTACAGAAATCACTTTCACCAGTATAAGTGATCAGAAACCAATCTATTATACCTGTAACAGAACGGAAGTTCAGCACACAGACTGGTTAATAAACGGAAGGACCCAGTCTAATATTTGTCTCCTCCCTCCTCCCCCCAGGGTGCATGCGTGTTCTGTTCACTGCTGATCTAAACTACCCGCTTACAGAAAACCACCTAACTTAGATCAATTCCACCTCAAGCTTTTTGACTGTCTGTACCTAGCCTATGATAGTCATATTCTGGTTGTTAAAATGGTGAAAGAAAAAAACCTACACATAAAGAGCTGAACTCCAAGCTGATCACTTGAGAAGTTTAGATCTGTCATAGTTTTAAAACCAATAGAAATGAGTGCGTCTTTGCTGTTTCAGAGATTGCGTGGTCACTGTTTGAGCAGGTCTGTCTAAAACAGGAAACATCAACCACTGAAATACAACTGTCATAAAAGCATTATGCGAATACAGCCTGGATGAGATGAAGCAACTTTTTCCCTTTACTTCAAGTATACTTTAGGTGACAGCCCTATAAAAATAGGTTAATTTAATAGTATGTATATATTTACTTCACTATCATATACTTTCTCAAAAGAAACTTTACATTTCCTTTAGAAGTATATGATTCAATAAAAAACTAACATCTGGATTTTTCAGTATTATACCCACCCATGGATACCTCTTTAGGAAAAGAAAAAAATGTGCCAGAGAAGCTTTACTGAATCAAACATGCACTTTGCATTTCAAACAGCTCATCTTTCCCAATGACCCTCAGACCTACTCTAAGATTTAAAGCTAAGGAGCACAAAAGTCAGATGTACTGGATAAATTGGTGAAAGCTTAAAATTGCAAAGAAAATATCATACCAGACCTGCAGGAAATACAGACAATGCACTCTTTCATGATTAAAAAGCTTTAGAAATATTCATCTAAGCTCTTTATGTGATGGACACACTGAGCCAAACCCTTCATTCCAGCCAAGCTGCTTTTGCTACAGGTCTGATTAGGAGGGGGAAGAAGTGGCTCTAAGTTCTTATTTTAATCTAGAGATCACATTGTCACCATCAAAGCAGCTTCAGGATGCTCAGTTACACTTGTATCAGATCAGTGAAATGGCTGTTAAGTCAGGCCAAACTTCAGCAAAGTCAATGGCCTTACAGAGGTGTAAAACTACCATAAGATTAGACTCAGGCCAGAACATCTTGGTTGGGATCAAAGGGAGTTAGGCTCCTAATTTCAATGCAGCCTGCCCAGCTCTCTTCAGTGTTTTAGAAAATGTCTGCCTGCCTTTTGTAGAAAAGAGCCTACTAGCAAACTGAATAAGCACAGATAATAAGCCATAATTGCACTCAAAATTTTTCCAGTAAAGTTAACTACTTTTATTACTATATGATAGCTTAATTTTATGCATTGTAACTGGAAGGATACTTAGAAATGTGTTCCATACAAAATTTGGAAACATACATCTCAATAGTTTTGGATTTGCACATGTATGTGTACAGATGTGCACATACTTTAATTGTGAGTAAGATTAGTCATTTCATTCAGTGTCCTTGTTTCACAAATCACTAACCAAAACCTGAAGTCAACCCTGGATGAAGTCCTAAATAAATTGTTTGAAATTGGACCTTACTTGAAATCAATGGGAATGTTCCCACTAATTTTAACAGGCCCAGCATTTTACACCTAAATGTTCATGCTAAGAAGGAAACTCCTTTGAAGTTATATAGTATAAAATATATTTGTTGCTCACCTAGATTTTTTACTCAAAGAATAATCTATCATGCATACAGCATCCATGTAATAAGTAAAACCAACTGGTATTTACAGTGGCAGGTTGCAATAATTCCAACTCCTATATTTCTCTACCTCTGTATGCAGAAATGATCTATCTACAGCTGTCTAAATGATGACAGTCATTGTAGCTTTAATGGAATGAAACCAGGGAATTATATTCAACAAAAACACGCAAGGAAGTGAATGAAATTTCAGATTAAATAAATTAAGAATAAAAAGAATTAAGAACTGTAAATTTTTAAAAATATCTTTGAACTTCAAATAAAACAATAGTGTGTTAAACCTTTGACACAGTTAGAGCTTGTGTCAAGTACAAATATTCTTGCTGCTAGTGTGACATGCAGCTTATCTTTCTTATTTTAGTGATTTTTTAAAGCTTTCTATCTTAGAACATACTCTAAAGAATTCAGCAGCAGAATTTCTAGCTTCCTACGACTCAGTTAGGACTTAAAAATATACAGGTTTTTGCTTTTTCTTTTTTTCCTGTTTGGTTGGTTGGCTGGCTTATTTTTTGTAAATAGACTGCACTGCTTTCGGTATACATAGGAGAGAGCATGGAACGGAAACCCACAACATATTACAATGAAGGAAGTACCAGTTTGTTCAGTTGCAAATAGTCTGAATCTACATTCAAAAGACAGATAGTTTGAACCCTAGTGCCTCTTATCAAAAGAGCTGCATCTGGCTTTCCCAGATGGTGAACAGGAAATTACAGATACACAGTGAACTATATGTAAAACAGCAGAACAACGCTTTTCTATTGGCTTCTTGAGCCTCACACTGTTGCTGAGCAAACCTTAATACAAATGCTTGAGGTTACTATTGGCTCAAATGATAGCGTGCTTGTTCTCTAAGGGGAAAAACAAGACAGACAGACAACTAATATAGTTTACTTTTCAGGTTCAACATCAGGAACTGTGGCAGTCCCTTTTGGTCCTCTGTACTACAAAGAAAACACTAATGAAAGTCAGTTTCTTGTCTCACTTGCATTTTCATAAGTATTTTATAGTCAAAATGACAATCTGCCATATGTTATAAATCAAACGTTACTAATGTGCACTCTGTGCAGCAGCAGTTTATGAAAATATTTGTCAAGGCTTTGTCTTATTAGCCAGTACTGGTATTCTGCAGAAATTATCATTCTCCTTTCCTAATTATTCCAGTTTAACAAAATACGATGGCCCAAACCATCAGTTTTCTAAGGGTAGATGTAGCACTAAGTCCAGAGGAAAAGTTGGACTGAGACGCTATTCATTTCTGCCTAAATGCACTTGCCTTGGTGCTCTGGCATCTGTTTACTAGCTTCATATAATTCTGGATCTGGTTAGGGAAGCCTTGGTTCTCTGCAGTCAGCCTCATGCAGTATGTGATGAATCAGGATATTCATATGCTCACAGTTCTGATTTTCCACCAAACATGAGCTGTGCCACAGGTTGTTCTATGTGAGGACAACAGTCTTACATGTAAAACAACAGCAATGAGGATATAAATTGAGATGTGCATTTTTATGCCAAAAGAAACCCCCCTAAAAGGCTTGAATTTACTCTAGTTACAAAATGAAGGAAAAAAATAGAAGAAACTGAAACCTTCACACACTGGCTATTAAAATCACCTTATAAGTACACCAAACCTGCTCTTTTCTTTTAGGAAGGAAGAACTACGTACAAAGACGAAACCTGAATTTTGTGAAGATCTGGGACTTTCCCCATATCTGAGCTTTACTTATTACCAAACTCTTACTTTTGTTTTCACTTAACCACTTGTCCCCAATAGCAAGTTCAGCCAATACTAGTACAGTACGACTAGGGGATTTTCTCTGGAATGTGCACTGCTCAAGAGTGCCAACAACAATGGGTCAAAGTAAACAGATCTCAGATTAATCATAAAAGCTGCCTGCAAGTCTCCAATCTAAAGCAGCTATGAAACATGTAACCCACCATACTTAATGACACAGCATTTATGTAATCAAATACTACTTGCCAGAATACAGCTTACACAGTATTGCTTCGTTTGGTTCATCATGGCTAGAATAACTCTCTTCTAATCAGCATGATGAAAATAACGACAACCTAGACACAAAGCACCTGATTTGTTCTCACCTGTGCTCTACTGGAAGTTGTGCTTGAATTTGGTAAAGTCAGAGCAGGTTAAAAACACTGAAAATGAACTCTTGGGCCTTTCACTCAGAGGTCCCTGGCCATCCTCCCCCTCTGTTAAGGTCAGATTGATCACCATATTTGGAGTCAGAAAGGAATTTTATCCCATGGTCAAACTGGTCTAGAACTTCCTCTGTCGGGGGTGTATCCTTGGATGTCAATATATACCAAAGGTTGTATATTAACAACCTTTACAGCAGCAGGACATTGGTCACTGTGGTTCCTCTGTTTTACTTGTACCAGGTTAGGATGTTATAGCTTGTGTTGTGTCAGGGTTGATGGTGTTGTTTTGCAACTAACCATGAGAGAGGCCGAGGAGAATACAGGCCACAGAGAGGTTAGACAATTAATTTGTATAGGATGCTTTGGGTGGGACTGAGCTTGCCTGAGGTACTGTGTTAGACTAGATGACCTATGGAGGTCTCTTCCACCCCTACAGCTCTATGATTCAATGACTTGGTAAAGTCACAGCAGTAGGCACAGGCCAAGGTTGTAAGAGAACATTTGGCAAAATTAATGCTCAGAGGGTGAAGGAGTGGAAAGACTTCCATTGTCACTCTTGAGGTAATAAACAGGAGTGCAAAAGTACTCCTGCTGTTCTTGCACTGCCTAGTATGTTATTTCTAAAGCAAACCCAGGAGCCAATCAGAGTAAATTACTACTAACCATGAGAGAGGATGGGGAGAATATGAGCCACACAGAGCAAAGGAGAAGGAAAAGGCAAGGGCACTAATTTGAAAATGCTAAAGAATAGGGCTCTGTGAAATTTCACTGGCTGTTTTATTTGATGTTGTTTCAACTCATTTCAAGCTCAAAACAGTGAAATTGAAATTGAATGAAGGGCTTTGAAATAGCCACAAAACAAAACGAGGGCAGTTGAAATGTTTTGAAAGTTTTGAAACATTTTGAGTTTTGAAGCTGAAGCTGGGCTTGCTTTCAGGGAAACAAAGTACGGAGAGGCAAGGGAAAGAGGGGAGAAGGACTGCTCTGATATTGGTTGTGACTGTTTGGCTGCCTGAGATGCTGCTGGTGCTACTGTGCTGCTTACTAAGTTATTACCTGTTGTCATTTAAACCTGCTGGTGTGTCGAGGCCCTAGTGCCAGTGAGGGCTCACCTTAACACACACACACACACACACACACACACACGCACGCACGCAAATTTTGGTTGTCGGCAGCTTGAGATGCAGTTCCCCAGAAACCCCTGCACCCATCTCCTTGACACCTGGCAGGCTTCATGGCCCCAGCAGGGGCTAGCATGCCTGCTGTTTTCACCCCCACCCTGTGCCTTCACGCTTACAAGTGACACGAGTTTTGCTTTCAAGATTTGAGGTGCAGTTTCCTAGAAACCCCTATACCTACCCCCTCGAAACGTGGCAGACTTCATGCCCTCAGATGGGCCTACTATCCATGCTGTTTTCATCCAGATCTTCCAAAACATGACAAAATTACAGGCAGTTTCATGTTTCCCCATTATAGCCTATGGACAAAACGTCAAAAGAACAAAACAGTTTCGACAAAACAAAATGAAACAGTACTTCTGAAATGAAATGGTACTGTAAACGATACACTGGCCCGTCGAAACAGAAGTAGAAATGAAATTGTGCTGTTTTGCACAGCCCTACTAAAGAATGGATTCCTCAGAGATACATTTTGAATGGGCATTCACTCCATCATCCCTGTCAATCAATTAGTTTTATTGTGCATCAAAGAGAAAAAAACAAAACAAGTTTCTGTGTTTCTCTCTATCATATCTGCTGTTTACACAGAGCTCAATTACACAGGGAAATGTGGGAGGAGAGAAAAAAACCCCAATCTTAACAATACTCTGCTTTTCCCTAATGAGATCCCAGAGAGCTGGCTGTAGTATTAGTACTCAGCCCACAGAATTTGTCTTTACTTTATATCACCTGATGTTCTTTCACTGAAAGATTTCACATTGAAGGTTTCCTTTTGTGAAACAAAATGCTAAGAAGATATTAACACCAAATGGATGCTGCAGATGTAAGGGAAAAAAACAACAAAGAAAAAAAAAAGCAAAGAACAGTATTATTGAAACAATGAGGCCACTGATATTTCCATTAGTCTTTCCTTTACTGCCCTGCACTAACTTTCATGGCAATAAATCTGCCAGTCTGCCTTCTTTGCTGATTGGGGAGGCATAATTAGCATGCTCGCTAACTGCTTCCTACATAAAACAGAGGCCTTGTTACATGATAACTTTAGGTGGCTTCTGAAGCTCTGAACCCCTGGACTGGCTGCTGCACATTAACACCTTTTTAAGTGGTTTAAAGCACTCCTTATTTGGCTTAAGGTTACCCCACTCCAGGGCAGGATTATCTCCAATTTACCTAATTTTGCTCCTGTTTCATTAATTTGTGGCCACCCTGTACAACTTTTCTGCTCAACTTGAAATCCTCCAGCATCCCAGGAGGCAGTGGGACCGGTATGCCTCCCGCCATCACTTGCTCCTACTGGCTCCGCTCCCACCAGAAGCAAAGCCAGTTGGGTCTAAGCAGGGAGGGAACTGCGCAGCTCAGACCTGGCTGGCTCTGCTCCCAGTAGGGAGCGAAGTCGGGTATGAGCAATGTGTTTCTCTCCCCTGCTCATACCCAGTTGGCTCTGCTTCCAGCAAGGAGCAGAGCCAGGTCCAAGCAATACGTTTCCCTCCCTTGCTCATACCAGTGGCAGGAAGCACCATGGCTTCCAGGAGCTGATGCTGCAGCACTCTCTGCCCTGAAGGGGCAGGGAGCCTGTCCTTCCCCTAGCTCCTTGTTTTACCCCCTGCTCACCAAGCCGCTAGTGGCAAGTCACAGCTGGGCAGGTGAGGGGAAATCAGCAGGTTTTTTTGCCTTAAGGTGCGACTGCTCCACTAAACCAAACAGCACTGAGCCAATTCACACTTCTTTGGCCTATAGCATAAATTCTGACACGGCACCTATCTTTACCCCTAATTCTTTCAGGGGTAATTCTACATTGAATTAGGGGAAACTACTGTCTGTGCTATGTTAGTATAAAAGCTGTTTATAACTGGGTAAGCAAATCCAGGTCCTAACAATAACAAAACCTTAGATTACATGTAATCTCTTTTGTTTCAGTAGAATTAGGCAAATGATGGATATTTTGGTCCAGATGTTAAACTGAAAAATTGGAAATAAATTCAATTTCAATTGAACCAAAAAAGAAATCTTTAGGTCCTTCTTCAGTAGAAGGAAATGCCAAATGAAAACAAAAAGCCCCAAATAAACAAGAAAAATTTACCTGGTCATCTTGTTTCATTCTACCTGAAATAAAACGTTTTATTTTACTTTCCAGTTATTGAACATTTTTACCTCCTTTTTTTTCTTCAACAGAGGTATTTTTAAATGAAAACAACTATTTCAAAATGAAAAAGTAAAATCTTTTATTTAGAAAACATCAAAATGAAATGCTTCAGCATTTCTGAAATGAAACATTTCAGAGATTTAGAATATTTTGCCCATTGCTTGGGTCAAAATTATTTTTGAGTTTTGATCTGCAAAGTACTTTGCAAATACTTTTAATGTCCCTGAGACTGAAATTTCTAGCAAAGTTCTCATCAGTCAAAACAACCACCCAGCTCTAGTTTTTGATTTATAGGAACCTTTGCTATTTCCAAGGGTGTTTGCAGAGATTACTTGGGAAAAGCGATGCACTTTGATTCTGAGAGTGTTGTTCTCCTTATGGGAAACAAAAGCAAGATTTGGGTAATAAGAAGGTTTTTCAGTGTTTCTTAACGGCATGCCATACCCTGAACAAGTTACACTAGTTCTGCAGGTAGTACAAAGGGCACAAGATAGGCTGTTCACTGATCTGTAAAGTCTTACGTCACTTGAATCCTGTTTATGTTTCTCTATAAAGTGAGCCAATTGAAGTGAGGTGAACCTGAGTTAAAAAGAGTTTAGATTTGAGCATCTAGAAGCAGGTCTATGCTGAGATGAGTCTTGACCACATAATTAGCATAGGTAATAGGCATTCAGGTCTGGGCAGCTGGGTTAGCACAGCCTGAGGGTGAGCAGCTGCATTGCAAAGACATATGTGAGCAGTTCTGCCCTCACAAGTGCTGCAGTGTCTTGGGGTGTTACTAGGATCTTTGGGCAAATCCCATATTTTTGCACTACATTAGACTGAGCTACCTTTGGCTTTTTTGGGGAGATCTTGTCTGTCCTTCAGGCCATGTGAAGGGAACTGAGAGAAAGTACTGGATGACTATCAGTACTGAAGTGCTGAAAGTGCAATTCTGAAGTGGAATTTCCTTCATCAGGAAAAGTAATAATAAAAAAGTTTCAATGAAATCAGAAAAATGGCAAGACTTTCAACATAAAATTGAGCCTTTAAGCCCAACCTTTGAAACTTTTAGCTCAACCATGGTTCCCACAGCTTTTAGGTGCCCAAATCCTCAGTCAGCCATGGCTTGCAAAGGTACCAGATCCTCAGAGCTCTGAGAACTGAAAATAAACTGGGTGCAATTATGGGAGTGAGCTATGGATTGCTTGACAACAGCTACATTGTCTCATTTTCACGAATTGCTGTAGGCCAGCGGTGTGTTTCATGCTGCAGCTCCTGGAACATTCTCTAAGAACAACTCTATTATGCTTCTCCAGCCCTCTCCATGAACTGAGACCTTGTAGTAGTGGAGAGGCTTGTGTCCCCCAGTGATTCTCAGAACTGTGGTTGTCTGAGTGTCACACTCGTGGCAGGGTCACTTATAGCAAACAGGCCTGAGGGGAGGTTTCCAGACAAACCATGGTCCAACCTCAAGTCCTCAATGGCAGATCAGGCAGAAGATGTCAAGATCTCCATAGCTGTAAAAAGGGAACAAGGTTGCAGCAAAATGGAGGTCTTCTGCAGTCTAGGGTTCTCCCTTATCACTGGTCCCTTATTTCTACCTCGTTAAGACTGTGTAGCTGCTATTTCCACACACCAGCTTCCCCATGTTATACCAAGTTACAGGCAGGAGTCTATTACAGGAAATAACACTCCTGTACCAACCTTCAACAGCCCTGTGGTAACAGACAAGTGGTGACTGAGACAGGGCTAATGAATCCAGCAGTCTCCAGTCATGAATCTGTATGCAGGTGGTGGTAGTCTGATGGTCATTTCACACTTGGTTTAAGACAGGGATGCAATTCAGCAGCTGCGACTCAGCAGTCCTATTCTGGATCTCCTCTGCTCACCCCACATGTGGAAGGGGCTAGAAAAGGTGCCCTAAGCCTAGGCTTTCTTACCTGGTTAAGGCAGCATAACCAAATCCAACAGGATCACTTACTCTGACATCACAAAAATGATTTTTGCAACACAAAACATTCACACATTGATGGATAATCAAGACAATGAATGACCAGAAAGAAGAACTGCCATCATTTCAAAGGAACTGGTGAGCTACAACTTCAACACTGCAGCTCTGAGTGAGACAAGATAACTGGCTGAGGGTCAGCTGAGGGAAGAGGGTGAAGGCAACACCTTTTTCTGGAAGGGGAAACCAGCCCAGGAGAAACACGTTGCAATGCTGAATTCATCATCAAGAACCAGCTCATCAGTCACCTTGGAACATTAACCCAAGCATGTTCCAAAATGCTCCCTTGGAACATTAGCAAATGGCTTATGACGCTCTGTCTTAAGCTCAGCAACAACCAGTACTCCACCATAATCACAGTGCATATGCCTCAACCTTTGATGCTGATGACACAATGTCAAAGAACAGTGCTACTCTGACTTTGACCACATTGTGACTTATACTCACAAGGATGACATGATCATTCTCTTTTGGTGATTTAAATGCCAGGGTCAGATGTGACCTGGAACTCTGGGAGTAGTACCACTGGGAAGAAATGAGTAGGGAAAACCAATTCCAACAACATCCTTCTCCTGAGCAAATGCACAGAGCATAGTCTTGTCATCATGAGACACAAAATACAAAGCCACTAAGAAACACCCTCACTTGAAGCACTAGCAGACTGTTTTTGTTAGAACTTGTGGTTGAATGAATGTCTGTATCACACAAGCCATGCAAGGAACTGATGACTCCTGGACAGATCACTGCCTTGTCAGATACATTCCAGCTTACTCGAAAACAGTGAAAACAGCCAAAAGCAATGTAAGGGACTTTCAACACCAAATCTCTTCAAGACCAGAAGATCCATAAGGATCTCCAACAGTGTCTCCATGAAAAGATCTCTGCCCTGTCTGCAAATGAAAGCAACATTGAGGAACTCTGGAATGGGGTTTAAAAATGCTGTTCTTATTAGTGCTGTATGAAATTTTGCCGGCCGTTTTGATTCAACACTGTTTCGACTCATTTTGAGCTCAAAACAGTGAAAACGAATCAAAACAAAGGGCTTCAAAACAGCCTTGAAACAAAAGGAGGCTAGTCAAAAAGTTTTGAAAGTTTCAAAACATTCTGTGTTTCGAAGCAGCCAGCAGCAAGGTGGTGGGAGACAGGGCAGAACCAGGCCTGTGCTCCTAGCAGCAGCCGGGAGCACAATCCTGGTTCTCCCCGTCGTCTCTCGCCGCCGGTCTGAGCCCATCACAGCACAGGCAAAGGGAACTGAACCCAGGCTTAGTTCCCCTCCCAAACAGTGATCAGGTTGGGGAAAAGAACTGAGCCTGATCACTCAGTTCCCCTCCCCAGCCCTATGATTGGGCTGGGGATGGGAAGTCAGCCCAGCTGGACTCAGTTCCTATCCCCCCCACGCTACATTGGGCTGGTGATGGAAAGTCTTCCCAGCTGGGCTGACTTCCCATCCCCCGCGGAAGATTGGGCTGCGGTAGGGAAGTCAGCTCATCCCCAGCCCAATCCAGCCTGACGGTTGCGAACTCAGCCCAGCTGGGCTGAGTTCTTTTCTCCAGCGCAATGATCGGGCAAAGCATTGAAACAGCATAGAAACAGCCTCACTGTTTTAATGAAGCAAAATGGAACAGCCGTTTCAACTTGAAATGAAATTTGAAACAAAACACTGTTCCATCCAAACCTTGAAAATAAAGTTGAAATGGAACAGTGCCATTTCGCACAGCCCTAGTTCTTATGGCCTGTGCTGAATCCACTGGCTACACCCCCATTGAAACCAAGGCTGGTTCAATGGGAGTGATGCCAAGATCCAAGCACTCCTCAACTGAAAGAGAAGGGCTCACTTTGTTTCAAAAGATGATACGTCATCTCAGCAGAACAAGGAGACATACCAGCTCCTCAAGGATGAAGGTCAAAGTGGATTCAGAAAAATAAAAAATCAGTGGTGGCAAGATAAAGCCAAGGAGATACAGCTCTATGTTGACAAACATGACATGTATAGTTTTTTTCCAGGTAACAAAAGCCATCTGTGGCCCAACTTCCCATGATCCTACTTCCCTTCGATTGCAGGATGGTTCAATGCTTCTCGAAGACAATTTCATAGCATTCATAGATGTTAGGGCTGGAAGGAACCTCAAAGATCATCAAGTCAAGCCCCCTGCCCCAGGGGCAGGAAGTGAGTTAAGGTCAAAGGACCCCAACAAAATTAACATCCAAGCATTTCTTGAATAAGTCCAGAGTAGGTGCCTGCACCACATCTGGAGGGAGTCTGTTCCAGGCCTTGGGGGCTCAGACAGTAAAGACATTTTTTCTTATGCCCAGCCTAAAATGGTCTTGTAGGAGTTTAGGACCATTGGTCCTTGTTTTTCCTTGGGGTGCTCTGGTGAACAGATGTTCTTTCAGATCCTGATGAGCACCCCTTATGTACTTATAGGTGGCCACCAGGTCCCCCCTGAGCCCACGCTTTTCCAGATTGAAGAGTCCCATGTCTCTCAGCCTCTCTTCATAGGGCCTATTCTCTTGCCCTCTGATCACATGCGTGGATCTCCTCTGGACTCTCTCAAGCTTCTCAACATCCTTTTTGAATTGTAGAGCCCAGAATTTGATGCAGTACTCTAGCTGCGGCCTCACCAAGGCCGAGTACAGTGGGAGGATGACATCCTAAGATTTACTTGAGAAGCATCTATAGGTGCAAGCCAAGGTTTTGTTTGCTTTACCAGCTGAAAAACTGCACTGGTGGCTCATGTTCATCTTGTGGTCAATCATGACCCTCAAGTTTCTTTCTGCAGCAGTGCTAGCAAGTGTAGCACTGCCAAGCCTACAAGTACCCTGAGGGTTCCCCCCACCCACACACACACACCCACCCCACCCCGAGGTGGAGTACCTTGCATTTATCAGTATTGAACGTCATCAGGTATGTGTCTGCCCACTTACTAAGCTTAATGAATCTATCTAAGCCAGATGAAAATACCCTGGATACCTGTAAGAAATGCCTGGATGCTTATCTTGCTGGGGTGATCTGACCCCAACTGATTTCCTGCCCCTTAAGTAGGGCGCTGGACTGAATAATCTCACAGAGCCTGCTATCAAGTCCATCCCCCAGTACCCTGAAATGGAATCCTTCACCAATCTGCCTATCCTAGAAGAAGGGTGCCATCAAGGAAACCAAGAACAACTAGGCTACTGGACTGGATTGTATGCCTGCTAAAATCTACAAAGCTGGCAGTGAGGAACTGGAACTGAGACTCCACAGATTTATTATTTGAATTTGGAACAACATATTCAGGGGACTTAAGGAATGCCAACATAATGACTATCTTTAAGAAAGGAAAGAAGTCTGTATGTGGGAACTATCAAGGTATCACCCTCCTTTCCACAGCAGGGAAAATCCTCTCCTGCATCTTTCTGAACAGTCTTCTAACTCTTGCTGAGGAAATCCTCCTGGAATTTCAGTGAGGTTTCAGACCAACCCATGGGACAACTGACATGACCTTTGTTGCCCTCTAAGTCTTAGAAAAGTATTGAGAAAAACATAGAAGTCTGTACGTGGCCTTCACTGACCTCACTAAGGCTTTTGATGACATCAATTGTGAAGCTCTGTGGAAAATAATAGTGAGATTTGGATGACCTGAAAGTACATCAAGCTTATAAGGCTTCTCTGTGATCACATGGCTGTGACCACTCCATGCAGTGGGTCAGAGACAGTTCCATTTGTCCATCTGAACTGGGGTCAAAGCAAGTAAGCATCATTTCTCCAACTCTGTTTTCCTTTTATTTGATGGCAATCCTGGTTCTCATTAAGGACTGCCTTCCTTCCAGAAATGACACTGAATACTGAATGGATACAGGGCTTTTCAACCTGGGTCATTTCCACTCAAAGACCAAAGTACTCAAAACAACTATCCTTGACCTTCAATATGCTGATGACTGCACCATCCTTGGTGCACACTGAGGAAGACCTCCAGACAACACTGGATCTCTTTGGAGAAGCCTACCAAACTTTGGGTGTCTCTCTCAACATCAAGATGACTCAAGTGGTCTATCAGCCTGCTTTGGTCCATGAATGTGACCTCCTCCCCAAATTAGCATGGAGGGAAAGACCCTGGAGGTAGCTAAGGACTTACCTTACCTTGGTAAATAGTGAATGTTAATGAGGGTATCCAGCACAGGAGCTGGTACACAAGCGTCTCCTTTGGGAAATTGCTTTTGGGTGTTTTTATTCATTGTGATCTCTGGAAATACACCAAGGTCAAGGTCTACAGTGCAGTCATCATCCCCACTCCCCTATCGATGTGAAACACTGGTGACCTATTGTCGTTATCTTAAGAGCCTGGAGAAGAATCACCAATGATGCCTCTGAAAATTCCTCTACATCAGATGTGAAGATCTTCACACAAACACTAACATCCTTGATGAAGCTAATGTTATCAGCAGGGATTCTGGTTTTTCCATTTGTCATGGCAAAATGGAGAAAACCACAGATTTCCCCTTTTTTATCAGAGAAATGTGGATTTCTCCTTTTAGCAGAGAAACCCATGGATTCCACGTAAAGGTCCAGCCTGCAAGAGCTGTTTGCAAACATGGCGGGAAATCTCCAGCCCTGCCTGGAGGGGGAGGGGGAGGGGGAGGAGAAAGGGCAGAGCCTGAGACTCTCAGTCAGCCACCACTGGGGGCTCAGCTCAGCCTCACTCTTTGTTCCTGTAGCCTATGCAGTAAGTTGGGCTTGCAGGGGGCTGGGGGCCCCTCTGGCAGGGCTGGGGAGTTGCAGGTCATGGCTGGGTGCACTGACAGTGCTGTGGGGAGCCAGGAGCTGGCCCCATCACTGCCTGAGCAGGCAGCAGCAGTGGAGGGAGCCGGCTCCATGCTCCTTCTGCTGCAGCTGCCTGCTGTTGGGGGCAGAGAGCTGAACACTTGGGTCCCTAGCCCCATAACTCTGGCAACTGAGAGCCCCCTCTGAGAGAGCTGGGGGGCAGGGGATGTGGGTGGGAGGCAAGAGGTACAAGTAGGGCAAGGGGGGCTGTTGTGGGGGCAGTGAGGGGCACTGGCAGGGCTGGGGGTGCTTTATGGGTAGTGAGGGTCACCAGAAGGGCTAGAGGGGCCTACAGGGGGCTTTTAATTTTAATAATGGATTGGGGAGGGGATGATCAGAGAATCTGCAATTTTTTATCAGAGAAAACCAGGATCCCTGGTTATCAGCATTGAGTAGGTGATCCTCAGTACCAGCTTCACTGGACCAGACATTGTGTGCAAATGCCCATCTCTCAACTCCCAAAACAGTGCTCTGTTCCCAGCTGAGTAGTGGCGTGAGATCTTATGGTGGCCAGAGAAAATGCTAAAGGACACACTGAAGGCATACCTCAAGAAAATGGATGCCAACATCAAGAGCTGGGAGAAGCTGGCTGCCAAGTAACTGCAATGGTGCCACAGCCTCAACCAAGTGGCATCCTGTTTCAAAGTAAAGCATCTTGCCCTCAAAGCAAGAGAGAAGAGAGAGTGGAGGAAGAAAAGGAGAAAAATCCGAGCCTGTAGCCTACTCTCCTCTGTGGAAAGACCTGAAACTTCTGTGGGAGGATGTGTGGCTCAAGTACTGGACTCTTCAAGACCCAATAAGTCATGGTAGATATCATTCGTAATTCAAGAGATTGATGCCGCCGATCTCCAACAAGAAGGTGTAGAAAAGAGGTAAAGAGAAGGGTGTTCTCACTTAAGTGACTTCAGTTATGGGAAGTTATTATAAACCAAGTGTACATCTATTAGCATTTAGCGCACAGAGCAAGACTTCTTTCTTAAAGATTTGCTGAAGGGTAGTATTAGGGAAGCCAATCCCTCTTTCATTTTCTTTCTTCCTAACAATAAGGAAAACTCGTATGTATGTAAATTTTGTATTTGCATCCTGAACCAAGTAAAAATAGGGAAAATTATATAAAGAACTAAATCATTGATTTTAATTAATGATACTACTTCTGGTGATACTTAAAGCTCTTTCCCCACCCATGACATTCATTAGAAATGGCTCTGAAATGCAGAACTATTATTTAAGGTCACTTTTCTGACATTTCTTTATTTTATATTTGTTAAATTGCCCTGTGTTCAGGAAAATTGTTCCCTGTTGCTGTGTTTTACTACAGGCACATTTGCTCTTAATTATAGCTCTGGTCTCTATCTGTTCTTCCTGTGGAGATTTCAGCTATAATTTAGAAAAGGACAGGTTTCCATATGCAAACTGCTAAACATTCAATGGGGTTCATATTCACAGTCTCCAACCAGAAAAAGGCAGGAAGAAAAAAGAGCTATCTAGCCACTAGGTTCTCATTGCCTTTTTTCCCCCAACACTGCATGCTGCCTCTCTGCTTTTACTATTTGCATATTCTGCCTCACCTGTTAAGTTCATCATTGGTTGTGTTATTATATATGCTGGGAGAAGCATGTGCTGCAACCCTCCCACCTTTATGGTGACTATGAGGATTCTGACTAAGCTGCCCTAACTGCCACTTTTAAAGCTGCTTTAAAAACTCATTTGATAAAGCTATGTCCATTTCCTGAAGGGCATCATAACTGTGCCAGTGAAATGATTTTTTTTAAATGTCTGTTTTTTTTAATGTAGACTGTGCCCATATTTGGGCTGTATCTCAGGAGGGGAATCAATCTCCCAAAATGCAGTTGATTCTTGTACCAAGAACAGCCTGCATCTCCATACTTCCTGTAATGAAGGAGGAGAAAAAACTGACAGCTTGTAGGATAATACTATAGATAAGATTCAACAAACAAGCTATTTTTTGCTATCTATTGAGCGGCACACAAATACAGGAAAATAATATGATTGGATATACTTGATTCTAAATAATATGTCAATTTATATGCAGTACCCTAGCTGCTGGCAAATTTCCAGCACTGGAGTCCACATCATATATTTTGATCATATTTTCTCTGTTTTACTCTGGCACACCAAATGAAGGGCTCTTCTAAAGAAGGGTTTGTTTTGTTCTGAATGAAGATATATAATGGTACTGCAACCCAGATTAAGCCAGTCTGGCAGCATCCAATTTTGTTCTATTCACTATAAACCACAAGTTAGCAGAGTTTGTCAGTCAATTTCGCTATTCAGTCAGTACAGTGCCCCCATCCTGCAGCTACGCCATGAACTCCTGGCCCAGCACAGAGCACAGTAAGGTCATTGTGGTTCTGCCTTGGTATAGAGATTTGCCCATAGCACTCCATGTAAGATCAGGTCCAGACAGGAATCTGTGACGTGTAAGGCATAACCTCTAGCCATAAGGATCTCATATTGCAACTTTTCAAAACTAAGAATTTTAATTTGTTTGCATCTAACACTGACTAGGTGTTTCATCCTTCAAAAACAAAACCTTTTTTTCCTCATTTGTATTCTTCAAAATTCCATTACTATACTAAGCTAATATTTCTCCTTCTACATGTTTTGAGGGTACAACCCACTTATTTATGCCTTTTTCTGATGTATTAACATTTGCTTAATATTAATAGAAAATGTTTATGTAAATATAAAAGGCACTTTAAAAATAATAAAGTTTTTCTTCATTGAAAGCATATGTTAGTAAAGAATGAATAAATAAAATATAATTAAACAAATCAACTTTAACAGTAAAACATTTTTATATAAGCCTGAGCAGCAGCTCAAACATTATGCAGTGGAGGAAATAACACATAAGCATAACAGGCTAGATTCTGTTAATTGATGCTGAGGGGGAACATAGTGTACATTTTGGCCCAGAAATTATTTGTCAAATATTACATCTTTTTTGATCCAGGCAAAACATGTACATACACACACGCTCACGCACACACTTTTCGGCATTTGTTTAGTGAAATACGTGTATCCATTTATGTATTGTACATAGTGGTACATGGGCATGATGCCGTATTTGTGAACAACAAGAAATCAGCTAATGAAAATGAAAGCCCTCTTTTTTAATACTGTTGCAACAGTAGAGGTATGGCATTTGGCTGCAGGTCATCTAAGTCATATCTTCATTATTTCTTTATTGATCTCAGGTTGCTATTAAGAAAATAAGCCCTCTCCACTCATTTCTGCTAGGATACTCCTGAGCTGTTTACACTGCACTAAATGGCAGTGGGACCAATCTCAGTTTAAAAAGTGGTGAGGAAACTGAGACAGAGAAATGTGCGCAGGGTTTATGTTCGTTTAGATGTGTGTTTTTCTCATGTTACTATATACAGAGTGATGGTGTTTTAGAATCCTGTGCAAAGACTATGTAATGAACGTCCAACTCTGAGGACCTTTACTACACTTACTGCACTAGCAACAACTGGGGCCAACTGACTCGACAAATTATTGAGCTAATCCAATATGTAGGAATGACAGGGGCTGCAGTTATTGGAACAGAACTCAGTTTAGGCTGGAAAGAGGTGGTAAGGCAGCTTGTTATCTCACCACTAGAGTCAAGGTCAAATAAATCTTGAATGCCTAACAGTAATTTTCTTGGCTTCGTTCAGGTTGAACCTGGAGCGCACATCAACTTTTCCATTGTGTATCACAGCTCCATTAATGAAATGTTAAAAGATGATGGATCTTATTTTTCATCTTTTCCATACTTGGCACTATTTGTATGCATGTATTTCTCAACACTAGCACCTTTTACACACTTTGCATAGCATCATATAGTCCCATATATACACACAATCTCCCCAAACTAATCAGTGATTCATTCTTGATACTTCCTTGATACAAGAATGAGTAATACTAGAATTCCCTGAACCCCACCTTTTTGTCTTAGAGATGATGTTCAACCACACCTGGTTTAACAACGAGAGTATTTGGGAGTGGGAACTGTCTTTTTTTTTTTTTTTTTTTTAATTCTCCTGCTCCAACTACGTATTATCAATCAAACAAATAAGTAAGGCTAATATCCTTACAGCACAAGGATAACTATCATTAGGTTACTATCGAAAAAGGTGTGTCTTGAGGAACCAGACCTTCAGTGGACAGCTGTACCACTTGTTATGTCCAAAATTCACCTTTGACTTCTTGTCAGGTGAAGACAGACACTCCCTTTGTTTCACTTCTGAAGATACTGGTGAAAATTACTCTTTTGGGAGCTTTCCAAAGTATGGAGAAAAAGGAGTTTTGTTTTAGTTAAACCTCATTCAGATTCAGTAAGCAAAGAGATACTGCAGGAGGTACAGAGACCTATGACAGAGAAAGAACCTAAGAGCAGAAATGAGTGAAGACTGTAACAAGAAAAGACAGGTAGAACAAGAGTCAAGAAGAGGCACTGCATGTGTACTTGCTATGTTAGCAGAAAGATGAGTATGATTAGCAATGGTTAGGACTTTGCTCACCAATTTTTGTGGTTGTTAGAAATTATCAAATTTTGAAAAGTTTCTGAGAAATAATCAGATTCAACATATCTATTAATTAAGAAGTATTTAAATAAAGTTCCATTGAAATGGTGAAAACAGGATTTTTAATTTTTTTCAGAATGAATAGTTCCATTTTCCAATTTAAAATAACTTTGTTTTGTAATTTTGATTCTTTTATATTAAAAGTTAAAGATTGAAATGATAATGAATATTTTAATTGCCTTAAATATTTCACTTTTTAAAAAGAATACTGATACAGGGTTTTTTTAATTTCCTCTTTTGAACAAATTTCAGGATGTGAAAATATTTCAAAATCGCAAACTCTCACAAAAAAATAAAACCATTCCTAACAAATTCTACTTATACTGAAAAATACGGATTTAATTTCTATGTATTCCTGCTGTATTGGAACAGCCAAAGTCTCATTTATAAGTCTTCTTGGGATAACAGAAATGTAACAAAGAAATTATTGCAATTTTGATTTATATAGCAACTCTTAGCTAAGTATCTCAAAGCACTTTTTAGATAATTAAGTATAATATATTGTTCTTAAAGTTCAGTAATGAAACCTGCTACAATGTGAGAGTATTAAATAAACTATTCTTTGCGTCTCAGATGAATAGGTTAAAGGCCTCACACACCTATTGTGTTAACTTTTTGCCAAGTTCAACATAAGCGAAAATTACAGGTTACCATTTGCCTTGTTGGTTCTTACTCATATTCTGTGCTTTGGGACCTGGGACTGAGACACAACAATTCTTTTTTCATTGTTACCAAGGCATTTGAGATCAACTGAAATGCTTGAGCTGAGGCTGAAGTGAATATGATTATTGATGTAAGTGCTCATCAGTAAGTATTGCATATGTATGTCTATAAATTCTTAGCAAAAACCAAACCAGAATCATGATTCCTACTGAGGAAATGTGTGTACACTTAGTATTGTGGGTGCTTCTACTTATTCTTTTAAGGTTTCCATGCGAATACGCTTAACTCCATTGTGGCAAAGTGGGAACTCCTTGACTTGCCACAGTGCTAGTCTCCCACCTGCTTCTGGACATGCTGCCTGCCTCTCCTGCCATGCCTTGATGTTCAGAATTGAAGGTCCAATTAGGCAGGAGGCTGCCCTTCAGATGCCCCGTTCTCCTGGGTCTATGTATGCAGCTCCAACCACATCTATACTGTATCCCAAGCCTTGCAGATCTTCCTTACAGTTCAGCTCTGCTCCAGCCTGAGGCTGGGTTCAACTCATCCCAGTGTTAGGCCTCTCGTTTTCTACCTTGTTATAGGCCACACTTATACCACCTCCCTCTCACTGAGGCCTCTCTCACTCCACTGCCTCTCACACGGTCTCTCTCATACTGCCCCTTTGCGGGGCCACTCTCATACCACCCCTCGTTTTCCTGGGGCCACACTCACCATGCCCTCACCCAGAGGGTCCTGAGGCTTGTTTCCCTGCACTCCCCAGCCAGCAAGTGCACAGGCCCTTGGGCCTCTCCCGTGACCCTCATCCAAGCGAGCGCTGGGCGGTTAAAAGAACCCTGGAGTGACTCTGCCTCTAGTCCCTCACTGGGTCGCTCACCCAGCTGCTCTGAATCAGGGACTCTTGACTCGCCCCACTGTTCACTCACAGCTCTTCCTCAGTTGCCCCACCCAGCATCATCCATTCATAACTATAATGTTCTAATAAGATAGAAGAGTTTCAGAATGATGGATGACACAGGTGACCATAGGCACATTGTTTTATATCAGCTAGAAAGTACATGAAATTACCTGCTATTGTATGATTGTAGCAGAGCCTTGGATAAAGGTAATCATGAGCATCTATTCCATGTACTGGTGACTTGAAAATTTGACCTGATCTGCATTTGCTATGGAACTAATTTAAAATAATCCAGTCTTGATATTAGAGGATATTACTCTAATTAAAACAATATTTGTTACTTTATCAAATCACATTTCATTGCTGATCTGAAGTAAAATTTTAAAATGGGTTAGAAGCGTAAGTTCCATTGAGCTATGCTTCTGTCGCCTTTCAGAATATTTGAAAACCCCCACCATGTACAACACTGGTTGAGATTACAGGACATTAGCTCTTCTAACTCCAATGGACTATGTAGTGGCCATTTTAAGAAAGAAATTCAGAGTATTTGGTGCTAGAAAACCTCTTGTTCAAATTTATCAGAACTGACTTATTAATATTCCTATAATTTGGGGTTTTCGCTCTGCAAGGAAATGGGATACGTGCATGAATGGCTTCACTGGGACCCAAGGATAGGGGATCTGTAGCTTTGCACTGACTTACAAAATTAGACTCAGTAAGGACTTCATGGAATTACTAGTGCATTTTCCTATCAGCTGAACAGCATTAAACATGGGTTAGGGGCTTTTTTAGTAAATACTGGTCGTGAGCTAGTAGCTGCCTGACTCAAGATGTCTTCACTTGGGATGTAGTGTGAATTGTACTTGACAAACTGTTTCTGGATAATTTTCTTTTCCAGTTAAAATACTGAACAGAGCTTCCTATTTAAAATGACTGATTTGTTTCCATTCCCAAGTCACTTAGCAGTTTATGGTTTTATAACTGTACCTGTTGCGGTTTCCAAAATGACAGCAGCTGGCAGCCTGTAAAATCCTGTGTGATGTAAATGCTCTCAAAATACATACTTAGCAAATAGGTCTGGTTTTAGTCCTTAGAATAACTACTGATGTAATTGAAGTGAAGCTCATGAGAGTCAAGTACCAAAATCCTGATTAGTATGTATTATCTTCCCTTTCTCCATTTCAGTGTAACATTTTCTGCCTTAAACATTTTGATTGCTGTGTCAAAGTATTTTCTACTCATCTCAAGCTGATGTTGGCCTTGAGTATGACTATAAACTGCTCCTGACTGGAGGGCTTGGTCACAATGTAGGGAGGAGGGCTACTCATGGTGGAGTGCCTCCTATAAAACACCACAATGTTGCAACTGCCAAAATAAGACACATATAGAGCACCTCAAAAACCCTAGCCCCCACTGCTTTGTGAGCATCCTTGAGCATTGGGCTGAATACCATGGAATACCATTCTCCAGTGAGACTGAAATGAAACACGAAGACCTTGAAGAATTACCACAGTTTGAAGTTATGGATTTGGACAATGAGCCTACATAACAAGATTTGCAGAAAGCCATTAAATTGATTCCTGGGAACAAGGTATCCCACAATGACTGCTTGCCTGCTGAAATCTACAAATGTGCTGATGATGAATTACTTCAAAAGCTTCATGAAGTTATACTGCTCTGTTGTAAAGAGGAAGCAGTACTGTAAGATTTCAAGCATGCTCAGATCGTATAATTATACCAAAACAAGGGGATAAAAGTGACTGCAAGAGAGATCTCTCTCTGTTGAACATTGTTGGAAAAGTTGTCACTCGTATTATGCTCCCTCGGCTGCAATCTGCAGGTGAAAGAATTTATCCTGAAAGTTAATAAGGTTTTCACTCAGGATGCTTCAACATTGATACGATATTTTCAGTCAAACTGCAAGAGAAGTATAGAGAAAAACAAATACTGTACTTAGCCTTCATCAGTCTGACAAAGGCTTTTCAGTTTTCAAGGCTTTTTCAATCTGAAATGACACCAAATCTTGTGGTGTCATTTCAACAGGGCCTTTTTACTGTTCTGAAGAAATTGGGTTGTCCCACCCAAATTGTTGATCATCATTCTCTTACTACAGCAAGGTATGAAAACAACTGTAGTGTACAAAAACAAAGAAACAAGTGCCTTTGACATTAACAACGGGGTGAAGCAGGCGTGTTTCTTAGCTCCCATGCTCCTCAACATTTACTTTTTATTTCTACTTTTTTATGCATCCAAGGACAGCAATGAAAACATTCATCTTCAAACCAGACTGGATGGAGCTTGCTCAACACTGTAAGGTTTCAAGCAGAAACCAAGGTAAAGGAGTTGGTTCTGAGAGATTTTCTGTTTGTGGATGATGCACCTTGGTTGCTCAGAGTGAATCTTCCCTGCAAAATCTGTACCTTGCAAGAGCTTTGGGTTGGCAATTAGTCACAAGAAAACTGTGATCATGTACCAAGGGGTGGAAGAACCAGTACCTGACATCACTCTGTAGGGTAAATCTCTTGGTGTCATTGACCACTTGGGTTCTTTGCTCAGCAGGAACTTTGACCTTCAGACTGAACTGACTAGAAATCAGAAAAGAAGCTAAGAATTTGGGACCATCTCAGAAATGTGTGAGGAATAACAACAAACTGTCAACTAAGGTGAAAACGCAAATCCACAAGCCTGGCACGCTGTCGCCCCTACTTTATGGTTCATATACATGGACTACACGTGCCAGGCACATCAGAAGACTGAAAAGTTTCCACATGATATATCTGCAGAAGATCCTGAAAATAAAGGGGGAACACAAAATGCAAAGCAGAGGTGCTGGAGTGCACAGGGCTGACATACTTACAAGCCACTATCAAGAATAGGAGGTTGAGATGGTTTGGCCATGTCAGGAGAAAGGGAGGAGGCCGTATCTCAGAGAATATTTTGTACAGTGAGATGCAAGACAGCTCTAGAAAGTGGGGTTGCCCTTTATGGTAGTACCACAGTGTGTGCAAAAATGATACAATGTCATTCAACATCAATGTAGAAAGCTGGGAGGAAGTGCACAGAATTCTGTCCAATCTGGAGGGAAAATCTGGCACTGGGTGCAGCTCAACATGAAGTGGCTTTGATCCGGAGGATGGAAGCAAAGTGAGAAAGAATGAGGCAGTATGCTATAAACTTGGACTCCAACTCAGACAACACATGGATCCATGAAACTTATAACAAGCTGTGTCACTTGAATTGGGCGGGTCAGTTACAAGCAGACTCACCTGTCTAGACTTCTTATATATCCACCATAGTTTCATAGTTTCTAGGGTCGGAAGGGACCTGAGCAGATCATCGAGTTCAACCCCCTGCCATGGCAGGAAAGAGTACTGGGCTCAAACGACCCCAGCAAGGTGTTCATCTAGCCTCCTCTTAAAGACCACCAGGGTAGGAGCCTGCACCACTTCTCTTGGAAGTTGGTTCCATATCCTAGCCGCCCTGACCATGAAGTAGCGCCTCCTGATATCTAGCCTAAATCTACCCTCTGCCAGTTTGTGACCGTTATTCCTGGTCACTCCTGGTAGTGCTCAGGGGAACAGGGACTCCCCCAGTGCCTGCTGGTCCCCTCTGACTAGTTTGTAAATGGCCACTAGTTCCCCCCTCAGCCTTCTCTTGTGGAGGCTGAACGGTTCAGGTCCCGTAGCCTCTCCTCATAGGGTCTGCCCTGTTGCCCCCTGATCATGCGAGTGGCCCTCCTCTGGACCCTCTCCATGTTGTCCACATCCCTCTTGAAGTGCAGCGCCAAGAACTGGATGCAGTACTCCAGCTGTGGCCTGACCAGTGTCGCATAGAGGGGGAGGATCACCTCCTTGGACCTGCTTGAGATGCATCTGTGGATGCATGACAAGGTACGGTTGGCCTTCCTGACTGCATCCCCACAATGCTGGCCCATGTTCATCCTGGAGTCAATGACGACTCCAAGATCCTTTTCTGCCTCTGTACTGACAAGAAGGGTATTCCCCAACCTGTAGGTATGGTGCCGGTTGTTCCTCCCCAGGTGCATCATTTTGTACTTGTCGGTGTTGAATCTCATCCTATTCTCATCCACCCACCCCTGTAACCTGTCTAAGTCCAATTGCAGCCTATTCCCCACTTCTAGCATGAACTTTTAATGGTTTAAACCATTGCTCACACAATGAACAAATTAATATCAGGGATTCCACAACAACACTCCAACCCTACTTATCGGGAAATACTTGGACGTGCCAGCTAAGACTGTTGGAACTCACTGATACAGGAAGTATTTAAAATTCTTTATCAGGTTTCTGAAAGGAATTAGAGAGTTATTGGTACACAATAGATACAAGAGTCACTGCAAACATAAATTTTGAAAGAAATATTAAGAACTTCATGCTTCAGGGCTTCAGCCTGTTAGCTGTTAAACCTTCCCTCTATCTCCTAATACTCTTCTGCATCTCATTTCTGTTTCAAAATAGATACGATATTGTTTTTACTTATACCACAGTGAAGGCCAGTGCATGACTAGTCATGACAGCATAGACTTCTTTTTACCCTTTCATGGGGAGGGAACACAGTGGAGTGTGCAGTACAACACTGTACATATAATGCACATAAATCAGATCAATAGAAACAACTGTTTTGCTATCATAGAAAATAATGTAAATTTTACCCTGTCAGGAGTTAAACATGATGCATATTATCAAACATAAAAAGCCACTTTCAGTGTTACTTAATACCTATTACCATTTTAAATGGAGTGTTATTTTACATACATTTTCTTTTCATATGCGTCTACAATCCATACTTTTTTCATGTGATCACTCTAAGGCCTTAGGCCATTAATCAATACCATGACATTTTTATCAAGGGCAGGAGATGTCTTCAGTTTCCCACTTCTAGGGACTTAAGTGTCTGAAGGAATAACAACTTAAAAACAGAGCTAAGATACAGGCTATGTTGCATTTTCTTTTAAGGTAATCTTCCAACTCTTATGTAAAATGAACTTCTTTGTAACCAAGCACATTTTATTTCTGTGAATGAGACTGGAGTTATTATATTATTTCTGTGAATGAGGCTTTGGTTATGGAAAGGTCATCATTATTTTTTCCACTTCTACAACTTGTTTAAAATAAGTAAATTAAATGACATATTTATCCCATTCTTTGTCCCGTTTTGGCTTTGTGAGATTTTATTTAAAGCAATAAGACCACTTTTAAAAATAATTTTTGAGACTGAAGAGTGCCGTATTTATGAAAAACCATCTCAGATATATCCCCATTAAACCTGGTTAAGCCAGAGTTGTTGTTAAAGTCATTTTAGGCTTAGCATATTATCCAGGAGATCCTTCAGATTTACTGGCTTGGTGGCCTACAGGGTATTCAAAAATACCAAATATCCGAGCTCGCTGCCACTGTTGTGGTAACATTCAGAAAGAGTTCTTTATGTTCAATACGGAGCAAACATATTTAAATAGTTCAGCTCCATCTACAAACTGGGCTTTCAGATTGGGTTTCTTCTTGTTTTTTGAGGGAACATTGACTATCTAAATCAAAACAGTGACAATGAAATAGTGTTTCACTGCATGCTGGAATGCCACCATTCCACAAACTGGCTGCAATGAACAGCAGAGGTCCCATTCTGCTATACACTGGGCTCCTTGTGCCCACTGCAAAGGAAGTGTGGCACCATAAAAGAACAATACCCAACTGAAATGCAAAGTTGATCATTGTAATTCTAAAGCACTTGGTCTCTAAATGCCAATATACCAAAATAAAACATAATAAGGGTGGGCTGAAAGCCAATATTAACTTAGAAGCCTGACTGAAGTCTACTTGCTTTAAAAATAAAGGGGTTTTTTTGTTTTTTTTTTTTTTTTAGAGAACCCTCAAGTATTAAGAATGGCTGTGCATTCTAAGCACTGTGACTTTTTCCATATTGCAATTTGAATGGAACATAGTGAACAGTCAGCATCTTTCTCTTGTGCAGAAGGTAGATGTGTTTTTGTTCTGGATCCTATTTTGATCTCCTTCTCCCCACCCCTCCCAAAAAAACCCCAAACAAAAACCAAACCAAACCCAAGAGTCTAGTAACCCTGGACAGCATTATCATTTATTAGGTAGGAAATGACATTTTTACTATAGACACTGTACCAAAGTGGCTTATACCAAAATGGAATAACTAGTACATCCTGGTAGTATTCTAAAAAGCAGCTGTGTGCAATAAGCATGCAATTATGGCACATGGTGAGCAAGCATGCAGGGCGGGTATGTTATTTCACAATAACTTCATATCCTAAAATAGCTAAGATCATAGCCTGGCTTTTAAAAAAGAAGAAAACCAAAACCTTTTTGCCTTTATACTACCCCTCTTCTTTTTGAGTCTTACAAGGAAGTGTTGTTTTAATTAAATTAATTTACTCAGGTTAAATATAGTCCTGAGCCAGGCAATGTTAGCTTTGTGTTTATGGTAATGCTCACACTGAGAATACTTTAGAGTTCAGAATATTTATCAGCATGCTGAAGATCCACACGTATTTAGATAAAATACAGACACTTTCAAAAATACATTTGACACTGGTGGCAATAATTTCACCTTCTGATAAGGAATATTTTTAATAATCTAAAAAAAGAAGAATATATTTTAAAGGTGCAATTGATGCCCTGCTCCCTTCCAACTAAACTTACTGCCTTCTTTCACAGTGGAATTGCACAAGTTTTGTTCCTAGAGGGAACTCCACAGCCATGAAAGTGAGTAGCGGGTTTACTCAAAGTTGTGAGACACTGTCTACATTTAAGAAAAATGTAAAAAAAGAGAGACAAGAATACACAAAGACCAATCACCAAATAATATTTTCCCAAGAAAAAAAAAAACTTACAGATCATTGTGGACAAGGCCATAAATCTGTGCCATGCTCTGATGATAGGCCCCTTTCAGAATAATTAAAAGCAGGATCACAACAAAAGCTGGAAGTCCCCAACTCAAAATGAAGAAAACCAGATAGCGCCGCTCTGTGTGCTCATCATTCATCACCAGGACATACCAGAAGTTAACAGCCTAAGGAATAACACAGAATATTAAATCAATGTGATTTAATAAACAATTAACTATCAATAAAGCAAAACAATCAGAAAAGGCAGCATATTATATATTTTTGTATAAGGGTATATATTTTTCCAACAAAGATTTGTTCTCATTTTTCCCCCCTTGTGTAATGAGAAGAGGTTTGATTAAAGAAGAGGTAAAGTTACTTTGATAGTTAGTTAAATTTGAAATTAGCATGAGAGAGAGGAAGATCCAATTTATTGCAACAAACATTCTGTTTTTGCACTGCAAAATCTGTTTGCTCCTGGGCTTTCATTGTCTCAAAGAGAAGGTTGACATAGTTTTAGTAGAGGCCTGATCTCTATTAAAAGTTCTATATACTAACTTTTAGCTGTCCACATCTTTTTCTAAAATACAAAACAAACCCCTTCAACAGTTTGATTGTAATGTAGAAACAGCAGGGTCATATAAATTGCTTTAAGTGAACAGACATTCACTTTTGATTCAGGAAATGCAGCCACATGCCCACAGTGGCTCAGGCCAGAAACCGGAGGCATTAAAGCATACCTCCCTACCTGCCTTCCACTGCCAAAGGGAAAGGACTGAAGCTCCAAGGCTTTTCCTGCATCCCTACTCAAGTGGAGGGGGCATGGTCAGGCCCCAGGCCCCAGCCCTGGGCTAGCACCTGGAGGCTGGGGGTTTAAATCCTGTCCCTGGCTGGGTCTGCCTGGGCCGGGGAGCAGTGCCTGCCAGGCTTCTGCCATGTGCTCCCTGCTTGGGGGAGGTGGGGTAGGCAGCTCCTGCCAGGCTGAGGAGGGGATGGGTGGGGGAAAAGGTAGTGGCATTAAATTCATAAAAGCCTGAATGTGAATAGTCCTTGCTCTGAAGCAAGCATGGATTGAACACAGCAATTTACAACCTCAAGCACAACACAAGAAGAAACAGCCAAAAGTCTTCACCTAAGCTAAGATACAGGCCAGTAAAACACAGTGACAGCACACAAAAATTAGTATAATTTAAAATGGAATGTAATAAACCAAAAAGAAAAAAGAAAGCCTTGCATAAGTTATATATAATCCTGAGAATCTACTTACAGCAAGGTATTCAGAAAGTCCTTCTTGGGGAATCAGCAGGTGTTGGAGTGGAGATCCCACAGGCCTCATCTCTACTTGGGTTTTTACAGGCACACTTGTATCCCCTTTCCCCCTTCCATGCTTTGACATTAGTATGCTTGTCACCTATACCAGACAGCACAGCACAGCCCAGGCACGCAAAGCATCCTGGGATGCTTAGGGACTGATTTAACTTGAACAAGAAAGGGGCGTGGTACCGATGTTTTATCAACTGGTTTGACCTAAATCAGTTAAGTCTGATACTACGTTCAGCCAGGTTTATCTTAAACCAGTTTCGGCCATTTTGAAACTGGTTTATGCGCACTGAGCTTCTGCTCTGTTACAGGTTTAAACGTGTTCCAGGTCACTGAAACTAGTTTGTGTGTCATTTCTGTCCCTAGTCATGGTGCTTAGAGAAAGATTTCACCTTCCTTTGCACCTTTACAAACACCTTAACTGCATATGGACCCTTTGCAAAAGCAAATGCTTGATCACTCCCTTGCAATGAGTTAAGGTAGCTGGTGAAATGAAACTACATCTAAGCAGAAAAATGTAAGGATTTGAGTGTTATTTGGACTATTGACAAATCTTGATGAGAAGGACAAAA
Source organism: Crocodylus porosus (assembly GCF_001723895.1). Lineage (NCBI taxonomy): Eukaryota > Metazoa > Chordata > Crocodylia > Crocodylidae > Crocodylus > Crocodylus porosus. The sequence continues at coordinate 60,288,193 of NW_017728909.1, read as the reverse complement.
GGGGGAATAAATTTTAGTAAAAACTTAATGGAAAATACAAATAAATAAAAGTACACATGCATACACATCTCTAAAGTTATTTTACAAGGGTGTTTCAGAAAGTGATGACTTTCAAAATAAAATAATTTTGCATGCAATAATCATTTGCTGGACCACATCACTTCTCTATATAGTCATAAATGATGGATACCTTTGACAATCCCTCCAACAGTATTTGCCACTACCATGCAATATCCCACTCATTGCATACGAAATGGTTATATTTAAAAATTGCTGTTACTTTTTGAAACACACTTGTATCTTTTTAAGTTTACCTCATTATCAAATGGGGGCACACAAAATATATCATACTTGCAATGCATGAGTAGCACTTTGTAGCCCTACAAAAACAGTGCAATTGGGATGTACAGGGGTTCCAGCACTCTGGCTAGAGAGCTACAAAGTTTCCTCAAAGGAGAGCCCTCCAGCCAAGGGGCAATAGGAGGCTGCTCCTTGGGTCCCCCGTCCCCAGGGAGCTGAGTCACTAGCAACTTGTCATTCCCTTGCCAGGGAATGGAGCAAGCTGTCAATGACCAGCTTACAGTTGCTGAAAAGCATCTGCTGGCAAAGACAAGCCCACTGCTACCTCGGGTGACGGACTGCTCTCCTTCCACCTGCCACTCCTGGTAGTCCCGTTGCTGCTCTCAAAACCTCGCCTTTTGCCAGGGCTCTTGCAGTACTGCAGGAATTCTCTCACCCTAACCCTACTGCCCCCATTTCCCACTCCACCAATCATCAGAACTGCTCCTGAAGCCTTTGAAACAGCAGTGGTTGTCACAACAGGGCTCCCTGACAGCTTGCTGCTGGGTGCATTATCAGGGAACTCTCCCTCCCTCTAAGGGAAGGAAAGCGGAGAACTGTGGGATGCTGGGGGTCCTGGAGACCCCTTTAAAATTACCTGCAATTGTATAGGCATTGTGTATAGTGCTGCAAATCCAAGAAGCTTCTCTTTGAAAGAGTAAGTATTCTGCAGTGTTTTTTCCATCTTTATAGTGCTACAAACAGCTTGAATGGCTGTATGCTTCATTTTTTGTAGAGCTCCAAGGGCACAGGTAGCCCTACAAATGTAATGCTTGTCCATGATCTTAGAGAACAGGCCATCAGCGAGACAATGAATAGGAAGTTAATAAAATTCTGCAGCACTGTTCCCCCATCATTAAAATTACTATAGTTTGAAAGCTTGTCTCGTTTGTTTTTTATAGTTGGTCCAATAAAAGATATCACCCTAAGAAATCCTTGCCTCTCACAATAGTCCAGAAGATATATTCCAGCCCCAATCACTTTGTTTAATACATGATTACATACACACAAAATAAAAGGTCCAGCAAATTATTATGTTTTTTTTAAACAAATATCTCTAATGGTACCCATTCATGTTACATATTTAGCAACAAATTTCTTCACTTTCTTCCATCTTATAGAGGTTATACTAACCTGAGCTGAGGAATAATTTATATCGTTATTTCTGGCCTTTTATTTTGTGAACAGATTATCCACCAACAGATTCCAAAGTTACAAAATACATCAGTTCAGACTTATTTGTGAATTTCATTAACTAAATATTTTGAGTTGCACTTCATTCAAGTGGTAAACTGAATTCTGGAAATAAGTATTCTGGTTGCGCTTTCTGGGATGGATTTATAAGTATTATGGATTAAGTTCTTGGTATTGTGTTTGTCTGCTGATTTATATAACTAAGTAATGGAAAAAACACTGTATACGATATACACAATCCTCACATTGATGGTTGAATAGTAATATTATTAGTCAATGAACAAAACCAGATCACATAACCTGGCTAATTAAGGAATGTAACAAAAGTTACTAATCATACAGTCAATTGCTGAGTGTTCCTAGAAAAGAAACATTACATGAAAATAGAACTGAATAAGCACTCGCTTTGAATCTGAAAGAATATTTGTGAAAGGATTTTTCCATTGCCCCTGAGCTTTCTCAACAACTGTTAATGTCTCACTTTATATATAATATTAATTACTTATGTCAGAACCTGTCCTTGTCATCGATTGCAAAGGAAAGGGATTTCTTTTTGTGATGGGGAAGAAACATAAGAGTAATGGAAAACTGCTCTTCTGTAAAAACCGTCAAACTACATGGCCTTCTTGTCATACCTAAGCCTGGTTCAGTACGAGGACTGCTGACAGGACACCCTTGAACTGATTTATGCTATTATGTTTTGTCAGGGACTATTGGCTCTGTTAATTTTGACTATTAGCATGATTGTTCTCAGTCATGAAATTCAGTTTGTTTTTAAGAAGTCCTGCCGTATGTCCTTGTCCTTGTTTTCTCTATTTATTTAGTCAGCGTTACCTATCTTATCTCATTTATCACATAGATTATATTGCTCCAGTAGTCCTTGCAGAGCTTTAAGGCAATTTGGTCAGTTTACCATTTCCGGAGCAGCGTCATTTTTATCTTGATAATTACAGGCCTCTTGTCTTCAGTTTCTTTTGATGTTCCAAAATTAAATAAAACAGTAGAGTTAATTTTAGCAAATGTTTTCCTGTTGCTATGCTGTAACAATAATCAGTTCTACCAAGGAATAAGATGTACGGTCCATTTCTCAGCTGTTCAGGTGGAGGAACTAATGCACAAGCTGTGATTGTTCGGAGGTTCAATACAAAACAATTATGCATTAATATAAAATCATAATGAGATAATGTTCATCTTGGTGGGGTTTTTCTTCTGGAATGAAACTACTGATTGTAGCTACCGTTCAAAATGTAATATGTTTTTATGACTACTTTTCTGTTTCTTTTCATAATGGAGCTATACATATGCTTGTAATCAACCACCATATGTATCAACATTATATAGAAGGCTTCCTCTTTTCCAGTGCATATGCCCATACTATTTAAAAATGGATATTAATGGAAGGGTTTTATTACCAGGGTGTGGCAGGGCACTGTTGGTGCCTGCTACTTGAGGGATGGAACAGGAAGTAGCCAGGTGCTTGAGTACAGTGGCCATTTTGCAACCCAGGATATATAAAGCGTGAAGCAGCAGTTTGCTTCTGGCAGCCGTGAGACAGACATCAGCCAGTGGAGCTGAGGCTCAAAAATAGCTTGAAGGTTTATGGGCTGGGTCTATGGGGATGGAGGAGGCTCCAGGTCCTGGGCATGACCTAAAACTGCACCCTGCTGGGGATGGGTAGCGTAGTGGAACTGTTCATGGTGGAACAGTTCCCCAGAAATGCCAGGCAAGTTACCACCCTGGTGAAAGCCGGGTCGGGGTGCCTTATACCCTCCAGCCCCTGCACAATCCTATTTGGGGAAAGCCCAGGCCAATGAGAGGCCTGTGGCTCACGGGATCCAGCACAGTTATAAGGGAAAAAGCAGGCAAACAGCTCAGGCCAGGACCCAGAGAGGGGCCCACCGTGAGGGATGCCCACAGAGCAAAGAGGCTTGGGATGGGTCCAGGGCCTAAGGGGGAGCCAAAGGTCCCAGGGAGGGGACCACACAAATGGGGGGAAGGGCACAGCCAAGCTTACCTGCATGAGATGCCATCTGCAAGGCTTGGGCTGCAGTGTATAAGTGGAATGGAGCTGCAGAGATCCCCCTAAACACTGGGGTGCAAAAATGGGCAGCCTCCTGCCTAATTAACACCATAATTATGTATCATCAAGGTGTGGTAGGCGAGAGAGGCAGGCAGTTTGCCCCGAGATGGGTGGGCAGGCCAACATCAAACTGGCCCCAAGAGGTGACACCTGTCACACAGGGTTACATAAAGTGTTTGGAGTCTATTCAGCAATGATCAATCCTAAATATGGTCGTTACTGGGGCTACAAATGAATGTACAGGACAACATTCAGGAGCAAATATAACTAAAAAGAGGAGAAGCACATCATTTCACTCATACTTGTTTACCCTACATTCTGTGGAGTTACTCCAGGTTTGCATTCATTTAAATAGGCTAAGAAACAGGGTCTCATATAGTTAATATTTTTCCATGCTTGTTGCTTTTCATTTGAGAGCTGTGCATTACACCATCAGAAACTGGTTTGTAAAAAAGTAAAAGCATATTTCAAACCAGACAGCCTCTCATAGGCTACTTCCAATAACGTAACATTTAAACTGGAATACATGCTTTTTCCTTGCAAGTATTTACCTTTCACAGCTCCTGTGCAATGTCTGTTGTACACACAAAAAAAGCTGATATTACATCTCAAAGAATAAGTGACCTGTTATAGACAGGTTTTTAAAATACATGTTGGTCAGCGGTAGTATGTACCAGGCAGGGTAACAACATGGATTAAAACTTCTGTATGTTTTACAGCCATATAAGGTCATACGGCTGGCTGAATTTATCCAATTGTCAAAAAATGAAGGTGAATTTGGGAACCTGCTGGCTCCCTTGCAGTCACGTTGGCTTCAGACTTACAGGAGAATAGGTAATATTGCCATCACTATGTAAAACATTTAAGTTCCCCCCAGCACATTATAGGGAGAAACCAGGACAGGGTGGTACCTTACAGACTAACAGATGCTGGTGCCTACAAAAGCCTCTCTGAGCCACTTTGTCTTACATGTGGCACCCCATAACTTCACACTAATATGGAGCTAACTAGCTCTCTCTGGAGCACCATAAAAGCTCTAATGGCTGCTAATGAATGCATTGTCAGCATCTCCAGCTGACTAATCATGATCCCCTTCCAGGTCAGCACTGAAGTGCTAGACTTTATATATCTTGTCTTTGAAACATGTCCGACTCATTTTGAAATGTTTTGCACACTGTAGACATACAAATATAGATTCTGGGTCAAATCCAAGTCACTGTAAACTGATGCAGCTCTACTGGATTAGCCTGAATTATTTGGAATAGCATGTTTGGCCTGCCATCCGTTACACTCAGTGATTTACAGTTGTTAGCATTTTCACTGATTAACAGAAAAGCTTGAGGAAAGAGATTCTTTGCTAAGCATTTGAATCTATTGGCATCACATGTGTCAAAACAGATCTTTCTTTCCAATGTTACTGTTACATTATTATTATTATTATAGGAACCCAAACAAAAATTATTGCAAGGATTTTACAACGTGTGACTTGCCACAGGACAACAGATGGACAGAATTAAAAATAAAACAACAGAACCCAACAGAACCCCAAACGATTTCTCTCTCCACAGCAACCAAGTGTTTATGGCAATAACTGAGGAGAAAGAACTTAAAAAAATTATCTTGGGGAAAGAGAACTGCTTGTCCCTTTGTAGCACTCATGGGAAGATCCAGGATTTCATAAAGGGTGGGGGGTGCAGGAGCAGTGACCTGTGCTTAAGAGATGGAAATGCAGTAGCAGTGGGTGGGTTCTTCAGCTGGAAGGCAGCAGCAATAGTAGTGGTGGCAGCACATCTGCTTCTGCACTGGCAGAGAACACCAGGGAACAGGGCAGGGAGGAAGGACTCCCCTACTGCTGCTGCTGTCTGCAGCTGAGCCCAGTTCCACATGGAGCCTGTCTGGAGTGGGCAGAAGTGGTCCAGACCCTAACCCTCTGGACCTCCAGGGCAGCCAGGGACAGCAGCAGTAGTGGATGGGGGTGGGGAGGAGAGGGAAAGGAGAGCTGTTCCCACTGAGCACAGTGGGGATGGGAGAAGGAATCCTTATTTGCTTTGGAGACTTACAGAAAAGTCTCTGGCTTCTGCTCCTGTGGAGTCATCACTGAAAGGGTGGTATGACCGTACCACTGCATTCTCATAGCTCTGCCCCTGGATACACCTGACTTACTCATTGGGCAGAGTAAAACTTCATAGGTCGAATACATTCAAGCACACTTGAACACAGGGGGGTATAGTTTTCATCTGTGGCTGCATCTACCACACATGAAAACCCTCACATTTTTACAGAAATACTGTTTATATGCACGTTGGACAAACTGGATGAGGGGCTCCATATGTAAACAACTTTGTACCCCCTTAGTATGAAATGTGAAAACAAATTTCATAGAGTCCCAATTTGGGAGGCTAAGTGAAGTCACATGGGCTGAGCAGCAAGGCAGGCAAGTAAAGCTGAGCTCTGCCCTAACATCTAGTATGTTTCCTGTTTATCCTCCACCCATGTGGCTCAAGTTTCAAAAGTGAGTTTCAGGACTCTAGTTGGGTAGATCCCTTTGAGAACCAAAGGTATTTCTGTGTTATCTTTTGTCATGAATTATAAAGCACATAATGAATATCAATGACTTACATTTCATTACAGTTTTTAAAAAATCCTCCAATGAGCTAAATCTTAGGAATTACATTTACTGCTCTGTCCCTTTAAAGCTGGCTGATGAGGGTTTACAAGTCAAGAGGGGAATGGCCTGATAACACAGTTGAGAAGAAGAGAGAGAGATTGACTGATTGTCCTGGAAGGTTATGAAAGAAATTCTTGTAAGAAAAGAGAGATAAAGCCTTAGAAGCAAGATGAAGACTCCGTACAGAGAGCTCCAAGGGCAAAGAAAAGTCAAGAGATACAGCAAGGTTTCAACCAGTCAAAGAGTTCTACTGTTTGATTTAGAGTTATTATTTCATGCTATCTGTGTGATATAAGATAATCAGTTTTGTTAGATGAATATAATTATTCTACCATGATAGTTAATTTCCTCCTTTTGGAGCCCCGCAGTAATTCTATGACCCGATGGAAATGTATAATTAAAAAAAAAATACATGGTGGAATTCTACTTCCAATCATTAGACAGGACTGTACACCAGCTATTAGAGGATTCCTTTCCCTTTTGTTCTTGCAGATTTTATACAGTTAATCCAGGTTTCCTGGAAATAAAAGAAATGTAAACTACATGCAGTCATGTACTTGACAGAGATCATTCAGTGAGGAGTGGGTTAACAAAAATCTGTCAAGGATGATCTCAGAAATCCTGATTCTGCCTCCATGCAGGAAATTGGACTAGATGATTTCTTGAGGTGTCTTCTAGTCCCAAATTTCCGTGATTCTATGATATCATACCCTGCTATAGAAACATGCACACAAACAGAAGGAGAGTGTATATTGCTATGATGAATTCATGGCAATTTATTTTCACAGTGAAAATTTACCCTAGTGTTGTGTGCCAGTTTTTCCTATGGCAGGACTATGAGATATGAAACCCCAGAGGCACACCTAAACATTTAACTTCTGTGCCAGTGGCTAGACTGTTGGCAGTGGTGGTAGCAAAACCAGCAGTGCAGCAACTGCTGTTTTTGCACGCACACCAAACTCTGCACCTGGGACTTGTGCCCTGTTTGCCCCTGCCCTTAGCTATACTATTGTGAAGCCACAGAATGTTAGAGGTTTAGCGCATCCCCTCCCACATGGGAGAGAAAAGGACTGAAGCATCCAAATGTGTGCTTCCTGTCTCGCAGAAGAGCAAAAATAAAGCCCATCAGCCTGACTTCTATCCTGGGGAAGATCTTAGAAAAGTTTATTAAAGAGGCCTTCCTTAATGGACAGGATGACACCAACATCCTAAGGGATAGCCAGCATGGGTTTGTTGCACGTAGGTCTTGCTTGACCAATCTCATTTCCTTCTACAACCAGGTGACCTATCACCTAGACAAGGGAGAAGAGATTGATGTCATATATCTTGACTTCAAAAAAGCCTTTGATCTGGTATCCCATGATCACCTCTTGGCAAAACTGGCCAA
>NW_017728909.1:60235624-60280425 GCF_001723895.1 Crocodylus porosus | reverse complement strand
GGGGAGTTAAGTCCCATTAGCCCACCCCTTCCACTGCCTATGGCTGCAGGTCACCTAGGAATACCAAGGATCCAGCCAGAATCTAAAAAATGATAATCATGTGAGACTTCAAGTACTTATGGACACAATGGCCAAATGTTTCCAGTCTTACAATGTAGAGAGAAACGATGTCTTGGCCTGCAAATGACAGCACCTTGAAATAGCTACAGGGGGAATCTATTTTCACCTTATTCAATGCAAAACACAGAAGTTGATTCAAGGAGATGGAGCACTATCAGAGATGGAGCTGTCAGGATAAGAGAAACCAGAATAATCTAAAATAAATTTAACCACTTTAATTCAGCAAGCTGAGATGGCTGACATCTGAAGTCATCTGTTGGCAAAAGAATGCAATTTCTCATTGAAATCCGTTGTTATGCCATATGACCAGAACACAGTAAGAGTGCTCAGAAACCCCTTTGGCTCCGCAAGGGCATTCAGCAATGCCTGAGGACTAAAAGGGGGGTGTACAACCAGTGGAAGGGAGGAGCTATCACCAAGCTACTCCTCAGCCTGTGAGTGTAGGAGGGCTATTAGGAAGGCCAAGGCAGAGATGGAACTCAGGCTAGCGTCCAGGATTAAGGACAACAAAAAGTCCTCTTTCAAGTACATTGGGAGCAAGAAGAGGGCACCAGGCAATGTAGGGCCCCTGCAAGATGCAAACGGTAATCTTGTGGCTACGCCACACAAGAAATCTGATATTTTAACAGTTTCTTTGCCTCTGTTTTCTTGAACAGGGACCAGGATATCCCACCTACCAGAAGTAGGGACAATTGCAGGAATAGCTCTGTCAGGCCTTCAGTCAGCGCAGATGTAGTTAGTGATCTTCTGGAAGGGCTAGACATTTTTAAATCTGTAGGCCCAGATGCTCTCCACCCAAGGGTGTTGAGGGAGCTGGCAGAGGTCATTGCAGAGCCCTTGGCCCAGCTGTATGAGCATTTGTGGTCATCTGGCTAGGTGCTGGGGGATTGGAAACCGGCTAATGTGGTCCCAATTTTCAAGAACGGGAGGACCTAGGTAACTATAGGCCTGTAAGCCTCACCTCGGTGCTCAGGAAGATCTTGGAGAGAATCATCAAGGAGCACATCTGTGGGGGGCCTGCAGGGGAGATCATGCTCAGGGGCAATCAGCATGGGTTCATCAAAGGCAGGTCCTCCCTGACCAACCTGGTTGCCTTTTATGACCAGGTGACTAAATCCTTGGATGATGGTGTCACCATGGACGTAGTCTTTCTAGACTTTAAGAAAGTCTTTGACACTGTCTCTCACCCCATCCTCATCAAGAAATTAAGTGACTGTGGCATTGATGCCTACACAGTTGGATGGGTAAAAAATTGGCTGATGGGACGCACCCAGAGAGTAGTGGTGGACAGGCTGTACTCAACCTGGCAAGATGTGAGCAGCGGGGTACCCCAGGGCTTGGTCCTCGGGCCTGCACTGTTTAACATCTTCATCAGCTATTTGGACGAGGGGGTGGGAAGCATGATGTCCAGGTTTGCTGATGACACTAGGATATGGGGCAAGGTGGACATACTTGAAGGGAGAGATAGGCTGCAAATAGATTTAGACAGACTACAACAGTGGGCAGATGACAACAGGATAGGATTCAACGTAGACAAATGCATGGTGCTGCACCTTGGGAGAAGGAATCCACAGCATACATACAGGCTGGGGAGTTCCCCTCTTGAAAGCACAGAGGTGGAATGGGATCTTGGAGTCACTATTGACTCCAAGATGAACATGAGCCGCCAATGCCAGACCGCAGCCAGCAAGGCCAGCTGTACCTTGTCATGCATCCAGAGATGCATCTCAAGCCAGTCCACAGTGGTGATTCTCCCCCTCTTTGCAACTTTGGTCAGGACGCAGTTGGAGTACTGCTTCCAGTACTGGGCGTTACACTTCAAGAGGGATGTGGCCAGCCTGTAGAGGGTTCAGAGGAGGGCCACCCCCTTGGTGAGAGGGCAGCAGGACAGGCCCTATGAGGAGAGACTGGGGGACCTTAACCTGTTCAGCCTCAGCAAACTCATCAGGGGAGATCAACAGCAAATAGGTAGAGACCTTTTCTCCCCAGCACCACCTGGGGCGACAAGGAACAATGGTAATAAGCTGACAGAGAATAGGTTTAGGTTAGAGATTCAGAAGGCAATATTTTATAGTTAGGGTGGCCAAAATCTGGAACCAACTTCCCAGGGAAGTGGTCCTCGCCCCTACCTTGGGCAAATTCAAGAGGAGGTTGGATGATCACCTGTCTGGAGTCTTGTGAACCCAGCATTCATTTCTGCCTGTGGCAGGGGGTCAGGCTAGATGATCAATTCAGGGCCCTCCTGACCCTACCTACTATGAAACAGCCCAAAGTATCTAGATTGTGAAAAGCCTGCAGAGGTCATAGCAGGGAGTGACATGTTAATAAGATTTAGGGGTTTTTTTTACTGTGAAACTGAGTAGCAGCAATCAAAAAGAGTATAAATGAGACTGTTTATCTGGCTGCTTGCAAATGCTAGGGAAGGTGCAGGGGGGACCCAGAGCTTTACTTTAAACTCTGCATCCTCCCTAAGAGCTGGCCTGAAACTCAGAGGAAAGCAATCAGGTCAGGGTTTCTGTTGGTTTCCATTCCATTTTCCATTTGGTGTTTCTTCTATTTTATGCTAGATGCTCGTCAGAACCTCAGGTAGTGGAGAAACCTCTTTGGGTGTCACTGAGGTGAAAGCCCAGGTTTGGCTACAGCATGCTTTATCACTTTTAAATTTGGCCCTCACATCTGACATTGTACAGTATGGCAGGAGGTGGGGAAGCAGCAATGTGAGTCAAGGGACTGCATATCTGACACTGCATGCTGTAAACATGATGTGTCCAAACCTCATCAAAAGCATGTATGTGCAGAAGCGTATGTATCAGATTGATACTCAGTGTGCACCTGCAGAAGGAGACATGACAAAGCCTACTCTAATTTCTTCCACAGCTTGGTCACTGCTTGGATTAACTTACCTCTAAACACGTAGCACACCTGCATGATTTAACCTGCCAACTCCAACAGGAGTTTTACCTGCTTATGTCACGTCACAATTCATATCAGAATTCTAAGAGTGTCTGTGAATGTATTGACTCCAAGCTGATGTGAAGCAGGCTCTTGGCCTCACACTTGCTTTTTGCGACATTATGAACATTTATTTTCATTTGGGTCTAGAGTACAATATGGCATTCATTCCAGTATCAACCAGTATAGCTTATACTATTACTCCATCATTAAGAGATTTGCAAAATGGAAGTGTGTACGAAAAGCATCTTAAGATGCCATTAGCCCTAGAAAAAGCTGCTTCTTCAATGTTTTGAAAGTATATCTTCTACAGAATAACTTTTCAAAGTGCACAGTAGCAGTGGATCATAATGGAACTTTCTAGAATACGTCAGTACACCCTGGTCTGAAACTTTTCATCTAGATGTGTTACTTTCTAGGGTTAGTTGGGTTCATCTACCCTTGTTTTTTCGTTTCATTGGATTGCAGAGGCAGATATCAAGAAATTAAATAAATAAATGAGTCCATTGGTATTAAGCAGACAGTTATGAATCAGTTAGGGAGGAAGATACTAACCTGAATGAGCATCCAGCTGAACTGACAAAGATAAAGGTAATGCATAAGAGCTCCCAGTACAGAGCAGCTTTCCTGTGAGAGATCTCGACTAATGTAAGCCGAGGCAAGAAATGAAATCTGTAAGAAAAAGCAAACAAACAAACCACATACATTATACAAACTGGTACCAATTATAATTAAAATATTATTAAAGAAAATCAGCAAATTGTTTCTCATTTGGAAGGAAAGCTGGAATGATGCAGAGCAAATTAAAGTACCACTGAGAGAGTATTTAATAACGGCATGAAATACTTTGGTAAAAATGCATTTAATGTTTAACCTAGGGTGAAATTGTCTCCCCTGTAATCAGTGACTTTCCACTGACCTCAGTGGAGTGACAATTTCACCTACATGTTTTTAAAAGGATTTATTGTTGAGATGAACTATTATTGTCTAATCTATTTAATGGTATTTCTTTGACTACAAAAGTATTATTTTATTGAGGCCCTGATTGTACACTCTGCAGTATTCGCTTACATTGTCCCAGTGACATCATACTTTCAACCTGTTCTTGTTTACTCTTTCATAACTAGTAACAGTGATGAATAGATACGAGTCCTGGTTCCCTTCTGATTTCTATCAGTTATGACATTGGTATAAATGCACTGATATCAATATAATCATTCCTAATGTAACTGAATGTGAGTTTAGAAGCAGACCCAGAGCTTTCCTATATTTTAAATGACAAAATTGATAAAGATCAAGGCAATTGTAAACAGCACAAGATAAGCAAATGGATGTCAGCCATGAAAATGCGACAAAAACTATGACTAGGAATCATAGCAATCCCAAATTTGGGCATTTGTGGTATGACAAAGGGCTAAGATGTCTATTCACTTGGGTTTTGTGCCACCATAAAAAATTTAAACAGGCACAAGGGTGATGTCTGTTTGCTGCCTTTCTGATTATTGATAGTAGCAGGATATGCTTCTCCATGCTGCCTGTTAAGATCATAAGCAAAGTCAGAAATAACTACTTTTTTAAGGTTAACAAATGACAAAAAGAACAGGCTGACTGACAACTTTACCACTTTGCATGGGATATTTTTGCACTAATGCAGTGAGAATACTGTTCTCAGAATGAGATCACAATCGCACTCAAAAGATGTTTCTGACATTACTAGCATATTTTTATTTTATTTGATAGTTAACACATTTGTAAATCTTTGATGTTGAAAAGAAGATCTCTTCCAGGACGCCTCCTTGACAATCATTTAGTTGATAAACAACTAAGTGGTAGCATAATTCATTATCAGCTATTCATTATCAGCATTAAGAAACCTGACTTGATTAAATGCAGTAAAGTAAAACCTTCATCAGAGTCCAATTGCAAATGAACAGTCAGACTCTTCAGACAACTTTGCATTGCAAGAAACACAGACAGTATCTCTCTGCCATATTATTAATGACTAACATACTGGTCTAAAATTAAAATATACGCTGTATATAAAATACTTTAAAAATAAATATGAATGCATAAACTAAATCAAGTAAATTCAGAATTACTTTACACAAAAATATTTTTTTGGAACTGGGAAACTGCAGTAAAGTTTCTAATTTTTTCTTAACATTTCAATTGCTGACTACTTAGGCAGCCTGATACCCTACAATCATTTCTATCAGGCTAAACACCAGGAATGAAATTCTGACCCCATTCAAGTCAATGGGAAACTCCTATGCTTTCCAAGGGGCCAGGATTTCAAATCAGAATCTTGGTTGAGGGTCTGACTCTGTGCAAGTAAAGTAAGAAATCATTCAGCAGTATGTGCATCAGCCCATGATATATGCTTTCAGAACCTCTCCCCTAATGATTACAGTGTTTCTACTAGAGTGAATGTCCTGTAAAAAAGTGAGGTGCAAGGACTGAGTTAACCACAATTTTTGCAGTATTAGACATGGTTCTTGTTTTTTAATTGTTTTTAATAATAAAAACATAATCTTTTCAAAAAGAAGATGTGTACACTTTACTCAGGGCAAGATTTAAAAACAGACCACCGAGATAATTTACATACACAGCAGCAGTTCCCTAAAGCACAGCACACAATTCAAGCTGGGCCGTTTAAATGCAATGAGTAACTAACAGCGAGAAAAGAAAGAAGAAAGTACTGTATGTATATTGTAAGTCAAGGCAACCGTCTTCTGTCAGAGCATTTGTCATCAAGTATTTCTACTTGGGTTGACCAGTGAAATCCTTGAGTTCCAAGCAAAAAGATCTGCAAAAGTAAATGTCCTGTAAGAACGTAGGAATGGAAGGCATCTGCTGGGTCATCAAGTCCAGTCCTCTGCTATTACAGGCAAACACATAATATAATGCTTCTCATAAACATACAATACTTTTCATTTAGGATCAATATTAGGCTTTTATTCCAAACCACCCTACTGAAAAAATTTACTCATTTATTTTGGTGCTAACATTGTCTATTAGCTTAAATAGTTATTTTCCTTCCCTGCTGTTTAACTCCCTCATATAGATAGCAAACATATCTCGTATCATACTCTGATTTGTGTAGTTAAATAAGAAGTCAAGCACTTTTAAGATGTGTCAGAGGTGTCAAACTCACCCCGCTCATTGGGACAGATCCAGACCATGGGGTTCCTCACAAGCTGGATCCAGATGCAGTGATGGGGCAAGGGGCCAGGAGGAAAGCAGTGGGGGGTTAACACAGTCATTGATTGCCTCCTCCAACACTGACATGTAGTCCACTACGCAATGCTATGTAGACATAAACTAGATCAGGTATCATAATTAGCACCACACTCAGTCCTGGCTAATTTACCTTGCTTCTCAGAGTAATTTTAAACAACACTGCAGCATCTGGTATGATCAGGTTATATTTTATCCCATTCATCCTTATGTCTTTTATTATCCTTTCTTTCAAAATTAATTCTAAACCACTGCATACCATTGAAGTCTGACCAACGAACATATAGTGGCTTGGTTTACTTTCCTTTCTTCATCTTACAAGTACTACTTTTATAATTTTCTAGTTATACAATACCTTCCCACACTTTGTAGATTATTAAAAGATCAGCATAAAAAACTATGGAATCTAAGGGGCCAACAACTTCTTATGCCAATTGTTTCAGAATCTTGGGATAGAGATTATCTGGTCCTCGATTTGAGCACGGTATGGCATTTGACTTTTGGTTTATCTCAGTTTTCATAATTTCCACTTCCACACCATCATTCCTACTAGTAATCATGTCTTTCCTTCATGTTCACCATTATCATTCTTACTGAACCCTGAGGTAATGTCTTAACTTGGTTTCAGGGCCAAACAAACTATTTTCAATTTCCAGCCTCACTGCACAGTGGCCCCTCTTCTTTCCTTCTCTTTTTAGTTATATGGCTGAAGAACCTTTTGTTGAAGAAAACACAATTATTTCTCACGTAACATCACCATCTGAATGATCCCAGTGCCTTAAAATGTAGTATTACATGTATATAGAGATGATATCAGGAACTAATTCAAGAAGTCCAAATTCAGAATACTAAAATAATTCAATTAAGTCCCTTAAGAGCTGAATTATGAGAACAAAAAGACCTGGAAATGTTGCTTTTCCAAATCAGGTTAACATGGACAAATCAATCCATTATTTTCTCTATAGGAGTTCTATTTGAAAAGCTGGGTAAAGAGGTAGACATGAAAACAGAAGCAATTTCACAGTAAGCTGAAGCATAGCAGCCAAGCAGGAAGAAGAAGGGCTAGAAGTTAAAAACAACAAGAATAAATATTTAGAAAGAATACAAAAGCAACAGGAGAGGAGTATAAAAAAGTAGGAGATTCAAAGCTTCATGATAAATATAAGAGCTGAAATACTACCATGTGATATATTTAAAGGAAAGAAAACAATGAACAATAAGGTTGAGATGCAGCATAAAACAGTGAGAAACAGCTGCAGGGCATAGAAAAGATGACTTCCAAAAGTTGTCTCTATTTGGAAACATATTTTAAAAATCAGACCATAAAACTTCATTTACCAAACCTGTATGGTAAATGTGGACAGATAATGTGTATACAACTATCACTTGTATGATCAAATCAGCAATTAAAGATATATATTTCCATCAAAAAGTTGTGGGTGCTTCAAAATAAAAGGCATGATTTACCATAGTTACATTTTTCAACCTAAATACAGAGAATGACAATCACTAAAGCTAAATATAATAAATATGGCACACACATGCTGCTGCTAGCAGACATGGAACTGCCTCCCCCACCAAAAAAAAGAAACATGCTTTACCAGAAGCACCAGAGTGTTAATTTGACCCTGCTCTGCAGCATCTGTATAAATTGGGCACTTCAGCAGGGCTTTTTGGTGCCAAAAAGCAGCACTAAAGCACCCTATCTATACAGATGCTGCAGAACGGTGTCAAACTAACACGCTGCTGCTTCTGGTAAAGTAGGTTTGGAGAGTGTGGGGGGGTTCCCCATGTGTTTGCCATATTTATTATATTTAGCTTCAGGGATGCCATTTTTGTATTTAGGCTGAAAAATATAATTATGGTAAACCATACTTTTTTTTTTTTTTTTTAAGGACCAACAACTCTTTTTGGATATCTGACATGCAAGTATATATCTTTAATCCCTGATCCGATCATCGTACCTCTTCTAGGCATGCACTGGGCTCAGTGCTGAAGCATGCCGAATTCGAAGTAAAACATGTTTTTTGTTTGGTTTTTTTCCATGTCTGCAAGCAGCCATGAATACCACAAGGCTCTAAACTTTTCTTTTCTGTGATGTTCATTATAACTGCAAATATATTTTTGTGAACATTACCTAAATGCTGGGCAAAGAAAATCTGGCCCTTTGTACTGAAAATGTCAAAACTGATGGAGGTCAAACACTCATGCTTGATGCCCACTACAATAGCATTTCTGTTGCTTCTGGACTTATATTGTTTCAATGGTTAAATCAGATAGTGAATTTGTTTAATATGTAATGTATTAATATTTATCATGATGACACATTTACATCACCTCTGTATGGAGATGCCCCATAAATTGTAGAGAAAAATTGGAACTATTGAATTTGTTGTGGTTTAGTGTAAGAAAATTACCAAATTTTACATTTAAATAACTATCTTCCTTATTGTGGACACTGAATGTGATGAATCTGATTAATGCTAAATTAGCTACATCCTGTCAGAGAAAGGGTGTAATAACTATTGAGGATAATAGGCATTGGCAGATTCAACTTTGTGTTAAACGCAAGAGAGAACTAGATTTGTCATGGTCTTGCCAACTTGAACCAGCCAATCTCAAGACCATTCTAATAAAAAGTTTCCTTTTCCCATTACAATGAAAACTGAAAAGACCTTTGTGTTACAGGGATCTAAGTGTATCTGATATGCTATTAGCTATGTTACAACTCCTTCGTAAATATTTGATGCCTGAAGCTTTCAGTACCATCATGGTAAATGCTCAAATAAATTCACTATTTAATAAGGCACTTGAAAGTAAAATAAAGGGTTGACCTAGAATTCTGGAAGTAGAAGGAAGTGAGAACATATGGAAAACAACCAATCTGAGAGTTGCAATTTTATCCTTAGTTTTCAAGGAGTGCTGAAAAGGCAGCGCGCTTTTCTGCAGGAGAGAAGGGAAAAGAGAACACCTTGCCTTGCCCTATAGTAAGCCCCATGGATTATCTGAAGATCATTTTAACGGGCTCTGG
Source organism: Crocodylus porosus (assembly GCF_001723895.1). Taxonomy (NCBI): domain Eukaryota; kingdom Metazoa; phylum Chordata; order Crocodylia; family Crocodylidae; genus Crocodylus; species Crocodylus porosus. The sequence continues at coordinate 60,271,085 of NW_017728909.1, read as the reverse complement.
AGATAGCTGTGTCTCACAAGTCTCAATCAGAGATGGTCAACACCACTGAGGGACCTTGAGGATATTAGTGAAGAAGTAAACCTAGCGAGAGATGCATTCTTCTTCTGGAGTTTGTGACTGTAGGAGGGTACCGCTCCATGGGTGTCTGTGAAGCCCCTCCAGTCTCTGCAGTCCTCACTTTCTGGGCAATCACCCCCTCAATTGCCTGCCACTTGTTTATTACTTTTATGAGGGAGGGTACCCAGGGCTTTTAAATGACCACCAGGTGTCCATGGTCACTGTTTTATGGGCTAATTGCATGGCTCTGTTCTTCCCCTATGCCATGCCCCATGCCTTGCAGGTGGCATCTTCATTGATGTTTTCTTCCACTTAGCCCCTCCTCTGAGGTTCCTGAACCTTCACTGGTCCTACACTATCAGCCCCTGAGTCTTGGCTCTGGACCCCACCCTAGGTCCCTAGGAACCGCATCCTCTCCTTAGTTCCTTCCTCAAACATCTAGACTGCTTTAGGTGTTACCCTCCAAGCTGACCTGTTGGAGTTGCAGCCACACTGCTGAGGTGGTAGTCTCTCAGCAGGTTCCAGATCTTCCTGCCAGGCTTCTCATGTCCTGAAGGTTATACCTGCTCTAAGCCCAGCCCTCCTCCTGAGTCAAAAGACTCTCTCCATCAGGCTTAAGTCTCACCTTCCAGCTCCCTGGAGCAGCAGACTCCCAGTTAGCCCTGGCCCACACCTGCCAGCAGATTCAAGGGCTGTCTGATCTCTTAAAGTGGCCTACCACAGTCAAAATCTAAACTGAAGTTCTGAATCAACCTGTAGTTTTTTCATTGGTAGGTTACCAGAAGCAGTTAAGAAAGTAGAACAACATGCTTTATTACAAGAAGAGGGTACAAAAAACAAGTCCCTTAATGCTGTTGGTATAAACAGTTTCCCTTTCTCCTTTAGGTAGGAAGCATGTCAACATCCTCAACTGCCTTCCAAAGTTACTTCCTAAGATAGGGACATTTTACCACTGGGAGAAGCCCACCCCTTTAGGAACTGTTTGTGGATATGCCATACACACTGAACCTATCAGCATGCTGCAATACATTATTTATGACACTACTGATGAAGGATACATCAATAGCCTAATGATGTGGTATACAGTTTCCTGGAATGCTTAATTCCAGATTAATACTAAAAGCCCAATCCTAAAAGGGTCTAAATATGGGTAAGCTTGTTCAGACAAGTAATTCCGTTGATTCTAAGTCCAAGTCTTTCTAAGTTAATAAATACATATATGTAATGCTTCACAGAAATTGGTCCATAGGGATTTTTGTCTTACAAAAGAAAGTTTTTCTTTCATTATTTTAGAGTTTGGCATATTGCTTAATAGTAGTCTATATGAATCATACTCTTTTGCTCTTGTTCTGTAGGTCAGGGCAGCACTGATGTTAACCAACTGTTCTTTCTGTGTTCTGATATTAAATGCCAGACCAAAAATACCAACAAAGAATATACTGAAAAATGTGCAGACTTATGAATCTCAACAGAAATTTCAAGTCAATCTTTCTGATTCAAGTACAATACACAGCATGTCTTGAAACAGACAAATATGATACCATTAAGAGCAAAAAGTTAAGTTGCTTATAATATACAATTTATCTCTGAATAAAAGTTCACTATTTTTCTCATCCCCATTATGTATTAATAATGCAAACACTTGGGATTCTTAGCACATTTGCATGAATACCAAATTATTTTATTGTGATCACTAAATTATTTCACCGTAATAACAACTTCCAAATTGGTGCATAATTAACAGACACCTGACAAACTTCAGAGCAACAACTCCTTTGGCCTTGGTTATAACATTAATCTTAGAATCTCAGTGTATATTTTACTAGACTCTAATTACTTTGCACATGTGCAGTAGGTATGTGCAGTATTTCAATTTTCATGACATAGTAAGATGGCACAATACATTTAAAAAATAAGCCCTAAAAAATTAACCAAAACCAAATAATTTTGCAAGTTAATTCTATGATTGTTTTTCTCACTGTTTTAATATAGCCAGTAGCTCCTTTTATAGAAGAAATTCTTAAAAAACAGCAGCAGCGTTTGAGGTCATTCAGATCACTGACTGGGCATCCAGCCCTGCATCAACAACCATATACTTGCCAGCTAACCCTCTCATCTGAGCAGGATGCTTCTGTGTTTCCTGCTGGGTTCTAGTCTTGGCCCTATGCACTTCCTAATTTTGGGCTCACTGGTTAATCAGCCAATGGGCACTACCAATCAACCTCAGTTACCCTTCCTGAGCAGGTGGACATTTAATTGGACAAGCAGCACATCTAATGGGAGGAGCTTTGGCTCCATACTCAAAACCATGTCAGTTACTGCATCTGTGCTGAAAGTAGAAGTCAACTGTGTCCGGAAAAGGTTGAGTAGATTGTTTCCCTCCTGAAGCAAGTCTGTCACAGGGACCAATCTGCGTTCCAATTTCTCATCTGGTCCCAGCTCTGCATTATCTGTGCTTTATTCAGAGCAGATTACAAGATGTCATTTAAGAGGGCTATTACCCCTGGATTTTCGATACAGTGCATCTGTTTAAGTGCATAACCTCTATAGAGAAAAAAAGCTCTCACGCTTTCCCTTCAGTGTTTTTGGCTCAGTTAAAGAGAGGACAATTAGTAATAAAAGTAGACAATCACATTTTGTATGCACTACCCAGAGCACAATTAACTTACATATGTAAGCAGCAGGGTTGGAAGATGCTATGCACCTAAACAGTTTGTGCACCAGTTTGCAGATAACCAGGGTATGGTACAATCGAAGCAATAGGCAATAAACTGGGACTGGCTTTGTGTTAGGCAACTCAACTCTACTGGACTCTTAAGTGGAGTCTCCTGTATAAGGAAAACAAATCGAACAGCGGTCTTTCAACAGATTCCAAACTAATTGGCATTACATACAATAGAACATATAACAATAGAAAAGATAACATCTTGGGTAATTTAGGTGCCTGATGGAATCAACATGATAAAAGCGGGCCAAATTAAAAAAAAAAAAAAAAAAAAAAAAAGTGTTTTCTGTTGGCAACTTTTTCACTAGAGACAATACACCATAGGCTAGCCAGAGATAACAGAGATAACTCTGCTGATCTCTGTAATCATTATTCCTCATTCACATATGAATCACTTTCCATCCAATCTCATTGCCCTATACAGAGAAGTCCATCTGTTATCATTATCACCATTTTATAGACAAGTAAACTGAGACAGAGAGATGAAGCTGTTTCCCCACAAGTTTTCTAGCAGGCCAGTCACAGAGCTAGGAATAGAAATCAAGGGTAAAGTCAGATGAGGTAAAAAGGAGTAAAAACTGTGTGGTAAAAAGGAGTAATATCTGGTTTATGTGCATTAGTTGTTCCACAGCAACTGCCCATATGCCAGCTTTAACTCTTAGTAGATCAAAGAGAAACTGTGGTAAGTTAGCCCTCAATGAAAAATATCACCACACTGATTTAGCTTTCATGTAATGAGGTAATTGCTTCCTGTGTATGTGCGCCAAACACCCAGAGTCCCAGTCCAGTGCTCCCTCCACTGTACCACACCTTTGTCCTATGCAAATGATTGCGGATTGGGAAAAGATGGGAAACTAGTATCACTGAGTACAAACTCTTAAAATATTTTATAGAAGACCACCTTAGGGATCCCTGATGTATGGGATTTCTAGAAGCAAGTATGAGTCCAAATATGACTTAGAAGATTCTCAAAAAAAATAATTTCTGATTACCTGGAACTTTCTTGATACGCGGACATCTTGCCTATAGTGCTTGCTTTCCTCTCACTTCTCTCCTCCTTCCCTCTCAACCCTCTGGGACCAGATATAGGCCCCACTTGGGCTGCTTTCATGGACAGGGACTGTAGCATCTCTTTCCTTTTGTCTCTTCCATTTTTGGCTGGTCCTCAATGAGAGGCTTGAGACAAAAGATAAAGTGGATACAGAAAATGCTGAAAGGGGACCTTGCTATTTCCCTGTGGACATATGCTTAGGCTGAAGCTGTCTACGTGCACCATTGTATTTCTCAATGGGAATGCCTTCTGAGTCTGAACTTCTTTCACAGATCAGGAACAATGATCTTGCCATAGCTGCATAAGAACTTAACAGCTCTCTACTGAATTCTAAAATCTTACTGGTGGTAGCCATACTACCTACTGGAAAGACATGAGCCCTAGACATATAGGAAAAAAGGATTTGCAGGCTCTTGGTGCTTCATGTGGTAATGCATAAATAAGGTTTAGTTTGAGTTTTTTTTAGTTTCTCCTACTTTCTTGTATTCCTATCTAGTCTACAAGGACAACTGTTCTGTTACTATCTTCAGATGCAAGACAAAGGGATAAATTAAGCCTTATATATTGAAACAGCATAGCCACCACTACATGGTGCCCTTGGTGAGCTGATTAGCACTGCTAAGTAACAAGGCCAATTAGCCTATCCCTTAAGCTAACTAGCCCACCCACACAGAGACAACTATTCTGCTTCTGAATTCACAGGATTCAAAGGCTTTCAGCAGTGCACCATGCATAATGATGCCACCATGGGGGACAATAAGTTCAGTGTATAAACTAAGTCTATGTCTTTTGAATTTTGTAGACACAGTCTTAATGATCTGTCTCCATCTACTGGTTTACAAGGGGGAATGACACAAGTATCCAGAATGGTGTAGATAAGGGGATAATTTAATTGAAGCAGCTGGATTTTGTCTGATATATGCACTCCTGAACATATTTAATAGAAGTTACAGAACAGGTAAAAGAAAAATTATTTTTAAGACTATAATAAAGGTCTACAGTTAATTCCTCGGTTATACTCTTATTTGTAAACCAAGAAACTATGAAAATGTTGGGATTATTTGTACAACTAAATCAAATGCCAGAGTACTGTCAGAAGAATATTCAGTACATTAATGTGTGCCAGCTCTTACGATGCTAGCAAGTTCACAGAGCCGGTTTCTCGGAACTTAGGTTCCTTATCTAAAACAAAAAGTAAACAGAATAACGGGCTTTCCTCTCTCACACTTCTGCATAATACTAAACCTTTGGACTGTATCACTTAATGAGAATACTGGCTCTTGGTCCCACACTGATCAACCTGAACCAGGAAGTAATGTAGAGTAAATCCACTGTGAGCCTCAAAAAGATCTTTCTCTTGATGGGAAGGGTTTTTTTTAGGGCATATTGCAACAAGAAAACCACACATATGATATCTGATTTAGGAGAGTAAATTGCATTAAGTAACGTCCTAATATTTTGTGATTTATCTCCATTGCATGTCAAACTCACTTAGTATAGATATAAAACTTAGAAAGAATCTGTGTACCAATATTTTAAACAAGAATTTAAGTTCTGCATTGAGTCATGAAACGTGTCTGACATAGTTACAGGTTCAGGATAACTTGTAATTCTAACATAAATCTAAGAAAATAATTAAAGCAACAGACCCAATTTTGAGGGCACCTTAAATTTACTGTAATAAGAGATACTAGAATCAAGTTAATAGTCTTACAGAATTCAGTATGTAGTTCACTGAAGCTTTGGGTTTTGCTTAGAGCATAGATTTGCTTTCTCAATCTCAAACAGAGATGTTTTCTCATCTAGTTGGAATCTGTCCTTCAAGTCACTGTGTATGTGAGATTAAGAAAAAAAATCACTTTTTTCTTGAAGAATCTAAAATATTTGAAGAAATCCATGTTGGTTTGTTTTTTAAATGGAATAATTAGTTGATAGTAAAGTATATTGTATAATGTAGGACCAGGTTCCATTTGCTCTATTAAATATCCAAGTTGACCTAGGTGTCTAAGTTGAATCCTACTCTGTTCAAGTTCTTGAAAATTCATTAATGCATCTAGATTTATAATACAGCATCATTTTACTATGGATTTTTTGCCACAGACAAAAAATAACTTCATTGTACCTTCCCACCGATTTCACCATTAATTTGTAATTGCTACTATGCAGAAAAACATATAATCTGCTCAAAGGGAGTGTCAAATAAGAACAGCTTAATGCTAATGACTTGAATACCTATTGACAATTTCCACTGACTTATAAAAATGGTTATTTGACTACGCTTCTTTTGTTGCTGTTCTCATGCTCCTACTTAACGCTCTTATGTTTCTAATAACTGTGTTCCTGTCCCCAACAAACTTTTTGACATTTCAAAAGTTTTCCAGTTCTGCCCCATGATGAGACCAAGGTCTTTTAAAGTTTTGCATTTGGGGTGAAAAACCAGAATGGCCAATAGTTTGGTGGCTAATAGTTCAATAGTTCAGTGACCAGGACCCTCCCATAGTAGGTAGGAGGCCGAGTTTCAAGTACCTGTTTTGAATTATTTAAAAATATAAAATGTGTCAATTCAGAAAAATAAAATGAGAGTATAACTGTCCCTGGCATGGAGATATACATATAACCTGGAGGAAGCACCACATGTTCTACATCAAGGTCATTAAAGACATCTTGCTGTTAATAAAAATCCAGTTTCCATTCAAAACTTACTAGAATTAACTTTTTGGCCAAAAACTTGTAATGACTTGTTTATGTATTCTTCTTCCTAGTCTTATGATAAATTTCCTTACACTTTTTTTTTTTTTTTTAAAGAAGTGAATTTTTGCTATAGAAATAATTCCCTTCATAGCAGTAGATCAAAGTTTTAGAATCTGCCCTTCAGGTTATATGCTTTTGGAGAAATTAATGCTTTGTTTTAAAGATGTTTCTTTCAAGCATTTTTAATCATGGACCTTAGAGAAGTGGGGTTCCTCGCTGTGAAATGCAATTGGGCATCAACATTCATTTCACTGGAAGTATATTTTGTCTGTATTTTGTTTATTTACTTAGTACAGATAGTTTTTCTGTAACTAGTCGTGTAATATAATATTTGTTATATTACACATGTGGGTAGCTGTGTTAGTCTGAAGACTGGTACTATGTAGGGCAGACTGGCACTTTGGACACCAACTGGTTTAGAGAGGCATAACTCTCATAGGCAATAACCTACTTCATCTGGTGCTATGAAGGACTGACAGAAAGAAAAAGACTTATGTCATTATTAGTATTAGAAGAGTCATTTGAAGAGGCAGATTTACAATAGTACTGTACCCTATTCCAGATGGATGTAGAGAAGCTACTTCAGGTTTCCTCCATTCAGAAGCAGTTTCTTGATATTTTATCATAAAACCTCAAAAATCACGTCAAACTCAATTCACTAAAAGTGACTGTGAAGATGTGACTGATACAGGCTAGGTACAGACATTCAAAAAGCTCAAGGTGGAATCAATCAAAGTTACATAATGTTTTATAAGCAGCATAGTTTAGACTGGCAGCAAACAGAACACACATTTGGCCTTTGGTGGTGGTAGGTAATCTTAGACTAGGTTCCACCATTTTTAAACCAGTCTGTGCAGGTCAAACTTCTGCTCTGTTATAGGCATAACGTGGTTTTGCATGTCGAGCTTCTGTTCTGTTATGGGTATAGACTGGTTTCCAATCACTCATACAGGTAAAGGTATAATGTACCTGGTCATAGTTACATAAATATCTGTGAGATTTCTTTTTACCAAATGTTTTATGGCAACGGTCATTTTTGGACAAACTCTGCAGATTCCTATCCTATTACTTGGTGGGAAACCAGCTTAAAAATCTGTAAAAGATTGTGGCTTATCAAGATGATAAAAAACTCAATATTTAAACTATGAATGGACTGAATTCACCAATAAAGTTACCTACCAGGATATAATGAGTATATTGGAATGTATTCTAAAAAATGTAGAATGTATCCAATGCAAGTCAACTACATTATTTTGCACAGAGCCTTCTTCTTCAATTATGTGGTAACAGTTAACACTCCATTCTGCCCTCAATGAGCAGGGTGCAGGCATAAGATGGGGGGCGGGGGTGGAAATTGACTATAAAAGAGATACTTAAGTTCAAAGAGCAAACTTGGTTAGTCAAGGAAAAGTACAGCCACATTTACAAAGGCAGTGAACAAACTGGAATAGCTTGATATTGCACTTTGGCCTTTTGGAAAGCTGTTCTTTCTGATGTATTCAATATCAAATAATTAATAATAAGCTACAAATGGGTCTCACAGGGCACACACGAGCGTAAAATATATAGTAGGTCACAGAGAAAATATCTATTATGCAAATACAATATTAATGTAAAACTGAAGAGCCAAATTCAGCCATTGGATGTTTTCATATATGTTGCCAAAATCAATGTAGGACTGTTTATTAGCAAAATCTCAACCTATATGTATGCCTAGTATGAAAGAAAATAATCCAATATTTTAGTAAAGATGGGCTAAACCTTGGAGACTTTTAAACTCAAAAGTCAAGCATTAAAGTTGTCCTCAAAACAGAAGTCCACAAACTTAGATCTGGTTCTTGCAAATAATGGGTCTCAGAAGTATGAATGCAAGGTGTCACTGGGTTCCATGAGCAGTCATCAGTAGTTCAGTGTCCAGTTGGGAGGTGATCAAGTGGGGTTCCCCATAGTCTAGTATCATTTAACAACTTTAATAATGTAGGTGATGGGATTGGGTGCACACTTAGCAAATTTGTAGCTGATAACATTGGGATAAGTGGCAGACTTTAAAGCAGGTGTAAGCAACCTTTTCTGGCTGTAGATCAGAATGTCCCACCCTGAGTCACACAGTACCAGCCAGCAGGTACTAGCACACAGCTGTTTGCTGCCACTCTTCCCTGTGGCAGCACAGGAGGAGCACCCGCAGCCGAAGCCCCCCCGCTACCAAATGCTGTCAAAGCCCCAAATTCACAGCCAGATCCAATGGCTCTGCAATCTGTGAACCGCAGGTTGCCAACCTCTGCTGTAGAAGGGAGGGCTAGGATCCAGAATGACATGGATAAATTGGGGCAATGGCCCAAAAACCATCAGATGAAATTAAAAGACAAGTGCAAAGCCCTGTACTTTGGACAGAATACTAGTAGGCAGCCACTGATCCTTCTGGATCACAGTATATGAGTTAGAGGTCACCAGGACCTTTGACATATGTGCCTAGGCAGGAATATGGAGGAATGAAGGCTGCCCAGAAGCCCCGCTTTAGCCCACTGAGACAGAATCGAAAGACCAGGCTGAGTTCAGACACTTGGTGCCTTGCTGGCTGTAGTTATATGCACGTCTGGGAATCAAACCCAGGTCTCCCACATGACAGAGAGATTCTACCACTGAACCACAACACTGGAGCGGGAGGGGGCGTTCAGTGATAGAATAATTTATTGTCCAGTCTGTATTTGTCCATAAATGACTAGACTGCATTACTGCAGAAAAGGACCAAAGGGGTTACAGTAGAGCATAAGCAGAGTATGAACCAACAAAGCATACTGGACTGTATTAACTGGGGTGTTCTGGGTCTATATGTCAGAAAGAAATGAAGGCTTGGTATTATTTTGTAGGTTGGGAAGGAAAAATCCCTCCTTTTCTGGTGGCATGAGAAGAGAAATGAATGGTTAAGAAGTAAATTGCATAGGGGCAGCTGGCCAAATTACTGCCAAAATTCTGTACAGAGCTATCAAGTTTGTGTTTAAGTTCTTGACAAATGTGATTTTTGCTTTTTCTAAATTTAAAACTAAAAACGTCTATCATTCTGATCCAGAAAGGGGACAAGAAAATCAATCAATCAGTCAGTCAATCAGTCAGTATGACTCTTGAACTGTTATGCTGCATAAATAAAACAATAAAATAGTATTTAAAGCATTATGCATAAAGAACATTAGCTGGTAAAAAGTGCTGTTGGTTTATAATGCAAACGGTCTAAAGCTGCTTGCAGTGCTGGATCTTGCTTACACAGAAGAGCAGTTAGCCCTTGCTTTTTAGCTATCAGGGCACAGGCAAGGACCCATGCATTAGCAATCATGACAACAATGTGGAGACCCCATTCACCAGGTCCTCCATAGTAGGTGGGCTACCTGGGAATCAGCATTCTCCCTTCCTCCCTTTCATTAAAGGCTATTAAACAGTAGAGGTGCACTGATTCATTGGTCCCATATTGAATCAGCACTGATATAAGGAAAATTGGCTGTACTGAAAATTGGCTTTTTTTGGCCGACGTCGCCAATAATGTGGCCAATAAATGCCCTGTTCATGTGCAGCCGCAGCACAGCACGGAGGCAGCCAAGAGCGCAGACCAGCAGTGTGGAGAGCAGCTGGGTCCAGCTGGCAAGTCTGTTGTGAGGAAAGGGGCGTGGAGAGAGAAGTGGCGTAGCGGGGCAGGTCAAGACACCAGGAATGAGGAAGGGAGTGGGGCTGAGGCTGAGGCTGAGGCTGGGGCTGGGACAGGGGCAGGCACTGCACAGCCTGGGCAGAGCAGGGAACAGAGCCATGAACCTGCCACTGTGCACACTCCAGGAGGGCATGGGGGCCATGTGCCCAGATGTGGGCACAGAACGAAGGCTGGCTGGCACTGTAGGCTGGGGCAGTTTCAGGCTCTTCCCAGTGGGGGCTGGAACCAGGATGCACTTGGGGCAGGTGGTGGCAATGTTGGGAAAGCAGTTGGGGAGGCTATGGAGAATTTTGGGGTGGCTGCTTCCCCCTCCCCTTGTATCCCTCTCCCAGTTCTGCTGCTGCCCACCCCCAGCACAGCCTGGCCCAACCCCCTGCTGGGAAGAGCTGGGCACTACCCTGACCCCAACCTACAGTGGCAGCCCACCGTGCCCCATGTACAGATCTGAGGGCACACCCCACCCATGCTCTCCCAGTGTGCGCACAGAAGCAGGAGCTGCCACCCCTCCCATACCCCCTAGATGAGCCACCTGCAGTTCCGTCCCATGCCCCACCCCAGCTGGGCAGCACCTGCTCCTGCTCCAGCCCCACTCCCTCCCTCACAGCAGGGGCCTTGATCTTCCCCCCCCCCACACACACACCTTTTCCTTCTCCCCTGTCCCTTCTGTCATGTCTGAGTTTTACCTGTCGGTTAGAGTGCCGATGCCAGCAAAGCAAAAGACTATAATAACTTAGTAAGGACGCAGGCCATAAAGACCCCTTAGCACTAGTAGCCTTTATTTCTTTGCTAAAAGAAGCACTGCAGTTGGAGTTTGTTAAAAGTTTGTTCTCCACACTTAAGGAGCTTGTTGTCTGCAATCATAAGTATTGCAGGTGCCAATCATAAGGTTGACCTTTTGAACCCGCTGAGGGCAGCCAGATGAATAATGTATCTAGGTCAAATGAATAGGTATCTAGGTCAGATGAATATGTATCTAGGTCACTGTGTAAGAATGTAATTGGCGGTCGGTAAATATTCACAATTGGCATGAAGTGATTGGTCACTGCTGACTATAACTAAAAGCAGATTCCCACCATTAAGCGGAGAACTCCGAGCACACTAAGGAGACACAGTCAGCAGACTGGCCACCTGCAGACACCTTCTCCCCGCCAGCCATTCTTCATTTGGCGTATCTTGTTCACCAGTTCATCTGATGGTCTCGTCAAAGAGCTCTCGGAAGTTTACTGATCGAAAGTGCATTATAATTTTTCCCTGTGCATGAACTGTTGACCAGTTCTGGGACTACTGAGTCGGGCAGCCGCACCTAGCCTCCGGGTTAGAAAGCAACGGCTCGGCTCAGGAACCCCATGAACCAACAGACCCCTTTAGACCGTTCTGTTTTATGCACTGTAACTGAACAAGTCAGCTATCCTGGCTACACTGTGACCATCAGTAGTATAAGTACAATAAACCTTTCATACAACCAATACGCTTCAAGCCACCTGACTCCTACTCTCCGCTACTCCCCACCTGTCTGGTCATCTATCCTTTCTGCGCCAAGCCGCTCGTGCCGACCCAGGCTCTCAGGTCAAGGGTACACCGGTTACGAGGTGCAACACCTTCCTCCACAACAGACTTACCAGCCGGATGCCACTCTCGAAGCTGCCTGGCTGCTATCAGAATCAGATCCGTATTGGCTGACATGGGCTCTTCAGCCCCAAGGACTGGGATCAGGTTCTGTGCCACCCCTGCCCAGGAAGCATCACTGTATCTGAGTACACTCAGTTCATGTTTTTCTCACCAAACAGAGCTAGAAACATATACATTTGAGATTTTGCAGGACAGTTAGTTATGCATCAAAAAGGAAGTCCTACAGTAAACAGTTAACAGAATACATATTTGCATCATAAAAGATTCAGTCCTCCAGGCAGCTAACCACAGCTCTGTGCAGGGTTAAGCTCCTTTTGGCCCTTTGCTAAGATTTGCCAATCTAGTCCCTGGTGCAAATTATTGTAACCTGAGAAGTATTCTTAATTTAGGCCAGCTCAGTGGTTTCAGGGGCACATTGTGGCTGGTGCAATTGACAGGGATGTTTCAGTTGTATGCTGTATGCCAGCTGCAGAAAAGGGGGACACAGCTCAGAGGAAATATTTCTGCGAACATACAAGACAAAATTAATGCAACTCAGCAGTGGATTTGGTCCTAAGACTTATTTCCCTGATGTAGGAAGTAGTCACCCTATAACATAAGCATGGCTGTCTCTGAAGCCTGAAATAGTTCTTATATTTATTGCATATCCTAAAAAGGTGGACTTCAGGGTCTTACCTCTGATAGCACTTAAAGAGAGATGTTGAGTAACTCCAAGGAAATCATGGGAGTTATACACATATAAAATGATGCACAAGTTATACCCATGCATAAAACAATTATACAATTATACAGCAGTTTTACACATTGTATAAATGAAATACACTGTCACTGAATCCATTCCTAATGTTTTATACTACGCAGACATTTTTCTTTTCCTGTAAAGGTTTAAACACTAAGCAACTTCTGCCACTTGCTGTTATTATGTCACCACACAGCAAGAAAAAAGCAAAGCATACCAAATTCCAGCAGAAGAGTTGCAAAGGGCTGCACAGCACTGGTGTCTTTCACAGAACATTATGCCAACAACCACACATTCAAATGAGATAATCTAAAGTGGCTTTAACAGTGAGTCTGAGTGGAGACATGCTGCTGGAATGAGATGCTTTTTTCTACGAGTGCTTCCCCTTCCCCCATCCCACCTCTACTCTCCCTGTCATTGCTAACTGGTGCCGGTTCAAACTGGCTAGCTCCAGCCCTAACAGCATCTTCTCTCTCGGAGCTTTTGTTCCCAGTTATAACACAGCACTACTTCTTGATTCCAAGCAGTTCGGATAATTAACCTGCAAACTGCCAAATTTTGCAGGGTGTCATTTAATAACGTGACAATGACCTAGAGCTAAACAATCACATCTTTTAATGCAGATTCTTCCAAACAGTTTTATTGTAGTTGCAGCACTAGCTATTTATAAATTCTCTTGCCATTGGTAGAGAAATGGCTTTAGTCCCTTAGCTATTTGTATTTAATACATTTGAACTGCATTTATTATTTCTAATTATGTGAGCCACTGAATCAGCTTTGCAGGAAAAACAAAGCCTATTTCCAATAGCAAAAAGCAGTTAGTTTCAGAGGTATCTTCTATTTCATCACGTCAGATGAGAAAAGTGACTGGAAACATTTCAAATCTATTTTAAAACATTCTTTTCTTCATGAAGGTTACAAAGAGAGCAGTTCCCAAACTGATTAAAAGTGGACTTTTTAAGAAATACATGAAACTTATAGAATTAAAAATATACTTTTATGTTCTCTTCTAGGACAATATGGAAGGCTTATCAGATATAATGACCTTATGGCTCTGGCCAAATTATGTTGTTTAATTATCACATTAAAGCAGATGCCTAGACCTTGAATTACAAGTGACCATTCTATGCAGTGGCTAATGAGCTGATTGACAGAGAACAGGCTGCTGTGATTTCACTGGATGTTTAGTTTGCAATATACTGTATTGCAATGGACAATGCTGACTAAAAAAAATACCAAGGATCCAATGTTCAGTGTGATATAAATAACCTGCCTGTGCTGAAAGCAGGTTTATTTTGCTAGAAATGTTTTAAGCCCTGATTGTGCTTGTGTCACTCTGGTAAAGACAGAGACCACTTCTCTCTAGATAGCACCAGCCAAACAGAAACACATATTTAAACTGTTAAAAAAAGAAAAGAAAAGCTGTTTGTGGGCTGATAGATGTTTAGCCCCTTTTACATTCCCTCCTCGAGGTGATTGCAGTTCCTCTGCAGTTCTGCCACTGCAATACTGGGAGCTGTTTACATGATTTAGCTGGCTGAAAAAGATGAGTATTTCTTGTGAATCTGGGGTGATTTCACAGGGGGGAAAAGTCATGGCAAAAGCCAGCGATGCAAAGAAATAGCTCACATAAATATACACTTAAATCTAATATTCAAGCAAAATAGTCCAAACACAATAGTATCATGTATGTGCATATTATTACATTGTAAACATTAATCTACCCAACTCATTTTGATATTTCTAAAGCAACTATGTACCAAATCGACTTTCAAGAACTAGATAAAGGCATTTTTTATTCTGCTCCCCATTTCTTTACCTTTCCAGAAGGAGAGTATACCACTCCTTAAAATACAAGCCAGAACCAAGTAATGCTGTCCTTTATCACACATCTACAACTAGCCTCCATTTCAGGATGGCTTCAGTATTTAGCCCCAGCCTTATTTCACAAGTTTGTTATGTGATGGTGGAATGTTTTCCCTAAAAGCAAAGCATTTTGAACTCAACGGGTTTCCCTGCTCTTAGTCATACTAATTATAACATATTCTACACTAAAAGAAACCAAAACCAAGATCAAATCATCCCAACACCTAATGGTAAACTCATGAACACTAGTAGTTTACATGTGCTGAAAGCACTTTTCACCTATAAAGAAAAGACAAGACTTTCATTCCTTACTTTATGCTTTATTTTGTTTAATTTTTTTTAACATGGCCTATTTAAATGACAGGATATTTGAAATTATTTATATGCTCTGAATTGCCAGTCTGATGCTACCATATTGCTCCACCTTACTTAGTTTCCAAGAACTGATGAAGGAGAGAAACAAATGGCACATGTTTAAACTCCTACATTTCCTTTGTACGCCATTACAAACACTGGGGTAGGGAAATGGGGATTTTGTGGGAGTTGGGCTTCTTGCACCTCGACAATTCTTGTCACTTGAGGTGGCCTCTTTGGGCCACTGGCACCTGGCATAATTTAGAATAATGTTTTGATTATCCACATATATAACTTTCTAATTTGCAGAATAAAAATGTGTAATATGAAATGACAGAGACCTATAGTACCCTGTGCAAATGACTGACTTCAGATACATGGGCACAGTTCCTTAGCTGTAGTCACCTTTGTTTCACTTTGACCAGAGGGTCACCTGGCTATCCAGCAGGACACCTGGGCCTATACATCTTCTTGCTCCCAGCAACTGAAAAGAAGCCAGGAGATCTTCATGGGGTGGAAAGCATGGCTGACTTTAACCTCAGTCTCTAAAGTTTAAAGCAGATTTTTTTTCTTAACTACATATACAGTCATTAAGACCCCATCTGTATGCCTTCAAATGGTCCTACATTGTAACTGATCCTCATTACAAACATAAATTTATCTGCCATGCAAAACAGATGTTCTTTCAGTATTACATGCTACATTGTTTATGCCACAAGTATACATTCATATCCTGAGGTTACAGATAGGGCAGTTGTACTCAAGAAATTAATCCAAAATTACCGTGAGCTACCTTGCTTCTTTTTCTTTATAATGACTAGTCTCAACTGTATTTACTTAATACTTTGTGTTCTGCTGCTTGTAGCACATTTCCAGGTATTGATGTTAAAGTACAGGTTGAACACTGATTGCCAAGTACAGAATGTTCATTCAGGATTTGGAGGAGGGGACGGGAGAATGTCTATCATTTAATTGCTCAGGTACAATCATGTAGAGAACTGTCCATGTATAATGACTACAAAAACACATGAATGAACAGGCAGAAAACACTCAGCATTCACATCAGTAACATGTGCAAAGAGTGCCTCTTAGTGGACACAAGTTCAATGTGAAACTAAAAGCAGTATCTAATAAGTAGCAGTGAAAGTGGAAACTATGGAAAACCCCTAAATTATACCTCAGGGAGATCTCCATCAAGCCTTTTTCAAGAAATGCAGCAATTCACATAATTTTACATATTTTTAGACAATAATGTGCACATCCCTATGAAAAAAACCCATGTTAGACATAGGGCTTTCCTGGCAGGGCTTTTTTTTTTTTTTTTTTTTACTATGCATCTGTGTATAAGGACTATCGTAAAAAATATTCAAGGCAAAACTGTGAGTTCAACAAATGTTATAGCTTTTGCAGCACTGGTTCTCCATACGGTAGTCAGAACTAATGCTGTTACATGTCTTGCAAATATTTTGAATCTAAGCAGAGTTTAACCAAGAACTTCAGGTCACTCCTCAAGTAATGAAACCATCTGAAAACACTGACAGCATGTTATTCAAATCCCCAATTCATGGTCTAAAACTCTTTGGAACTTAAGTAAAGATTTGATCTAAAATGAGCAAATTAAAAATAAAACCTACAAATATATTCAAGGCACAGGCACACCATTCAACCACTTAAAATGGCATTTTTCATCTGATAAAGTAGGCCATCACCTGAAAAAGCTTTTGCCTTTCTGAATGAGTTTGTCCAGAAGCGGGCAATTATTTCAGCTGGAGAGCTGCTTACCTAGTTTTGGCAAGCTGTCAAAGGTCATATGGGTAGCCTCACCCCCTTGACTGGTGCCCTGACTCCTGGTTTTCATCTTGAGACCTAAAGCCCTGCCTCCTAACCCCTGACCTGTGCCACCAGAAGTCCCCTTACCCCCAGAAGTACTGCTATCAGCAAGGGAGTTTGCCATCTCAGAATCAGAAAGATACTAAAATATATTCTAAAAAGCAAACATATACTACAACATTCATTAATTTGATTTCAAAACATATTTTTGTCCTGACTTGCATGTGTTTGTGCAGGGTACATAGAGGAGACTATAATAGTCTATAGACTATGAATAGACTATGAAGTCCTACTCTTGTATATTGTGGGGGTATGGGTGGATGGGTATATGTTTGTGGGGGCTATGGGTGTGTCCTACCTTTCCACCTGCTGCTGCCATTTCCCTTGTCCACCCACCCTCCAAGCCAGCTCCTCCAGCACCACACAGTTCCCAGAATGCAGCAGGAGCCAGCCCAGCCCAACACCACACAGAACCAGTCAAGAATTGTGAGGGCCAGGCTGGGCCAGCTCCTATAGCTCCACAGGGCTATGACCTATGTCCTATAGCTCCACAGGGCTATGCCTTGTGATCCGGTGGAACCACATGGTGCTAGAGCAGCCGGCAGGTGTGGGGGGGAGGGGGCAGGAGAAGCAATGGTGGTGGGTGGGAAAGTAGGGAAATGGCAGCGGCAGTAGGTGGGAGCACAGTGACAGCTGGATGGGAGTGCCCGGCCCACACAAGTGAAAGGCCTGGCTGGCAGGGGCTCTACGGATCTGGGCTGGGCTGTGCCAGCAGGGAGAGTGGGAAGCTGGCCTGGCTCCATAGAGCCCTTGCCAGCCTGGACCCCCACTGGCCCTGGGGCACTGGTGCAGGACCCACGCTTCCACCCAGCACCCAGCTGTCGCTGTGCTCCTGCCTGCTCAGTGCCACTTACCCACCTGCCTGCTGCCATTGCCACCACCATTTCCCCACTTTCCTGCCAGCCACTGCCACTTCTCCCCAAACCCCTGCCCACCTGCCAGCTGCTCTGGCACCACGTGGTTCCCAACTGCATCACTGGGACCACAGGATGCAGCAGGAGCTGTCCCGGCCCAGCCCCAAGGATAAGGTGATTGCCAGTGGTCCCGCCCCCACACACACACACATTATTAGCCAAGTTGCACTCCTGGAGGGAAGGAGGCAGGGAATGGCTCCAGGGCCATAAGGGCTGGGGGTGGTGGTGGGGAAACAGGGCTAGGCTGGGCAGGCCTTGCTGCTGTGGCTGCTAGGTCCTGCCGCCCCGGGGTCTTGCTGCTGGCTCCTCCTGGGTCCTGCTGCCACTGGTGCATAGTCATCTTTGACAGGCTTCCAGGGGCAGATAATTAATTTTCTAAATTTTTTAGGGGCCCTACAGGCCAACTAGAATGGCTTGGTGGGCTGGATCTGGCCCACAGGCCATATTTTGCCCACCTCTGAATTACTCTCTAAAGAACCACTCTGCACTGCCTTCTCTTACAATATGAAGACGAAAATGACAGGGTGGTCTAATACATGACAGCACCAAGGAAATGGGGGGGCAGGGGAGGTTACTGCTGCAAGATATAGTCCTGCAATAAGAGGAGCCAATTTGGTTTTTAATAGGTTGCTCATCACTCACTCTTGCTAGACATGGCCAATACTTTTCAGTGCCATAGCACCTATTTTACTGGTGTAATCGAATTACCAATTTCAAGTTAAAGAAGGGCCCATATAAAATTGTTATGCTGAAGCAAATACAAGTTTTAAAAAAGTTCAGGGCCAGATCCAAACTTTCAGGCCTATGTCTAATGAAGACTTATTTTTCTTTCCTGATGACCCAATATGTTGCTGTTTACATCTAAAGAAAAATGTGGCAAAACCTTTAAATTAATGATCTAAACTATACTGATGAAAAACAGTTTTGTGGAGACAAAGGGCCTTCTACTGACACTGGAATGATAAGCCTGTAAGCCAGGGGTGGGCATAATGCAGCCCACTAGGCCATTCTATTTGGTCCGTGGCGTCCCTAAAAATTTTAGAAAATAAATATTAATCTGCCCTGGACTGCTTGTCATGTGGCCCTTGATGGCTTGCCAAAATTCAGCAAGCAGCCCTCTGCTCAAAATAATTGCCCACCCCTGCATAAGCAATGATCATTCTGGTCATACCCAAACAAGTGTGGCTGTACATTTTGTGGTGCCGTAGACATGTCTGCGGTGCCACATACTGCACATTCAGCTGTTTTCTGCGCTGCAAGGCAGCAGCACAGGGTTGGGTTTTTTTGGACCCCTTGGATATCCAGGGGGTCCAAAAAAACAACAAAAAACCACACACACACAAAAAAACAGAGCAGTGCATGTGGTGACAGCATGCAGTACTCAAAAACAGAGAGCCTGGCCAGCCAAAGCCACATTCCAGCTGCTGGATAAGCAGGATTGTGGCTGCTACTACAGGCCCAGGAGACCCCAGAACCCCAGATAAGGCTGCTGGGGCCAGTCCAGTGCTAACCCCAGCCTCCCCTACCCCACCTGGGATAACTTGCCACACACCAGAGGGTGCATAGCACAGGCACTCCCCAGGGACAACTAGCAGCAGCACAAGGTATCCTGCTGGTAGTTGTCCCTGGCAAACCAAATGTCCACGCTCATATGGACGTGGCCTCTGTGGATAAATTTAGGATAAACTGGCCTTAATTTGATGTAAACTATAGATATCTGAAGATGTAGCTGTCCCACTACAGGAATCCCAAGGAGAGAAGCAACAACTATTTAGTATTATGGGAAAAATAAGCTATTGTTTGAAAAAGCAGTGCGTTTCATCTTTATTTCCCATAGAAAAGAACGGTTTAATCAAAATGCACTAAGTCTAAAAGAATTATCAGTAAGCGACAAATGATAAACCTACATGGCTTACTTTTCAAAACAAGCAAACAAACAAGCCCAAACCCTAAGTGTCCATGCCTTCCACTGAATTTATTATAAGCCAATACTTTATTCTTCCTCTAAAATGGAGGAAATAGGACATGAAAGCTCTCTAAAAATACATGAGACTTTATTGACACAAGTGAATGAAATTGCTTCTTCCTACAGGGCACTTACACACATGTGGGGAGCCTGCTGCAATGTGCTGGAAACCCAGTGCATTGGAGCAGACTCAATTAATCGAGTCTGCTGGAGCACTGAACTTGACACGCTTTAGCAGCCTTGCACATCACATGCATCAGCGGCGCAGCATGTCTCCGCACTGAGAAAATGGCAGTGATGTACTTTGAAATAAAACATGTTCAATGTGCTTTAGTTCAAAGTGCCCCACTGCCATTTTCTCAGTCAGGGGACACACTCTGCTGCTGATACACATGATGCATGGGCACTTTCAATTAGCACAGCTCCCTAATTAAAAACGCCTGGTGCCACATCAGAAGCACATTTAAAAATGCCTGAATTAAAATGCCTTTGTATCATGCTTTACAGATATTTCTTTCTTCCCTGAATAGAGACTTTGTTCATAAATATAAACTAAAACTACTAAAAAATAAATATCATTACAACATAACAAATCCTGTACCATGTCTTTGCAGAATTGGAAACTGTCATAACCAGGCATATCTTGTGATATTATTAACTGTTTAAAACTTCCCAATTTCATATTATTCAAAATGGTTATAGTCTCCCATTATCTTTAAGTGATAAGCCAGCCTGCTCACATTTAATAAGTCCAACCTAATCTTTACTATAAGAACCAGGCAGGAGGGAAGTGACGCAATGAGGCAATAAAATGATGTGGGAGGAGGTTGGGAGACAGAGAGCCTGACAAGAGATCAATATAGTCTTCTTGGGAAACCAGAATCAAGTCATACAAGTGGATGCTCTTCAAAAGCTTTCATTTTCCCTCCACTTGGCCATGATTAATCTTTTGCTATGAACAATCCAATCGTCTGTGAAGTTTACCAATTCTTTTGAATGCCAATATTTGTGCCATTAGACAATGACCCTACAGAAACATCTGTATCTCTTGCATGAACATCGGGTGTACCAGTAATTTTGGTAGCTTTCAAGATGTTGGTATGCCAAAGATTTCACAGAGCCAATAACTTGAAGTGAAAAAAAATGCAGTTTTTTAACATGCGTTGTCACAAACCCACTGGCTTTCATTTTCTGTAGCAGCATAAATGAAACATTTCCAACCTTTTTTAAATGACACTGAATGCTGCCACTAACTACGAAAATATGTTAAGAAAGAATAAAAAGTAAAGAGAGAAATAAAGAAGAATGGCTTAGGTAATTGAAACTAAAGAGAGAGCTGCAGAGGAAAATTAGAGAGACATTTTAAAAGAACCATTGAAGATTGGCATTATCCATATTCTAGCAAAAATAAACTTTCAAAATAGTATGGTACAGTCTTAGAAACTATGACAAGCCTCAAACACCTTGGCATGGAAGAAGTTAATACTCTGGAAAGTGTGACAAAGCTACTTCCAGTAACAAAGTTAGCTCAAAACCAGGAGCAGACTGTATTGTTAAGCTGACTATTGTGCAAGAGAAAGTGGGCTAGCAATGTGTCAGAAGCTTTAAAACTGGGTTAAAGCCTAGTAATAATTAACACTAGTTTAATTTTTAAATTGTTAGTTGTGTGAAAAGTTAAGATTTAAGCTACTGCTGAGATATGTTCCTGCTTCTCCAGGGTGGAAAACATGTCAACTTCCCAAGACAGCTAAATATAAATCTCACTGCACTGAGAGATGATTGTACCAGCAGAATTATCAGGAGCCATCCAGTGCACATTCTCCAGACACAGACCCTTTGCCAGTTAGCCAGTTATAGTAAGTGAAAGTTGAAGGTATTTTAAATCCAAAGTCTGCAGTGTTTTGGATGTGAACTATTGTTCCTCAGTCAGATTTCAGGGTTTACCAGTTGTCCTCAATACATGCTGATTCAAATAAATATTGCCTTGTATAGCAAAATACAATTTCTTAAACATAAATATAGACACATTCTAAGCCAGACAGAGGCAGTAAAATATCATTAGAAAAGAAAGTCTCTTCTCCCCATGAGACGGAAAGACTAATGAGAATATGTACATATTGTAGGGAAAATAAACTTTCTACTGAAATTGCTGCTATTTAAGTCCACAGGAACTTGGGTGTTGTCTGTTATTTTATCAAAGAAAACTCTTAGCTTTTAATTTCTTCTTGTCATTATTGTTAGCACTAGACTATGAAGTCACCAGTTTTTAGTCAAATTGGGTAAATACAACCACTAGAAACAAGTAGCATCTCCTTTCTCATAATGGTAAACATGATGTATACAGTTAGAATAAACTAGGGGTGACCAACTTGCGGCATGGACGCAGCAAGTGGCACAGGCACTCTGCGTGGCACACAGCAGATTGGGGAGTGGGGAGGCAACAGTGTTAGATAGGGCAGGGAGCAGGAAGTAGAGCTTCAGATCAGGCAAGGAGCACTTGGGGAGAATGTGGGGCTACTTTGTGTCATGCCTACCAAAAGGCTTGACCACCACTGGAATAAACCTTGTACAACATTAACTTAAACTCTTTTCTAGTTGATATATTTTAAGGCTCAGTGGCCTCAAAAGTTTTTGCTCCTTTTTAAGCCAGTTGGGGGGGGAAAAAAACAGTAATTTTTAACCACTTTTTAAATATAGTGGATTCCTCTTATTGGAATCACTTTGGGAAATGGGGATTTGATTCTATTAACCAGATGATTTCATTAAAAGGAGACCCATTTTTTTTAAAAGAACATGAAGATACTCCTCCCTCCCCCACAGCCCCCTGACCCTGCTCGTGCCTCTCACTCCTGTCCTCCCCACAGCCCCCTGCCCCCCAGCTCCTCACTCCCCACCCACAGCCCCCTGCCACCCGGCCCTGCTGGAGGGGGGCCCAGCTGCCAGGGCTATGGGGCCACGGACCTGAGTCTGTAACCCCTTTCTCCCAGCAGGAGGCAGTGACTGCTGCAGCAAAATGAAGCCCAGCTCCCCTCCTGTTGCTGCCAGCTGTGGGTTTGGGCACTGGGCCAGCCCCCGGCACAGTGCTCACTTCTGGATGGGCAGGCGGGGACCTGCACCCCCCAGGTCTGTGCAGGGGCGGGGGGGGGGTGCAGGCACAGGCAGTGAGGGCAGCAGCATGGGGTTGTGCTCCTCAAAGCTACCATGCATGAAGGAAGCACATCACCAGGGAGTCCGGCTCCTGCACCCCGCCCACAAATGAGTCATCCATGCCCTGTCCCACTCCCCACTGGTGCCACAGCCCTGCCCAACTCCCTCCCCACATAGGCTCAATCCCCACCTGCCCCCGCCCCCCCAGTTTGCAGGAGCTGCCCTCCAGGCTGCTGGGGGCCATGTGCATGTACATGGCGCCCCCTGCCTGACCGCCCTCCTCTTGTTCTCTTCCAGCCCCCTGTAGGCTGGAACTCTGCCAGCCTGCAGAGGGCACCTCACAAAACTGCAAAATCCCTGGGCTTCTCCAGTAAAATGATTCCAAAAACCAAAAATTATGATTCTAATTTGAGCAATTTTTACATGTAATAATATACAAATGGTTTTGGTTGTATCATATTGATTCAAATAAGCAGCTGATTCTATTACCTAGCAATTCTATAAAGCAGAACCCACTGTAAAAGCAAAAGGAATTCAGAAATAAAGACTAGATTTACAAGGGGACTTGGCTGCTATTTACAAACCAGAGGAGACAGAGCTGGTGGTAATGCCTGCCCCTAAGCACTCACGCAGAAGAACTTAGGTCTCCTGACAGTCAGAAAAAATAAATGTCCGCACAATTGAGTTAGGAATTCTGGGATGATTTTTTTTCAGCCTTTCCTGCGGGAGCTCTTTCACTTCTTATAAAACAACGAAATCCTCACTGGAATTGAGACTGGAACGCTAGCTTCACTCCACTCAGGTGGGTGTCCTGACCATTGTGCTACAAAGCCTCTCCCTGCCCCCTTTCCAAGTATTTTCTTAAAGTAATTTATTAAATAAATTTAGACAGCCATACTGTCCACTCCATCACTGCTCCCCATGCCACTAAGTAGCATAATTTGAGAAGCTGTTTTCCCTGTGATTTGCTCTTTACAACATGGGACTCCACTTTAAATATACTAGAAAAAAAAAAATCTTCCTTTGGCAAAGGTTGTAAGTCTTGAAGAAATACTTGTCTTTACATAAGGCCAAGTACAGTTCCTCCTGTGTAGCTTTATTAGGGAAAGACATAGAGGAACTCCAGGCCCTAAAACATTTGCATAGGAATCAATCATCATATGGTTGTTTCTGCACAATAAATTCAAGGGATGAGAGAATTAATGTGTCCACAAGGGTTGAACAAACATCCTGATACAAAGTGTAGTTGTACATCCTGCTCTCCACACTCCAAAGGATAAATTTCAGTTCCCAACCCTCTTCTTCACAATATATTAGTGAGTGCACTTTTATTTCTAAGGGCCACAGTACTCAGTACTCAATTTGCAAGTGCTCTACAGTTTCTCCAAGCAGGTTCTACTGAAATGCATACAGGTTGAACCTAAAAAAAGCCCTAATAATGTAACACTATTTATTTCATGAATGATTTTGACTGCAAACGAAGTCACACTATTAGCATATGGGTTGTACTATACAGCACATATACCTGTGTAACTGTGGGATCATGCCTTGGATCCCATCACACCTTATTGTTACCACAGGGGAAGCCCAATCATGGGATCCTCTGCAGTAGCAAGAATTAAGTTCCTGTGGCTAGTAGCTCCCTCACCCTGTGGCTAGAAGACTGCAGTTGCTGTGATCTCCTAGTTGAGGGGGGCACATCATGCACCCCATGGCAGGGCGTCCTGTCAGCTGATGGGGCTCCCAGCTGTAGGGACATATGGTTCCGCAGCTGGGAGCTCCCAAGCTCGGTGGTGACAGGACTCCCTGTCATGGGAGCACAGGCTACACATGCAAATTGAAGCGGGATAGAAACCAACTATCAAGTTATTACACATTTTCCAGCAATAACTTAAATTGCTGGAACGCACTGGATTTCCAGCACATCGCAGCAGGCTCCCCACCTGTGGTTGGACCTTGTAAAGGTGCCATTGTTAATTTGCATGTGTAGCCAGTCTAAATTAGTTAGGCAATTAACCAGATAACTGCATAATACATGGAACACGTTTAGGGAACCTCAGATACTGCCATTTCTCTGAACAGTAAAAATAAACAAACAAACCTACTGAAAATAAGAAAAAATTCAGCCTCACAAGAGACTTTCAAAAACCTCAAAAGAAGATGAAATCGGAGCTGGAGAAAAGCAAAAAAACATGCCTCAAGTTAAGAATATTCACAATAATTTAATGATGTAAAAGTGGCAGCAGCCTCTATTAGAACCGTGAGTGAGGTGATTTCATTATATACAGAGAAGTAATGGAATCAGGGATGCACCTTCCCAGTAAAATGGTATATATTTTCCCAAGAGAAGTGGCGGATACTCCATTACTTTATACTTCTAGAACTGGATCTAATCATTTATATGCCTCTCTAATGTCTATAATATACCCTAACTTTGTTTAAAAATGTACTGCCCCTTTAGTGTGTGCATAGCTGAGGACCAGAAGGAGGGCACAGGTAGTCTGGTTTGAGTGTAAAGAGGGATTAGGGTCAAAAGGAACTCTCCTTTCTCCATACACATGGGCAACTCTGTTATATCCTGTTCCTTATCTACCCTAAGGTTAGAGAGAAGGTTCAGCCTGGACATCAGGAGACATTTTTTACCGTTAGGGCTGCCAGGCTCTGGAATGGGCTCCCAAGTGAGGTGGTGCTCTCTCCTTGGGGGTCTTCAAGAGGAGGCTGGACACATATTTGGCTGGGGTAATATGATCCCAGCACCCATTCCTGCCCGTAGCAGGGGGTCGGACCTGATGATCTGTTTAGGTCCCTTCCAACCCTAAGTACTATGATACTAGGTACTCTAGTTTGGGACCACTAGGTGAAAGGATGAAATGGCACCATTGGTGTCCCTCATGCAGGTAAAGTATAGTTTACAACTCCAAGATGAGAGGTATTCTGTTTAATATTCATTTTACCTCTTAACCCGGCTTAATTATGATGCCATACCTTTGTATAGAATGCATATAGCTAAGGAATAAGACATAAGATGCTATATTTATATAAAGAGCTGGCTTACAGGAAAGTGACTTTCGCAGATGATATTCTCCATGTTTCCTAGTTCAGACAAAAAATAGCCACCAGTACAGGTATTTGAAATGTATATTGTAACAGTTAACAAGTTGTGTCTTATTTATTTATTTTTAATTTGGTGGTATTGACAGATAAACACTTAACAAAAAATCCACTTCACTTCTGCCCTCTCCCTGGTATGTTAAATGAAATATTTTTATTTAAATTAGGGAACCAAAGTTCCTCCTGGATTTTAGCCATCCCCAGGCAGCTGTTTTTGCTGATATGTGTGGGATTCATGTGGGGAAATCCCATTAAAGATAATTGGAATTTTGTGCATAAGATTTGTGCACATTTGAATGTCAGTGTTTGTTTAGTTATTTTAGAAATAAGAGCCTGGATCTCCTCCAAGTATGAACCAGCTCACAGCTTCACTACTTATCTTGAATATTAGTTCATACGAGGTATAATTTTATTACAACAGCTTAGACCTTTTAGCACCGTTCCCTCCCACCCAGTGTATTAGTAATGGAAATGAACATAAAAGGAACAGAAGAGACTACTTGCAAAATTCTATTTCTGAACAGAAAAAAGAGTTTTTTTAAACATTTCCTTCTTCCCTCACCTTCTTTTCCTTCATTATTCTAATAGAAATCCTACTCGTGCAATGACTGAAACTGATCTCATGTGCCACTGTTCCAGCTACCAATCCAAAGGAAAAGTCTCCTTTCCTGCGGAAAAAGGATCGAAGCTCCTGGCCACAGTTTAATAGCTTATGATTCCCCAAGGTGTTCAACTACTTGTTTCATTCTTTTATACCTTAAAACAAAAGCAAAGATATTTAAATGCAACTGTGGTTTGTTTTTAGCACCACAAGGGATAATACAGGAAGACTATTTATGACCATTAATATTGAACTACTAACACCAGTTCTTAGGGGAGAGAGTTTTTACATTATTTGAGCATGGAGACAATGTCAGTGTTAATCTATATAATAGTATCATCACTAGTTTAGATTCTTTAAGAACTTTTTTTTTGCTGTAGTCAATCAGTAACAAGCAGAGCACTTTCTGAAGGGGAAGCTCATAAAGCTGGTATAAACTTCTGAGTGGCACATGGAAATTTACAGCGTGCCTGCTCCAAAATGAGAATGTAACACCGTATCAGCTGGGAAAAATACAGGATAATTATAAGCAGCTACTGATTGCTGGGTATGCTTCTACCTCAATGAATTTGGCCCTTGAATTCATCTTGCTTTGATTAAAGAATTATACCAATAGATAGACACACAGATGGACACATAGACAGATAGATAGATTTAAGAATAATTATTTTTATTCTGCCATTCAGAGAGGGCTTAAATATGCCATAAAGAATATTCATCGCAATATTTTAGATTGAGGATAGTGAAAATGGCAAATGCCCATTAGGAAAAAAAAAACCACTCACCCATTTAACCACAGGTACAATCCCCCAGATTTAAGCTTATATGCAGTTTTCCCCTTGGTAATGGAGCTACTTTCTAAAAATTAAAGACTTTACACTGTAGTGAGCAATAAGATCCCATATGTAAGACCAGCTGGCACAACCTTCTCATGTGGGTAAATCCAAATACAGTAAAATCTGCGTTAACTGGCATTCTACTATCCAGAATACTATTAACAGGAATTTCCAGCCAGCAGGTGGGGAGAATTCACACGCAGCATCCACTGCCACCACCCACCACCCTGTGCTGCGACGGGTCTGTGTGCAACCACCACCATCCCCTGCCGCAGGAGTTTTCTAAAAGGTTGAAAACCCCTGCCTCAGATAACCAGAATTTTTAGATAACTGGCACCCCCAATTCCCCACTCACATCAGATAATAGAGCTTTTACTGTAACTAGAAGTTCTACATCTGAATGAAATTGGTAATGCAAAGGGATGTTTCAGATGTTTTACTTTTGCCAAAATGTTGATAGTCTACAGGCTTTTGGAGGGAAAGCCAGTTAGTAGAATGACAATAAGAAAGTTTGAGACTGCAGTCATAGCCAAAACGTCTATTTTTATTAACAATATCATAATCTAGGTTTTTTTCTGAGCAGTGCTGCCTCGCCGAATGAGTTCGAGGCCTGTGTTCTGACAGCTATTCCTGGATCTGCTCTTGCTGTACTGGGTGGTCACAGTAAGTCATATTACTGCTCTCTGCTTCAGTTTCTCTGACTACATAATGGGGACAAGCACCTTTCTGGAGCACTTTGAGATCTACTGAAAAAGCCATATAAAAGCTAGGTATAATTATCTTGTTCTTTATATAAAGTTATACCTGGCACTTCATGAAGGAACACAGGATAAAACCATGTAGGCTTTACTGCACAGGGTATACAGCTGCTTCCCAGACTTTTGACCAAAGGCTACAAAGATTAATAAGTAATACAGTAGTTACAGAGAGGGTTAAAGAACAATCCAAATTCTACAGCCAAAATATACAGTCCATCTCCATGCACATATGCTTACTCTGTATTAAATACGTTGGTCTCAAAAGTCAACACCAGTGCTGAACTCAATCACCTTTGCAGGTTACTTTGTTTGAGAACACTGTCCTTGATGTGTTAAAGTTCACTGAGCTACATCTATGCTGTTTGTTGTTAAACATTTCAGCTCATATTATCCTAGAGAAAAACAATATTCCTTCAGAATCCTATAGTGTGCGCCAGCAGATATGAATTTACAGATCTACTGACCACCGTTTGAAAGACTAAGCTATAAACATCCTCATTATTGTATTTTCTAATGCTGTTTTAATTTCCACTTTCTCTACCATGGTTGTCAGGAAAAAAGAGTACCCTCGGTAAGTTAAACTATGCTGCTCTCTTTGGCCAAGCAATGCTTTATAACACTGTATGACTCAAAGGTGGCCAAAAACTGTTATCCTACATACTAGATCATCCCTTGAATGAAGGAGATTGATTTTTCTAACACCGACACCCAATGGAATCATACAAAGATCCCTGATGACACCATAATATCCACACTAGGGTCTTAATGTAGTAAGGCATGACACTGTAAGTAAATAATATGAAGACATAGAATCAGCTTACTTGCATTTAGGAAAAATAAATGCAAAAACGACAGTTACCAACATGTGTGTTTGGAGGTGCAATTAACAAGTTACAAATATAGTTATTTTCCAAACAATTTGCAGTATTTGTGAAACATGTAGTAGCTGAAGCTGACCCAGGGACACCTACATTGTTTTCACAAGTGTCTTTGCTTGGGTATTGCAATGCCCAAAAATTAGATGCCTTCCCTCTAGGTACCTAGGATCTGTATTCAGTCTAACTGTTCCGATTACCACTTCTCCAGACCAATCCAGAGCACCTAGCTGCAGAGCAGGGAGGCACCAAGAGGAAACGCTAGGCCCAATGGTGTGTGTGAACTCCAGGGCTAGAGACAGACATTACACTTAAACCAGTTTAAGTGATCAGAAACTGGTTTACATCTGTAACAGAACAGACACTCAGTGTGCATAAACCAGTTTGAAAATGGCTGAAACTGGTTTGAGATAAACCTGGTTGAATGTAGTATCAGGCTTAACTGATTTGGCTCAAACTGGTTGATGCAATGTCTGTCCCAGACCCCTTCCTGGTTTAAGTTAAGTTAAGCCAGACTCCCCCAGCATCCCAGCATGCTCTCTAGGCTGGGCTCTTTGCTACAGCCCAGCTGGGATGACCCCACCCCTCTGCTTCCCAGCCTGAGCAGGGATACGCAGAGATAGAGATCTGGCCAGAAAGGGATTTAATTCCCCACTCCCTGTGCCATGAGCAGGGACCCATGTCAGGTCTGCTGGATGCTCCTTTCTCACTGCTGCAGCAGCAGGGCACCATGGCCCCTGAGGCAGAGCGGGACAAGGAGGAGGGTTAGTCTCCCCTCTACAAAACTGGCAGCTGGGTCAGCCCACCCTTACTTCCATACTCACTCCCTGCAGGGGAACAAGTCCTCTGCTGTTCCCTCCAGACTCTGGAGGGAAGTGGAATAACCCCCATCTCTGCTCCCCACAAGAGCCCTGGAGGCCAGTGTCTTGCCATGCCCCACCCAGTGGCTGCAGCAGGAGGGGGCAGGGCCCTTGGTGGGGGCAACAGCCCCTGTCAATGTTGGGAAGCATGACCCCTTTCCCAGCGGGGGGAGGCCCACTGTGGGGTGGGCGGAGCTGTTGTGGGCTGCATGCAGCAGCACTGGCCACAGCCCCCACCCTCCCCCAGTGCTGCCATCACCACCCACAGCAGTTTTCCTTGCTCCACAGTGTCCTGCCCCATCCCCATCCCCATCCCAGTGGCTTCCCCTTCATCACACCAGCAGCTGGGCAGGGGCATGTCCAGATGCTACCAACTGGGCAGATCCAGCCCACGGAGGGGCTTTGCCTGGCTCCTGGTGGGTCCCTCAGTGCCACCGGCTTGAGGCACCATCACCTGGGCATGCAGCTGGGCTGGGACTGCTCCGCAGCAGGACTGCCTTTCTAGGCAGCACAGCCACTGCAGCTCCTTTGCTGGTGCTGCTGGCCCCAGCCCTGTGGTACATGCAGGGACCAGTGTGCACAGCCCTGACCCCATGCCCCCTGTGCCACCTCCAGGCTCACCCATCTGGGCTGAGCTGCAGCGGTGGTGGAGAGAAACTGCTGCTCACTACAAGTGCAAAATCGGCCCCTCCCCCTCCTGCTGCTGGCACTTCCTGCTGCAGGTGCCCGAAGCCTGTACAGGGCTTCCCGGCCCACCTGCTGCCACTTCTGTGTGCTGGGGAAACCTCCTCCCAGCAAGAAGGGGCTTATTCAGCCATCAGTCCCAAGCACAGGTTGACCAGCAGCTGCAGCCAGGCGAGCAGACCCTGCTGCAGTGCAAGCAGCCTCTCTGTGCTTGGGGCAAGCCCCCTCCCAGCAGGAGGAGCTTATTAAGCTGATGACACCACAGCAGGGTCTTCCCAGCCCAGCCTCATGGAAAGCTTGTAGAGGGATTAATTGGGGGGGAGCAACCACTGGCTGGGAGCCCAGAGGCTGAAAGTTAACCCTTCCAGGACTGCAAGTGTTTGGAGCCGGCAGTGGAATAAGTCCCTTCTTGTTGGGAGAGGACTTTCCCCAGCACAGAATGAGTGGCTGGGGTTGGGCTCTGTCCCCACCCAGCAGCAAGCAGTGAGTGAGGTGACAGGCAACAGCCTATCACAGTTTCCCAGAGCACGAGCCCCTACCCAACAGGAGGCTGTGCTGTGGGGCCGGCAGAGCTGCTGTGGAATGCAGTAGTGCTGCAGGGTCATGGCTAGGCAGGGCGCCTGGGAGTGGGGGAGCAGGGACAGGGTTATTCCTCCCCACTCCAGCCTCTGGCGAGGGAACAGGCAGGGAGTGAGTGCTTCAGCAACAACAGGAAGACCTGGTTGCCAGTGGGGGTTCAGGGTAAACTAACTCTCCTCTCTGACCCCCTCTGCCTCAGAGGCCATGGTGCCCAGTGCTGCAGCAGCAAGGAGGGGGAGCACTGAGCAGACCTGGCTGTCATCCCTGCCTGTGGCACAGGGTGGCGGGAATTAAACCCCTCTCTGGCCAGTTAAGCCTGGGTTAGCCATGCCCCTCCCATCACAGCTTCCTTGCAACTGAGGGCATGCTCTAGCACCTCCCGGTACCTGGCCTGAGCAACTGTAGGCATGTGCCTGCATTGCCTCAGTCCAATGTGAATGTCTTTCCTGTTACAAACTGGTCCAGCCTAAGCAGGTTAGACTAATCTGCAAAGGTGTAATCAATTTAGGCTCCGGCTTTTTGAATGTCTGTCCCTAGCCTGTGAGTACTCTGCTTTATACTGCACTCAGTCCTGCTGAGATGAGCTAGGCACATTCTAGGAGCACCTAACGTAGAACTCTCATGGTCACTGCCAACATGCAATTTTTACAGGAACATAGATGAGTATGTTTCAAGGCACTAAATATGAATAGGTCTATGTAATTAGCCATAGCAAAATCCATAGTATTCTGCTACAGCTGGGTTTCTCTTACTTGCCTAAGTCAAAGTGGATTTGGGGAAATATACCCTTTATTAATCCAGAGATGTCAGTTCTCGGTTTTCCATTACTAGCCATATCTC
Source organism: Crocodylus porosus (assembly GCF_001723895.1). NCBI lineage: Eukaryota > Metazoa > Chordata > Crocodylia > Crocodylidae > Crocodylus > Crocodylus porosus. The sequence continues at coordinate 60,239,158 of NW_017728909.1, read as the reverse complement.
AAAAATCCTTTGCTTAGAAAAGTGGATTCATTGTGCTGCAAAATAGTCACATGAAGCACTATTTCCTTATGTGATAAGTAATACATATTTTTCACTGGTGTAGTCAACAGCATGTAGCTTAAGAGTAGCAATATCATGATTTGCAAATCCTAAAGACAATGGTAGGTAAAAGTTAGTGGATTCACATAAGTTTTGCTTCTACAGGTACATAAAATCTGAATTCATTTGACACATAAAATGGGCTCACAAGTGGAACTAGTAAACAGAAAACAACCATCAAACTGGAAGGCCTTTTCAAAATGACAGAAGGGCAAGATGACTTATTCTAACTTAATGAAACTTTGGTCATGTTTGTAAGTGTGTGCATGTGTGTGTGGGGGGGAGACACAACAATGTACTCTGCCACCTCACATGATATTCCCAGCTGTTTCATACACTGCAGTCATCCTGCACTCTTTCAGTTTCCTTGGAAACACAATGGGAACAAACACAATTTAGACCTTAACGTGAACCCTGGAAAGATACAAAGGTGACCTGGCCAGTGGCCATGTACTCAACATGTGATGAGTGAATGGGAATGTTTGGGTCTGGAAATGCTGGCACTTTCCTGTGTTTACTGAGAATGAAACTGATTACATAGAAACTATGCATAATTACCTATCTGTCTATCTTCTTTAAAGGAGCATGCAAATTTGATAACTACAGCATGAGAATACTACCTTAAAAACTGGTTCGTTCTTCTACACTTATCTGTTGACCTCTAAGAATCTACATTAACTTCTGAAGGGCTATTGTATGATTTAATATAAAATTAATGTTTCTGGATGAAGAGATAATAGCTTAAGAGGAAATAGCTTTACAACTTTTGGAACAGAAGTGGACAGTACAGAAGAACAAATCAGCTACCTTTTTACTTATAAAACAGCCACAGTTGATATAATCTCAAACACTCCTGTCAACTATCTCCATACTTGAATTTTGAAGTTGAAGGGTTCAGAACTTACTTCTCCTAGTATTTTATCTCAACCTTGGGTGCTTACTTTAAAGGACAGCGTGCAAGGCTTAACTTTTCAAGTACAGGAATTATTTGACCTGCTGTAACTATGGTATTTTTTTCTGTCTGGTTCCCTACCTGATTACTGCTATCTAGTGTGAGAATTTCTAGATTATTCTTTGCTTTAGTTAACAGAGAGGCTTTCATAATGGAAACACATTAAAGTACTAAAATACATTAAACTAGCACAAGACAAGCTTGAGAGTAAATTTAGCAGGGATCATGAGCTTGTTATTGGCCCTACTACTCTTGGTAGTCCTTTCCCCTTTAGCCAGTACAAGGTTATTAATTTTTCTTGCATCATTTATTTTCAAGAGTGTGAGTCAAGGTCTTCATCCTGCCCCCAGTGCAGTCAGATAAAAGGAGCAGTGAACCAATGGAAAGCACAACATGGACTCAGGAAATCAGGAATAAATGAAAACCTATGCAGAATGAGAAACAACAGATTGAAGTGAGGTCTCTCACTTTCTTAATTTTCAGTCTAAGAATTCAGCAAATACATGCTAAATTAACATATTGTATATTCAAGGAGAGCTCTAAAAGTGTACCTAATAACCTAAAATGCACCACATTATGAAAGGAGGGCATTTAAAGATTAATATAAGAATAATTTATGGTCATGTATTTTCTCTGTATTCTAATGCCAAATAGAGGTTAACACATTAAAGGACTAATTTATGGCTTTGCCATACTGGGGTTGGAGAAAAGCAACACCATAGAAACACTAAACCTGACCAGAAAAAATACACAAAATCCACTGGGAAAACAGTTTATGAGTGCCAGTTGTTACAGTGGTTGTTGATGACTGTTTACTGAGAGAGCTGAGGGCTCTTTGGTTTTTGAAGCTCAAGCAGTCAGTATTCACCACTTTGTCATTTACAGCCGAATCAACCAAAACACTGTCCCCCCCTGTGAAGTTTAAATATACTTCACATGTGTATATCTGTCATTTTTTACACCAAAACACCTTCACTTGGAGTGACAACATTCAGACAGCAGGGTGAGCTGCACTCTCCTATGACAATCAAGTTCTTCTCGGTAGCAACCTCTTAAATTAGGTGGGTTTGCTTACCATAGCTTGCATCATGCATTGCACATAATTATTAGAGAAAATCTACCTTGCTGATGAGATAAATTGAATACTAAAAGATAAATGGACAGTATTTGTGAAATCTGTGCAATTCTCCTCATGTTACAGATGAGGAATTCTTCAAAGATGTAATTTTTCCATCAGAAAGTATCCATTCTTGAAACTAAAAATGTTTGTGGGAAAGTATTACTGGTTTGGAAAACCAGATTAATCCCTTTCCCAAAATAAGTAATAGGCTAGTAGCTAAGACGCACAGTGAGGGTGTAAGGCACCTTGGCTCAAACTCCCACTCTGTCTGAAGGCCTGGACAGAGATTTATTAATATTACTGTAGTTTATATCAATGTTGTATATCAATGTAACTTTCCATGGTATCCACAGAAGACAACTAACCAGTTCTCCCCAAGTGGCTGCTGCAACAGGTACAAATATAGGACCTCACTAATCTGTGAGTGAAGAGCTGGCTACTGCTTGTTTGCACACAACATGTACACTGGTATAAGTTAATGTGGTGTAATTTTATCCCTAGTGTTTCCCAGTGAAATTCCAGTACTTTATAGTGGCATAGAGCTGTCTGTTGTGTGTCCACTCCTTCCTTACATCACTGTAAGACAAGGTACACCAGGATAAATCTGTGCTTGCAGGCTTCATTTAGATCAGGGAATCTGTCTCCCATCTTGGCTGAACACCCTCAACACTTGGATGCAGCATAAATTTAATTTATTTAGACATGGAACTGTTCCACTAGTGGAGGTGGAGAGAGATCCATGTGAAAATAGCAGATAATCTGGTGATGAGCTGGTCCAGAAAAATCAGGCTGTTAAAAAAAAATCTTGATCCGTATAGGACTCATCTGAGTAAAGGGCAACAAAGAAGGCGGCGAGTACCATTCACTGGCAGATTGAAGATTGTTTTCGTATTTATAAATGAGCTTTTTCAAACTTTATAATGCTTTGGTCAATGTTAAGCTTATATTTAACCCAGTTTTATGGCTGCATACCCTTTTTTTTTTTTTAATCACCATAATTTATGAGGCATTTTTACCTTAAGTTGCTGACATAAGAACTTTTGCCCTTAATAACAACTTCGTTTTGGTCTCAGAATGCACGATTAGAAACACTCTATGCAATATTTTCACACAAAAAAATACACATCCCTTTTAATTTATCTGGGTCATGAAGCAACCAAAAGTCACAGATTAACAGACGACAATTTTATTTAACTGGGAATTCTTGGGCATTTAAACATGTACTATGGGAGTGGGCAGTGGGGAGCTTTAATTATAGCAGCTCTGAGATACTAAATGTTAGAGATAACTCAACACAATTAAGGAGTAGTATAAGAAAGGAATATGTATTGTACATATTTTATATATATATAATATATATTAT
>NW_017728909.1:60231874-60235336 GCF_001723895.1 Crocodylus porosus | reverse complement strand
TTACATATATATTAAATATTCCAATTATATATATAAAATCAGTTTCACGATGTCCATCTATTTACTTTCCTGTTCTGAATAAAAATTGATAATGGAAACTTTCAAGCTCTGTTGGTGAATCTAAATTTAAGTTTGTAGCAATTTCTGAAACAAGTAAACATAGTTTTTTCCAAACATAGAACATTAAGAATGTTACTCATGCTCCAAGATTTTAAATTTTTCTAGAAATATCCCTGAGTTTAATTTAGAAATATAAAAAGGTTTGTTTAGTTCAAAAAGATTTTCTTATTGAGAATAGAAAAAAACCCCAAAAAAGCAACCAAAAACTGAAATAGTGTTAGGATTCACCAGCCAATATTTTATCAGAGAAAATGTTGTTATTTTTGGCAAATCTTGTGGTAACAACAAATGTTGAAAACATTGGAAATGACATTCCGCGCCCCCTCTGAAGACGTTTTAGACCTTAAATTATAACCATTTCAAATAATGCATTTAGCTTGGCTTGGGGTACACATTTAATGATAATTTATGGAACTTCTTATGACCCTTCCCTTCAATCCTTTTGCAAATTTTTTACTATTTTGACATCCATTTAAACAAAATCCATTAAAGTATTACTCTCTTATATGTATCATTGTACTATTTTAGAAATAGTTTCACTGACATGAATGAGATTATATGATGATAATACCAGTAGATATATGAGGAAGGTTAAAATAATCTTGCCCATCATAATCTGATAACACAAAAGGAATTTTTGGACATTATGGGCACGTCCAGACAAGTGTGCAGGTGCCTCTTGCCCCATCTCAAACCCCTTTGAGACGGGGTAAGAGGCACGTAAGGGAATGAAAAAATGTTCCCTGCACCGCAAACATGCAGTACAGGGAGAAAATTAGACCCCTGGATATCCAGGGGTCTAAAAAAAACAAAGTTTAAAAAAGCTGGTCAGGGCACAGTTGTGCCCTGAGGCAACCAGAGGCTGGGTCCTCCATGGAGACTCCCTGGCTGCTAGAATGTCTCTGTGATTGGCCCCTTGCCCCGGCTCCAGTGCCAGTAAGTAAGGGGGAAGGGGGGTGGGCCATGGGGGGTGGCCCTCTCTGCTCTTGATCCCTGCTCTGCCCGTCCCTGCCCCTACCTGCTCCTCTGACCCACCCCGATCACTTTCCTGCCCAGCCCCAGATTATAATCACACTTAGCTTATTGGTAGAGTAAGATTTGACCCCACATTTGAATTTTATCCTTAAAAAAAATTAAATGAACCCCTAACATTACACACACACACCCCCTCTTATGCATTCTTTCCCCCTCCTTCCCCTTTCTGGCTGGGTATTCAGCACCTTTCAAAATCAGGCCTTTTATGTGGGCACTTAAATAGCAGGTTAGAAGATTAACTTTAGATGCCCATTTATAAGAAATCTTAGCCAAGATTTCAAAATAATGCTGATGTTGGACTTTTATAATGCTTGCAGACAGAGAACCCAGGCAAAGACAGATTCTGTTTTTTAATCTTTAACCAAGTTTACATTCCAGGGAATGCCAAAACCATCTTGAATCCCTCTGATTCATTCACTTTCAAGATCCAAATTCTCACTCTTCCACCCCCCCCAAGAAGGCTGAAGAGAAGTAAATGGGTTCTCATTAGGTAGTACCATGAAAAGGATAATTGTGGTCTTTGTTTAAATGGGAATACATGATGGTGTCTACAGAGTAAAATGAACCTACTGACTCATTTCTATTTTATTTCTCTCCCTCAGGAAAGAGGATGGATGGTGGCTTAGGGCATGGCTGAGAAAAGGAGAACGGTTTGGATGACAAGATGTTCCGCAGCCACAGGGTAGGGCAAACAGCGGCTTTGGGAAGCAGTGAAATGAGGTAACAGTGAAATGAGTGTTCCAAGCAGTGGACCAGAAGCACTTCCAGTCCACTTCTGGGTCTGCCAGGAAGCATGCCAGGGGCCCCCCCACACACCTCCCTGGCTCAGCAACTGTGCCTCCTGGGTCAGGAGGGACACCCAGGGTCTTCCCACAACCAATCACTGAGCTGGGGGGGTATGGGGAGGCTCCCTGGCAGACCCCAAAGTGGACCAGAAATACTTCCAGTCCCCTTCTGGGTTCACACGGGGCGGGGGCAGCAGTCCTGTCAGATGCTCCATCTGCCCTAGTATCACAGTGTTCGTAAACCATCCTGGTACCTTGAGGTATACAGAAAAAACAGTTAAAGCTGTGTCTATGGCCGAATCGTGTATTGTCTGAATCAGCATCGAATCTTCAGATTCGGCCAAATCAAATCAGGGACAGTGATCCGAATCAAGTAATTGAATCACTGTCCCCAATTCGGGCTGAATTCAAATCAAATATGGCCCATTTCACACACCCCTACTGGATAAGCAGGTGACCTTAGGAACATATCACTGGGTGCTAAATTCCAGGAAACCCTTGTAGAACCCCCTTAGACACTGCAGCAAGCAACAGAAGTTACACATAAACCTGCTGAAGTGATCAGAAACTGGCTTAAACCTGTAACAGAACATAAGTTCAGTTCATATAAACCAGTTTCAGAATGGCTAAAACTGGTTTAAGATAAACCCGATTGAATGTAGTCTCAGGCTTAACTGATTTGGGTCAAACTGGTTCATGAAACTTCCATCCCACACACCTTCCTGGTTCAAGTTACAGCACAGTCCCCCAGCATCCCAGATCCTTTGCGCTCATGGGTGGGGTTGGGCTGTCTGCTCCAGAGAGCAGGTCTGGCTCCACCCTTTTGCTCTCTAGCCCAAGCAGGGGTTGGACAGACATACGCCCCCTGATGCAACGGAAGCAGGGAAGATTTATTCCCCACCTCCCCTACTCGGGGGCTGTAGCCCCTGTCAGCCATTCCCCCTCTCCCTAATCCAGCATCAGGGGAAGGACCAAACCCAGAGCCAGCTGGCATGACCTCTGCCATCCATCTGCCTCATCAGCAGCTGTGGCTGCAAGGCTAAGCCCAATTGGTCTACTTGTGTTGCTGAGGCTGGAGGCACAGGGGCCTGCCTTAGCTAGGCCTCCAGGTCCAGGTTCTTCCCTGCAGCCTGGGCTGGGGCCACAGGGACTGTGTGGCTCCCCACACCCAAGCTGGGTGGGGATGTCATGAAGCCCCAGCCAGCTGGGTATGGCCCTGTGGGGCCAGTCTATGGCGGCAGAGCCCTTTCCAGCCCACTGTGGCTGCATGACAGCCCAGCTCAGCAGCATGGGCAGGGGCTGGCTAAGGAACGGGCTTCCCAGGCCAACTTGGAGGCACTGGTGAGCCCTGAGCCCAGCAGCCATAGCTACACCCTGTGCCCTGTGCAGCACCCAGGGCTGCAGGTTCACAACCAGCTGCCAGCTGGCCAGAGCCAGGGGGGTTTCATAGTTTCATAGTTTGTAGGGTTGGAAGGGACCTGAGCAGATCATGTAGTCCAACCCCCTGCCATGGCAGGAAAGA
>NW_017728909.1:60220933-60231774 GCF_001723895.1 Crocodylus porosus | reverse complement strand
GGGTAGGAGCCTGCACCACTTCTCTTGGAAGCTGGTTCCAGACCCTAGCCACCCTGACTGTGAAGTAGCGCCTCCTGATATCTAACCTAAATCTACCCTCTGCCAGCTTGTGACCGTTATTCCTGGTCACTCCTAGCGGTGCTCGGGGAAACAGCGACTCTCCCAATGCCTGCTGATCCCCCCTAACTAGTTTATAACAGGCCACAAGATCCCCCCTCAGCCTTCTCTTTTGGACTCGGGAGCAAGGAGCAGCGGGGAGAGTAAGGACACAGGCACATGTGTGGGTTGTTCTGCCCCCTCCCTTGCTTCCAGCTGCCATGGCTGTGCCACAGCTCTGGGTGGGGCATGGGAAGCTTCATCCCTGTGAAGCATGAGTGCCCCCACTCATGCTTCTTCCTAGTGCATGGAGCTCCAGTTCCAGTTCCTGGACACCTTGGAAGGCAGAAGGCACCTTCAGCTAGAACCCCACATACAAGGCAGAAGCCATTGGGCTGAAGCTCCCCCCACTCTGTCACCACATCCTGGAGTGGCGTACACTGCAGATCAGCTTCCCTCCAGCCTTGTGGCTGCTGCAAAGAGAAGGGAGAGCTGTTCTAGCACCCCCCCCGGCTTCTAGCCTGAGCTACTGCAGGCATGTGCCTGCGGTTCCAGAATTAAAGGTGAATATCTGTGCACTTGCAAATCAGTTCAATCTTTTCAGGTTAGATTAATCAATTCAGCCTCTGGATGTCTGTCCATAGCCCATGTCTTCTGATGTCTTTTGAAAATATTTTACTTGCTTTCTTTCCTTTTTTTTTTTTTAAAGCTACCAAATATCCCACTTCAGTGTGGACAGTCCTAGCTTTACAATACCTGACCCAGTGTCTAGAAAGAATTTTTTTTTAAGTTGTCTTGGAAAAACACACAGCATTTCACCATGGCACAAGCTGAACTTTAGGGAGATGGGCCAGGGCTTCAGGTGGGATATGTCCTGAACTAGAAAGAGTATAGTCAATTTAGCACTGCACTAGTTGTGCACCAATAAGCTCCCCTGCACTAAGCTAGGTTCAGCAATTCTGGTTTGGCTGGGCTCTAAACCCAGAAACAGTGTTTCTGCCTAAGTGCAGTACAGCTTATGTACCAATACTGGTGCCATATTGTCCTCACAATCTTATTTTATTCATAAGATTTGTACCCAACACATTTGCCTTCTCTTTCCTCCTATTAGCCCTAGTAGACAATTCTTTTCTACATAACTGATGGGTGAAACTTTAGCAGATGTTCACAGTTTCTGTATTCTAGTGCTTGGCCCACATACTACACTTGCCTCTGAACCTGAAATGCGTACAGCCACCTGGTTTTCCCTCAAACAAAGTTGCTAGGGCACTTTCAGAATCCTCCTTACTTCCAGTAGGGAATATTACAAATACTGAATAAAAACTTTACTTAGTTAATTAAGACAATTACTTTATTATTAGAGATCATTTTCCTTTCTGTACACAAATAGACACAAAGATAATTCATAGCATATAAATTGATGGAACAAAATTAGTCAGCCTGTTTCCAGAGTTTCCCGCCCACCTTCCTAACCCCCCTCCCAATCATTGCTTCTTTTATTTTCTGGTAATTAACTAGTGTTTTTAGTTTAAGGGAAAAAAATATTCCTTTTTGGCTGACGACCTGGATTCTAGGGGAAAATACTGACTTCTTTTGACTCAGGCTATTGCATCCCTCTGTCATCATTACATCCAAAAGAGCCAATAGCTTTTACTCTATCAACTTTCATTAAGAATCTTGGATATGTACAACATATGCGTATGTCAAAATGAGGACTCCCTTTCAACTGGTAAGTGTAAAAATTTAAAAATATATATCATTTATAATAGCAAAAACACCGAGCAAAATGTGTTAAGGGCAATTGGGAAAAGGATACCATCCTAAATTGTCAAATAAATGCCCTGTATTTTGTCTGGATAGCCATTTTACAAAGAGGCCAATTCTCTTACTTCAGAGTGGATGTAAAGCGTCTCTCCATATACATATCCCATCCTGCCAAAAGCAGAAAGAGAAATCAGGTGGGGCAGGGACAGAGCACATGCGCCTGTAAGATGTATTTAGGTAATTACTAACTCCTAATGTTTAAGAAGTCCTGGATCAAACTTCCCAAAATCTTTTAAATAATATATTTTGAGTTATTTTTATTTATCTTCTGGTTACTAAGCCTTTCAGGAGTACTCAGGTGACTTTTTCATTTTTCCCCCAACCAGAGGGGCAAGATGCTTGCATATTAAAATCATGAGCTGAGATCTTCAATCACTTGTCAGAGGAACTGGCGGTTTTACTAAAACATCAAGTACCTCAAAATTTGTATTCAAATTAGAAGAATTAGAAACATAAGAATTATGATATTGGTACTAATCTCAACAAGAGCAAGCAGCAGTGAAGAGGGTGGGTAGATGGCATTCATGTTGGTGCTAGGTCTTGAGGAGAATTATGGGTGGAGTTGGAATGAGACTGAGAACCTATGGAGACCTAGAGGTTTATAATGCAGCATCCCAGCCTGTGACCCTCCCATGCTACCCTGGGAAAGAGAACATTACATAACTTGGTAGCAATTAATTGATAATCCAAACAACCTAAAGTTAGAATCCCTGCCAACAAAAGCCTGTACATCCAGGTCTTAAAATGTTTTATTAAAATGTAGTTAAACAAACAGCAGTCATTATAAGGTTATGCTTTAATCCAGAAATGCATTACCCTGTTTCTAAATTTGTTTTGATATCTTCTGTCAATATTTCTATGAAATATTTACTTTACAAAAGCAAAAGCAGCATAACATCCACTTCAAGTATTAGATAACAAGGGGAAAACCTATGAGAATAACATATTTGTTAAGCATGTCTAATTTGTTCTGCTTTAGCCAATGTGTTGTCAACTCCCACGCTGCATTGCAAATAGGCCAAGAAAAGACAATTTTCACAACACAAGCCTAGCTGACCCTGCTGACCTGTGTGAATAGGTGTTGCTCCCTATGTCACAAGCAGAAGCAGTGCAAGTTGTGTAGGTGCAACAGTTAGCCACTTCTTGGAGCTGCTTGGTCGACCAGTTAACACAAAACACCCAAGAAGCTACAACTCCAGGCTTGACCTGGTTGTATAGTTCCTCCTTTAGGACTGCTTATACCCAAATCCTAAATTGCTCTGGCTGCTGTAGCCCTTCCCTTAATCCAAAATGCAAAAATATGCTGCACATGCAACAGTCAGTGAATCAGATTCACTTCTACCTGCAAGCTTCCTAGCACCTACTAATGGGAAGAGCCAAGGGAAAAAAACCTCAGCCATCCGGCTAAGATCTTGCTCACCTAGGCATTTTCCAGCTCCACACTTTAACCAGGTTACTCAGAGGAAAACAAAAGGATTGGTCTGTAATGCTATGAAACAGCATTAAGGCCTTGTATAAAAATATGCACACTTGCTATCATCAGAATAGGGTTTTTTTCTGAGAGATTACACATATTAGTGTGGAGGTCATACATATTCCTTAACTCTTCAGAACAAATCCAGTTTGGTCCTGGTGGCAATTTAAGCATTCAGTTTTTTCCAAAACCTTTTTTGACACTTTGGTTACTGATAGGATTCTGCCTTTAGTAAACCAGAACAACCCTGAAAAGAAATGTGAAAAAAGTCCTTTAGACCTTCAGCCACTCAAATGTTTTTTTCTTTTCCTCTTTTTACTCAGTAATTTTAACTGATACACTGATCTTCTTGTAGGCTCTTATTTCTGAAAAAATAAATGCAACTACATTGTTCCTTGTAAATATGTCATCATATTAGATGGAAGGCAGGGTAGATTTGCACTTTGTAGACTAACTAAATCAGAGATACATACAGCGTAAGCAGGGCTAGATTAACGCACAGGCAAACCAGGCACATGCATAGGGCCCCAAGTGAAAAAGGGGCTTACTTGTGCTTGTTTTACATATTATAACTATTGACTGAAAAAAATAATATAAAAAATTTCATCTTCAGCTGGGGGCCCACAAATGTGTTTCCCTAGTGCCCACTAACGGGTTAATCCAGCCCTGAGCATGAGCTTTGTTGAGCCTAAGCTGACTTCATCAGAGCTGTGAGAGGACCTGCATAGAGCTGTGTATAAAATGGAGAGAGTGATTACAATACAAAAGGTAGGAATGGAGGGAGGGGACAGGCTGGGGGAGGACCTGTACTGGGGGGGGCTAAAAAAAGCCAGCAATAAACCCATAGGAACAATGAGGCGCATCTATATGAGAAACATTACTGAAAAGTTGACTAACTCACTGTGTGGTAAAGCGTCACTGTCTACACATGCAGACACTTACTAAGCAGTCAGTTAGCCAACCACAGAGTTAATTTGTTACTGGGGCCAAGAGCTGCCTGCTGCCAGGCCGGGGGGACACTGTCTCAGCCCAGGCTCTGAACTCTGAGCCGGCTCTGGCAGCGGGCAGCTCCCGATGGCAGGGACCTCTCTCTTAGTTCCCATTCCAGGAGCTGCCTGCTGCCAGGGCAAGAGGATATTGTCCAGGCCAGGCTCTGAGCTCAAAGCCTGCCCCAGCAGCAGGGAGCTCAGGCAGGGCAAGAAGCAATCCGCCAGCCCCTGCTCCAGTTGCGCAGCTGGGGCCAGGAGCTCCCTGCACCAGAAGACTTCCCTGGACTACGCAGGGAAGCCCTGCTGGGCACAGGGCTTGTCCCCATATGCATGGGGCAGGAATGCTCTGCAGCAGCAGCTTTTCCACTCATGCGCATTAGGACCCTTCCCAAAGTGTATGGGGCCAGGAGACAGCTGTTCCCTGCCAGCCCCTGGGCTAGCACTCAGGGGGAGCCTGGAGCTCCTCCTGGCTACTGCAGGGGGGTAGAACAGAGTGGGAGCACGTGTAGATGTGCTCCCCCAGTAGGCTTACTGAGTAGTACTTTTACTATGCCACATGTCTACCGCAAATTAACACCACGTGTAGACATGCCCAAGGTGATCACAAAGCTAATTCAGGTAATGGGATAAGAATCCATAGCACCTACTTAAACCCTGCTTAACACAATCCAGTCTGTGGATGATTTCTTGTTTCGCAGTTTTCCATTCAAGTTTCTTTTTACAGTTTTGCTGCCAAAGAAGAGCCACCCTGAAGTCAGCAATGGAAGAGCTTGGGAGTTCAGAATGTTCTGCCACAGGCCTGTGTCCTTCTGAAGCTGATGTCATCTCTGTTCATTCATGTTTACATGTAAGATCACCCATCGGCCCAATACGGGCAGCAGGGGGGCACCATATTAGGTGCACAGGGGCATAACCTCAGACTTACTGGTCCCCTGCCTCCACTTTGGATTCTGTATAATTTTCCAGAAGAATATAATGATTAAGAAGGCTAGCTAATCAGATTCTTTGCATACTGTCCAAGGGGTGAAATGAAGGAAAAGAGGAGGATATTAAGGTTGGCTTCCTCAGTGGAATAAAGGGTAGAAGGATATCCATATGATAGAATTCTGAAAGTCAAGACAAGAAGTTTAGACACTCTGGCAGTCAGCAACAGTGGCTCAAAATATATTTGTGTACAAGATCACAAAAATATTGAAAGGAAATATTTTATTGGCAGAATTCTGAACAGACTTGGTGGTGGAAGTTACATATTAAAGACCCAAGGGGAAAAGACTAGTTAAAGTCAGCAGATGATTAGCATGCTTCTGAAAGGTTTGATACAGAAATAAATGGTTGGACCTTTGGAGTGTTGTGCAGTAAGGAACAAAATGTAGGTGACTGTCTGGTTGTGGGAGGTAAACTGATGGAAAAGTTGAAGGTAAACATCATGCTACAGGGCTCAGTTACTATCTTATAAAAAAGGATTTTAATAAACCATTATAAGGTAAGATTTAAGGCTCTGTTGAGACAAGATAATGCTAAGAAACTCAGGACATCCACTGCAGTTTAAAGGAGAAAAAGAAGGATGGTTTCTATAATCATGAAGTCACACAGTTTCTGAAAGAAAAAGATTAGACACATCATAGAGTGGCAGCAAGTCTGTTACATGCAGAAATACACTTTTTGGCCTAACTTAAATACATCAGTGGGACAGTTGATCAAAACATGTCACGTTTGTACTTTGTAGCACAGTCAAAATCATCAAGAGTCCATGGTACTAGTTCATGTTGTGCCTAACAGAGCTTGGCAACTATCTGATTTGCACACAAAGAAAAGCAATAGCTGCTGATGGTGCATTATTACAATGAACTTTTCTTCTTTTTTTTTAAACTAGGCTAAGTTACACAATGCAGCCATTTGGCAAGCACTGCGGTGAATCACAGCAAAACAGTATTTGCCAGAGAGACTCTCTGATGAGCTCATTTTGACAATGTATCACAGTGGGAATTTGTACCCAAAATAAGCAGCCTGCGTTAGCCATGCATTAACCTAAAAATATGCCCACATAGTTAAGCAAATATCAGCTAGAGCAAACTACACAGTGCACTCACCATTTTAAAAGAATCTCAGTAGACCAGCCATTTCAAAACCTATTTTTTCCTATACTAAATTTCAGAATGAATAATGATACCCCAGGTAAAAATTTTAACTATTTCTCAGTAATCTTTTCAAATACTGAAATATATCTATTGAATCAGGGCCCTTCCCAGAATAAATACAAAGAAGCCGACAGTCTGAATCTGTAACGACTGCAAAGAAAAGTTTCTTTTGCTATCCAAGATAGTAATTCATGAGAAAGAGAGAGAAAATGTTCCATGTGAGACAGTGAATTACCAGAGATCATACTCAAGGAGGAGTTTTAAACTCACTGAAAACCTTTCTGAAAAACAACAGAATAAACATGGTAAAAAATGACCACTGATATCCAGGAACTGTGAAAAAGCTGAATTATTCAAAGCAAGTGAAAAACAGACAGCAGGCAGAGTATTCATAGGAAATACCACCCACAGAGAGAATATTTCTGTCAACACTGATACAGGGACTTATGAGACGAAAAACTTTTGCTGGATAATTAGGTTTCCAATAAGCAGGTTTCGCAGCAACCAACCATTAGAATAGCCTAAACACCAGAGAGCAAAATTCAGTTGCTTCAAGTCTGTCTTTGGCCCCCACAATGCTTAACATGGTCATTTTCCTCCACAAGGGCCAGGTCTACACAAGACACTTACTGTGCAGTAGCTCATTGCTACTGCGTAGCAGTGCCACATGGCACAAACCATGATACAATGCTAGTGAGCAGCAGTAATGAGCTACTGAGCAGCCAGTGTCACCAAGAAGCTATGCAGGGATGCTACTGTGCAGTAATACCAGTTACTGCACCATCATTAGTACTTGGGTATGCAAATACTAAATGACTAGGCTAGACAATCACCTTGCTGGGGTCGTTTGACCCCAGTACTCTTTCCTGCCATGGCAGGGGGTCAGACTTGATGATCTGCTCAGGCCCTTCTGACCCTACTGACTATGAAACTATGACTCTGCAGTCAGCTTCTCATGTAGATGTGGCCAAAGTGCTTATTACTTGATCCCATTTTCCTAAAGTTCTTACTATTCCAGTTTTGTTACCACAGGAGATAAGGAAATTACTTACAATTAGTGCTCACTCAAATGAGAAAAAAATGTGGCCTTGGCGAGGCTCACTTATTGATGCTTTTAGAGCTTTTATTCTGGCTTTTAGAATTCCTCATTTCTAGGAATTCTACTCTCTTGGCAGCAGAAGGTTCATCTTTAGCAGTGAAAATCCAGCCATTATGTATTTTTATACACACATACACACACACATATACATACATACATATATACACACACACATATAAATACCCCCCCCACACACATTGCCTTATTTTATTTTCCATGAAAAAAAAGATCTTTGCTATTGTCTTCTTAACCCTTCTTGTTTTGTATATAGTTTTTCTCATCTGCACTATTTTCCCTTACTTTATGTTTTTATTAAAATACAAGTAAAAAGCATGAACATAGAAAGCACATGACAAACTGTAGGATGACCAGCGACCAATTAATATATAGCTATTCCTAACACAGAATCAATACTGCACTCAAATTTTATTGTCATGAATAACAAACTTGGGTAGAGAAGAGACCTAAGAGTCCAGATCAAGGTTGGCAGGGAGAGAGCCTGATACTTTGTTCACATATGCTCTCTGTCTCTGGATTTGGTAATGTTGGAATAAAGAAACAGTGCAGTGCTTGGTTCCCCGAGTGAAATCCACATTTCTTAGAAGTCCAAGATTCCCATACAATTCATGAAGAAAGCAAGATGCTTCAGAATGTAGTTCAAAGCCAGTACTCCAACAGGGAGCCATGAAAACTGATTAACAGAGAACAGTGAAAAGAGATATGTATCCTAAACTCCAACCTTTCAAGGCTTAAAGGAAGACTGTAGGGAGGCAACTATGTTAGATGCACTCAAAGCCAGAAATTATTCCTCAAATTTAGGCACTTAAATCACCTGTTTCAAAAGAGCAGCAGAGGATGACTCTTTTTTTTTTAAAACACATAGCCAGAAAAGAAGTAGGGAGAAGTGACGATAGAGTAACATTTTAATGGCTGGGGGCAAAAAAAAAATCGCCCCAGAGGTAAGAATTCCAAGTTTGCAGTCTGATGGGTTCCAAACCCACATCTATAACCTCCAAGTGAGAATTGAATATAATGTGTATAAGCAGCATGCCACATTGGTAAGTGGCATGGCTTAACAGGAGGAATGAAGAGGGCCCTGAAGCCCAGCACAGCCAGTAGCCTGGTGGCTAGGTCCAGAATGAAATGTACAATCATAATCAAGCTGGAGACTGGGCCTGCTGGACCTTATAAGTTCCCTAGTTCTTGCAGCTACTATATCCATATTAAACCTTCACTGTTTGGAACCAAGTATGACCTTCTTCCCATGCTGCTCACGAATTCCAGTCCAACTCTCATAAGATAATAAAGAAACTGATAAAGTATATGGAATCAAATTCCCCTTTCATCTGTGTCACTGTAAACCCAATGTAACTCAAAGGAAGGCAGGAGTGTCTGTATGGATGTGTTTGTTTGCTTAATTCTGGAATTTAGCAGCAGATAAGTAACCAGCAATTGCAGAAGAAGCCTCTCAGCCAGTGAAACACAACTTTGCCAAGATTGCAAAGCGTGGGGGAAGGGAGGTGAAGAAAACTAACAGGGATTTCTACTAAAGGAGCTGGTTTTAAAGGAAAGCAGCAATGTTGGTCAAACTTCAGTCTTTGGTCCAATCCTATTCTTATCAATGAAACTGGTTTGATCAAAAATAAGAAATGTAGCAGTGTTGATGAATAATACTTTCACCTGATATATGAGTTTGAGATAAGTTGGAACTGGCACATTTTTTGTCTCTGGAAAACATGGCTGAAATATTTGATCACATGGTAACAGGTTGAATAAATAGGAGCTGGTATGCTAAATATCAATCCTATTGGTCTTGGCTGATGAATAGAGCTTGAGGTTTAAGGTGTGGCAAACCTTCTGTAAAGATTTACTGGCACTCACACAGTGAGCCCTATTATACCTTCTTTACAGAAACTGGCACACCTTGCTTTAAAAAAGAATAAATTAATCATAAGAGTACATGAACAGAGATGTCAAATCTGAGACAAGTAGGTTTATGCTTTGTGAGGAGAAAAAAGGTCAAAACTAGGCTATTATATTTCATCAGTGAAGATTTTGAAAGAATGAGAAAAATACCAGCACAAAAAAGAATTTGTGGGGATGGTTTCATAAGAAATATGCAAATCAATAAATAGACAGGACAGCCTAGATCATCATCAAAATCAGGCACCTTTCTAAAGAGCTGATATGCCATGTATACTCAGAAATTGATTTCATTTTACTAATACAGAAATTAACAAAGATAAAATTCAGTTCAAGTTTCCTCCTCAAGCTTAACATTTGCTTCAAGTTTTGCTCCCTCTGGAACATAGCCTACTCTATACACTTCCTTTGCCTGAAGAATCACACTATGTTGGTAGCAAGCCAGCTATAAATACTGAATCAGAAACGTGGATTTTGGGGATTTTAATCAGAGAATTTACAGGGAGGTTGGGTTTTTTTTTTTTAATTTAATCAGAAAATTTGCCATTTTAAACAGAGAAAACCAGGATCCTTGCTGATAATACCTTGGGCAAACACATAAAATTTTATTATAGCCTTTGGTACATAAACAGTCACTAATTATTACTTCTTTTCCTTAAAATAAAAAAATCCAATTTCTCATATAGATAGGAAATAGTTTTTCTGATCTGTAAAAATGACTGAGTTATATTAATAAAGCCTCCCCAACCCCAAGTTTACTTTTATGTTTCAAATAAAAAATATGCACTTCGTTAACTTAAAAATATCTGAAAGTAGACATGTCAAATATGTGCATGTACTGTTGCAGAACTTGTTAAAAAGCTAGCCAGCCAGTCAAACGTGATAAAATCTGGTTCAACAGTTTAAGTTACAAGTGTCCCGCACGCACGTGTGCCCCATAACTAACTTTTGACCCGAGGCAGCGGCGGCAGTGGCAGCAGCAGCAGCAGAGGAATCGGCAGCGGGGGCAGCAGCAGCTGATCCCCCGAAGGTAAGTGGGGCGGAGGGCCTCTGCACAGCTGAGCCGGATCCGGAGGGGAAGCCCTCCGGGTCCCATATAGCTGAGCCGGTAGGGAGCCGCGCTCCCGAGCCGCGCAGCGCGAACAGAGCGCGCCGGCGTTTGCGCCGGCGGGCGGGCCGGGAGGGCCAGGAGTGGGACTCCTGTACGGGTAGGACGTAGACACCACACAGGTCTACAAATAGCAGCTTAGAAGGATGTATACGAGGAGTGCTGCTAGGGCCTCTGCCCAGGGGGACAA
>NW_017728909.1:60169377-60220922 GCF_001723895.1 Crocodylus porosus | reverse complement strand
GCTGGGGTAATGTAGGCCCAGCACTCTTTCCTGCTTATGCAGGGGGTCGGACTCGATGATCTATTGAGGTCCCTTCTGACCCTAGCATCTATGAATCTATGAATCTATAACTAAATTTATCAATATGACAAGATACAATAACATCTTTCTTTATTTTTTAAGGGCCCAGGTAAGTCTTCACTGAAAACTGAGGCGAGAGGAGAGGATTTATAAGTTACAGAAGCCAAATACCGCTACTTCAATGATTCCACTAGCTGTGAAAAATGTTTGCCTAGTATACTAACATAATAAAGAACTTACAAGAGCAATTAAATATATCTGAATAGATACATGCCAAATACTTCAGGACTGAGGAATTTAAATACCTTGCTGGCAAAGAAATGGAGATTATACACTCCTCAAGTTTGATAGCCTGCTTATGAAATTATTGCTAGCTACAGAGGTATCCAAACCTAGCTGTCTTCATAAGTTTTTTGGAGCATCAAATTCTAATTTATCTATGCTTAACTAATATCTGTATGTAATGTGTTTTGGGAAGGATGCAATCATATTTTTCAAACAACTGTCATTCTATCTGTGCCTTCAATTAAAAGCTGAACTGAATCTTAACAGAATTCTTCACTGTCTTCATAATATACAAAAGATAACCAAAAGAAGAAACTAGGGCTAGGGACAGACATTCAAAAAGCATGAGCATGAATAGAATCAATCTTTGCAGTTAGTCAAACCTGGCTAGCCTAAACCAGTTTGTAGCCACAAAGACATCTCTTCTGGACTGAAAAAAAATGCAGGCACATACATGCCTGCAGTGGTTCAGGCTAGAAGCCGGGGATGCTGGAGCAGCCCTCCCTTCCCTTCTACAATGCTGAGCTGAAGCCAGACCCAGCAGGACACTGATTAGGAAGGGGTTCCCTCACTCCTGACCTGCCCAGCCCAGCCCAGCCATGAATTGATAACACAGTGTTTATCACCCCATTAAGAAAAAAGCAGAGGGACGCTGCCAGCTACCTGTTGATTCTCCTTTTGTCCCGTCTGCCATAGCATGGGGTGCAGCCAGCATGTGGTCTGCTAGCTAACCCTGTGTGCCTGTGTAAGGCAGAGGGGATGCAGAATCCCTGCTCAGAGGGGAGGAGGAAGAGCAGAAGCCAGGCAGACACCTGCAGTCTCTGCCAAGGCTGTAGCCAAGGAGCAGAGGGGAGGGCCAGCTCTGCTGTGGAGCAGAGAGACCTGCCCAGCCCAGAGAGCATGCTGGGATGCTGAGGGAGTCTGATTTAACTGATAAACCAGAAAGGGGTCTGGGACAGACATTGCATAAACTGGTTTGTCCCAAATCAGTTAAGTCTGCTACTACATTCAACCCGGTTTCTCTCAAACTGGTTTCAGCCATTTTCAAACTGATGCACTAAACGTTTGTTCCATTATAGTTACAGATCTCTTTCAAGTTTAAACCAGTTACTGATCATTTAAACTGGTTTATGTGTAATGTCTGTCCCTAGCCAAAATGACTTGTTTTTAAACATATGATAATTAGTGGTGTTTTACTAAAATGTAGTGGCATTGACTAGACCTATAACTTCAGGTGACCTTTTTTGTCTTTATAGCTGGCCTATGTTTACTCTAAGGCTCACCTTGACATCTTTCATGTAAAATTCATGGCTTAGCATAGATCTCAAAAGGGTTTCCAGACATGCTTACTATTATTCATGTTACTATTACAAATATCAGTCTTGCCACCAGAGCTGTCCCTAGGGGTGTGCGGGTCAGGCGGTGGCGAATGCGCCAGCGGCCATGGCGGCTGTGGTCCAGCCTGTATGACACTGTCTGCAGGGCCTTCCAAAATGCGGGGCCCAGGACAGTTGCCCTGATTCACCCCCACCAGAGATGGTTTTGCTTGCCACAGATCATAAAATAGTTGCACCAGACACAGTATAAACACAGAACAAAGAGATCCTTTCCTCTCCCTGCCTTCCCTACCTAATGAGTTGAAACTTTCTGATTTTTTTTGGATATTTTCCTCATCCAAGACTATAGTAGTTACATGGACTATTTCCACAACAATTAACATAATTATGGAAGAAACATAGTACTGCATTTTTAAGTTTAGTTAGAAAAATATTGTCTGGAATGGCTTATAAATGCAGGTGTCTGCCTTTAAACACTGCATTAGATGAGCACTTGAGATCCCTTCCAGCTCTGTGGCTCTATAAGTCTGTATAAGCAGACTGCACAGCAGTTTTAGGAGGGTTTTTATATTTATTTTATATTTTACACTGTTTTAAATATGTACATGGGTTAATCACTTCCCCATATGAATGACCAAGAAGTTCAATTTTGCTGCCGAAATCATCAGAACTAGAACTTCACTAACAGAACACAGGAGTTAATATCCCTACTCCTTCAACATAAATCCAAACCCCAGTTTTATAAAAGAGTCACCACTGGTGAGAGCACTATGGTACCCTCTGCAGTGTGTCAGTTCACTCACAAAACCAAAGAGCATGATTTACTCTCATATATTGCTTGCAGAAATTGAGTTTATTTTACAATAGTTCATTTTTTTCACATTAAAAAAAATTCTTAATGTCACAAGTTATGCATATAGATCAAGTTGCCTCTGTATATTGAGAAGGAAAGTGAAATATTCCATTTTAAATATTAAATCAGCAGCATAACTGGGCAGTTCTGTGCCCTGGGTGGTGGTGGCACACAGAGCAACAGCTGCAGCTGGGTTGATGGTAATAGCAGCCAAGGCAGCATCATGATGCTTGCTATTTTTGCACTCTTTTAAGTTGATGCCTATGGCTGGTGCCCTCTCCCCCTTAGTGCCACTACTGTATTAAATCATTTGCCCTGGTACTCAAAAAGGTTATTTAATAATTATTATTTTTATAATTCGTAAACTCCCTGATAAATTTGTGAGTTGTGACTTCAAAGCAGCCTACGGGATTTAGGTATGTACCTTCTATTAACCTGCCTTACAGTTTGGGACTTAAGAAAATCAACCTATTTGGCTTATCCAAGATAAGGTTAAAAAGTGACTTGAACACGGAACAGTGTCCGTGGATGTTTACTGGGGGAAGAAGATTATGATTATAGAGAGCTTTTAGTCTAACAGTCAAAGGTTTAATAAGATTCAGCTCCAGGAAGTTGAAAGTAGATAAATATAAACTAGAAATGAGGCACAGTTTTAACTGATTTTCATCAGATAACTATGACCCCATAACAGCTATTCTTATATACAGTTTTGCTATATTTTTATTTCTATGCAATTGCTCTCACCAGCTATCACTGATTTATCTGACAAAGAAATAAGATGTTATTAAGTATGATTTTGTTTGGCTGATCTTTAGAATTGGACAACCCAAGTTTATACATTTCATATTTTTAAATCATACATCTTATGGCAGTCATAAGCAGGCAGATTTAGAGATGAAAAGGAGAACTGAAACCCTGATAGCATAGTATAACCATATAAAAATTGAAATTTTACAGCTGTTACCACATCTGGCTTCCAGCCTCTACATAAGGAAAATTATGAACTCTAACTATTTTTACGAAATATTTTCTTGACAGCAAGTTTGACAGGAAACAGAGAGGATCAGTTCAGGAGGGAACAATGCTACAGAAAACATGGAACATTTCACGGAGAAGATGGCTGATCATGGTCTTCCCTTCACTGACCTTCCAAATACTAGTGACTACCAGTCTCAAGTTTCTTAGAACAATGAATTTTCAGCCTCCCTTCCCCTGCCTTAGGATGCAAGCAAACCTCAGCTCCCTCTGTGCCAACCCTTGAGGCAATTCTTCCTCCTTTATATTACACAGATGCTGGCATTCATAAGCATTCTCATATCCACGAAATAGTCATGCCAAACTGTACTTATTCTCAGGACTGGGAACTGATGTTTGATTCAGGTTTGTAAATGCTGAGCATTACCAAGCCAAAGGTAATTTATGGAAATGGGCCTTAGAGTACACTGTCTCCCCTTCCAAAGGGGATGTAAGTGAACATAGACATTTTAGGCTTTCCATCTATATGGGAGAAATTTAGTGTAAGGTACACAATGACAAATGATAAATAGGTAGGGCTGGGTAATACATTAGGGACTAAAGAGTCCACCCTATCTTACCTGACTTCAGGCTAATATGGCTAACCACCTCAAGGACAAATGGGTGCGAGTCTCAAGGGGCATGTCTACATATGTCCCCAGCTGTGCAGTTGTTACTGCTCAGTCATTTAGTACCTGCTAAAGGACTGCACAGTAACCTCTATTTCTGTGTAGTCCTGGAACCATATGGATAATTTCTGACCCTACTGAGCAGTACAGTCAGAAATGACCCATATGGTGCTGGGACTGCATAGTAACAGAGGTTAGTGTGCAGTCATTTAGTACTTGCTTTAGTGGTGTAGCTTGTTGCTACAGTGATGTAGCATCAGCAGGCACGAACTGTGACACCAACGCTACTGCATAGTAGCACTGGTGTCACGGTTTGCATGCTAAGGTTTACATTTTCAAAACATGTAATGTTTCCCTTAGGAGTCTGGCAAAACTCAAAGAAGTATGAACATTTCTGGGAAAATTGTTTAATTCAATTGATTTTTCTCACAAATAGAGGTTTCAGCTAAGTATGCTTTTCTATCATATAACAAAAACCAAAGCTTGCTGAGAAATCTGTGGCAGCCTCCTTAGTGGATGACTGTATGGTAAGATCCAATAACGATATACCGGGAGTTCACTAACGTTTTTTCCAATTGTGGCATCCACGCAGATTCATATTTTCCCATTTTTGCAAAAGCTGAGCTATACTATATTCCTTCAGTGGCTTCTATGAAATAAAGGAGGCTAGTCACGGAGCAAGTTGTTATTTAGTTCCATTTGCCTTTCCTTACTGTATATCAAAGGGGGAAATTTCTACATGAATGATCATTTTGATGATTAATGGACAGCATCACAAAACATCATTTTAAAGATGATAAATGGGGCAAGTGAAATAGGTGAAGCTCCATCTATGTCCATATTCTTGGCGCACTAACTCCACAGATTGCACAATCTCCATCATCACCAAGGGCCTGAAATCCAAAATTCACTATCTATATCAAAAGTTTCCCAGATCTTCAGATGGTAGGAAATATAACCCTGGTTGGATGGAAAAATACAAGATTGCAAAATCCCCCACAGTAATCCTTTAATGAAGGTTTTAAACTAACATGAACCCACTAAATAATGTCACATTTAATGAGTACTTAAATAATATAATTAATAATGCAGTAATTGGACCTATTTACAACAAGAAAATCTATTTAACACTGTCATCATTTCCGGCAATACAAGTTACTGAATAGTGTCTTATTCATAATTGTTATTATTTTTTAAACTTAAATAAGCCAGAAATAATGAGCAAGAAGAACTCTTCCGGGAGCTGCATCCAAACTATTTAATTTCTTTTCTTTTAAAATATTGCTGTCTACGTTTAATTATATCAGGCAGTGATATAAAATTACTGTTTTGCTTGTGGTATCTTGGAGCCTTCTGCCACTTTTCGGCCAACACAGGCAGGATTCAAAACTGCATGCGATTTCACAGCAATTATCACCTTGAGGGAACAATCTACAATGAGTGTCAGTGCCACATAAGCATTCACTTTCAAAGCTGACTTAGTGGACAGTAAGCGCACACATATTGTCCATACAATGCAGATTAATTTTAACAATTTGATTAAACTGAACTCAATAACATGCATCCAATTGTATGGGTATCTATTTGACCAGTGTCATATGCCTTGTTAATACAGCCCTTGTTCATAGTATACTGGTGCTCAAAGCTAGAATTAATTGAAAATCAGAGTTTCTATTCCACAGGAAATTCCAAAAATCTACAAACATTTTGTTCCATTGTGTAACACTGCAGAAATTTACAAGATTTCCTGCAAATGGGACAACCAAATATTTCTGGTTTGAAATATCCAAAAAGACTAAACACTTTCAAAATGGAATTGAGCCAGAAAGACTATACTACAAGGCCCTTGGCTCTCAGAGTAGTAGCTCTCAGGGGTCCTAGCACAAATTCCTAGTCTCTGTATCGAGTTTCAAGGAAGAAAACTTGGAATGGCTGGGAGCCCTTGATTTTCAGTTCTTCCAGGCTTCCTGTTACGAAGCTGGAAGTCCAGACTCTGACACCCCTAACTAGAACCGGACTCCTAGGCTAGGGACAGACATTACATACAAACCTGCTTAAGTGATCAGAAACTGGTTTAGACCTGTAACAGAACAGACATTCAGTGCACATAAACCAGTTTGAAAATGGCTGAAAATGGTTTGAAATAAACCTGGTTGAATGTAGTATCAGACTTAACTGATTTGGGTCAAACTGGTTTATGCAATGTCTGTCCCAGACCCCTTCCTGGTTTAAGTTAAATCAGAGTGACCCAGCATCCCAGATGCTTTGCAACCCTGAGTGGGGTTCTTTGCTCCACAGCTGAGCTGGCTTCACTACCCTGCTCCCTAGCTGTAGCTCCAGTGGAGACTGCAGGTACAGCAGGATCTGCCTGGCTTCCATTGCTCTACCCCAACCCCCCACACCACTTCCTGTTCCAGCAGGGATTCCTCCCCTCCCCTCTCCCACAGCATGGACTGTAGCCAGTATGTGGTATGGTAGCTAATGCTGAGAGACACCTGTGTAAGGCAAATAGGACCAAGGCAGACAGGACAGTGTCCACTTAGGGCTATTTGGAGCTACTCAACCCGACAGCTGGTAACATCCCTCCATTCCTTCCTTGGAAAAATTTGTTTAAGAAGAACTTGAACTAATGAGGCTTTTTTTTTTTTTTTTTGATGGGGTGCTAAATGCTGTGTTACTCCCTGTGTAACTCCCTGCTATGTAACTAAATGCTGTGCAACTCTCTGCTGTCTCTGTCACTGGTCCCTGTCTGTCACAGGGCGTGGGGACCCCTCCCCAATCAGAGTGTCCTGCCAGCCAGCCAGCTGGTGACCCATTTGACTGCGTGGGTGTCTACACCATAGCCCCCCAGTTTCTTAATGAGAACAGGGTGAGAGACAGTGTCAAAAGCCTTCCAGGAAGACTATATCCACTGCTACCCCTGCATCTAATGATCTGGTGATCTGATCGTAAAAGGCCACCAGGTTGGTCTGGCAGGACATGCCACTGATGAACCCGTGTTGGTTGCCCCTAAGCATGCAGTCCTCTGCTGGCCCCTCCTGGATGTGTGCCAGCATAATTTTCTCAAACAACTTGCCTAGGATCGAGGTAAGACTAACCGGCCTATAGTTTCTCGGGTCCTCCTTCCTGCCTTTTTTGAAGATGGGAACCATGTTGGCCCTCTTCCAGTCCTCCAGTACCTCACCAGAGCACCACGAGTGCTCGTAAAGCCGTGCCAGGGGACTTGCAATGACCTCAGCCAGTTCCTTTAGAACTCTGCAGTGCTGAATAAAACTAAAGCACCTTTTAACCCACTCAGACCCGTGATGCAATTTAGCTAAATGACCTTAACGTTGACCCTAAATGAAACAGGTTGAAGTTCGAATAGTTTTGTTACTCATAGTATCATACATATGTATCAGGTTCACTTAGACACCTTATACCAATATCTTCTGATACCAGCACAATTGTTATGCCCATCTATAATACCACTGGGCAGTAAACATTGTGAAACCACTCTAGAGCTGTGGAGGTGGCAATATTGGTTTCTATGTAGGTCACTGACTGGGCTAACAGGAAATCAGATAGATTTTCCGAGAAGATTGTCGAAACCTATACGTTCCCACAAAAATATTTCATATTTGATGAACTAGCTCTTTCCAGCTAAAACCAGACTATCCCAAAGACACTTGCATTACATTCAAGAAACATGCTTTGGCCTCCCAAGTGACTATAGTCTTATGGTTCTCTCTCCCTTTGATTACTCTGTTTTTCCAACTGTGGCTAAATACTGGTTTCCAACCCCTTGAAAGTTCTTAGTTTGAAATATTTAGATTTTTCTTAATAAAAATTGCAAATACTTAGAACTTTCAATGGGGTGAAAACTCTGATTTTGAAACAGCATTGAGAAGAAAAAAATTCAGCCAAATTGAAAACAAAGCTAATAATTATTATTGATCCAAGAATGTCCATTTAAGCCACACAAAACATATCACCACACTCAAAAACAGTAATTATCAGACACTTATTTAAATAATAAAATCCTTCTTATGTATAATTCAAAAATCTTATTCTCTGCTCAATTAAGTTAATATATTCCTAGATTGTTAGGGGCTGGAAGGGACCTTGCAGATCATCGGGATCTATCCCCCGCCCCCTGCTTCAGGCCCAAAGACAACTGGGGTTACGTGACCCCAACAAGGTGACTGTCCAGTCTTCTCCTGAAAACCTCCAGGGTAGGTGACTGCACCACCTCTGGAGGGAGTTTATTCCACAGTCTGGACACCTTGACTGTGAAGGAGTTTTCCCTGTAATTAAGCCTGAAGCAACCTTTCAGGTGTTTGTGTGCATTGGTCCTGGTCTTCCCCAGAGGTGCCCTAGTGAACAGTTTTTCACCAATGTCCTGATGCACTCCTCTGACATAGTGGTAAGCCACTATCAAGTCCCCTCTCAACCTTCTCTTCTTTAGGCTAAAGAGGCCCAGGTCCCTCAGCCTTTCCTCGTATGGCTTGCCTTGCAAGTCCCTGATCACACGGGTGGCTCTTTTTTGGACCCTCTCAAGTTTTGCCACATCTTCATTGAAGTGCAGCACCCAGAACTAGATGCAACAGTCCAACTGCAGTCTCACCAGTGCTGAGTACAGTGGGAGTACCACTTCCTTAGTTTTACATGAGATGCACTGGTTGATGTATGCCAGTGTGTTGTTATTTGCCCTGCTGACCACCACCTCGCACTGAAGACTCATATTCATGCGATGATCAGTTGTTAACCCTAGGTCCCTTTCGGCCGTGGTGCAAGTCACACTGTCACCACCAGCCTGTATGTATGCTGAGGGTTGTTTGCCCCCAGATGAAGCATCTTACACTTGGAAGTGTTAAACTTCATCTGGTTCTGGTCTGTCCAACTCTCAAGCCTATCCAGGTCTGCCTGTATCTGCAACCAATCTTCTGACATGACCACACTGCCCCATAGCTTGGTGTTGTCTTGGCCAGAGAGCTTTTCACTCCCCCATCCAAACCATTGATAAAGATGTTGAAAAGCACCAGTCCAAGCACAGACCCCTGAGGGACATCACTGGCCACTTCATGCCAAGATGACACAGATCCATTCATGAAAACTCTCTGGGTCCTATCCTGTAGCCAGTTTTCCACCCATTGAACCATCAAACAGCTGAGCCCACAAGCTTCCAGTTTTCCCACCAGGATATCATGGGGCACTAGATCAAAAACCTTTTGGAAGTCTAGGTATATAACATCTACCTCATCTCCTGTGTCCAGGTGGTCAGGGACCTGGTCGTAGAAGGACATGAGATTGGTAAGACAAGACCTACCCGCGACAAAGCCATACTGGCTGTCATTCAGAACCTTACCTTTTGCTAACGTATTGCACATAGATTCTTTAATGAGCTTTTCCAGGATTTTCCCTGGGATAGGAGGCTAGGCTGACTGGCCTATAGTTGCCCGGGTCCTCCCTCTTCCCCTTCTTGAAGATGGGCACAATGTTGGCTCTCTTCCAATCCTCAGGGATTTCCTCCATGCACCACAAATTCTGAAAGAGCTTTGCCAGGGGTTCCACAATGACCTCAGCCAGCTCCATCAGCACTCTCAGATGGAGTCCATCAAGTCCTGCTGACTTACAAATGTCTAGCTTTTCTAATTGGTATTGTACCCATTCGGCATCCACAGTGGGGAGGGTGTCAGTCCCAGCATGTCCCCTGTGAGCCTTATCTGACTTGACTTTCCCCTTGGTCCAGTGAAATATCAAAGCAAAGGGGGCATTCAGGAGTTCAGTTTTTTCCTGAATGTCAGTTACCAGCTGTCCTGAGGTGTTAAGCAGGGGTCCCACACTTTCGTTTTCCTCCTAGTGCCTACAGACCTAAAGAAGGAGGTCCTTGACTCCCGTGGCTAACCTAAACTCAGTCGCCTCCTTGGCTTTCCTGATCATTTCCATACAAATGTTGGCCACTGTTGTACAGTCCTCCTTGAGAACCATCCCTAGCTTCCACTGAGCGCGCACCTCTTTTTTCTTTTTTAAGAGGACTGCAATATCCCTACTAAGCCAGGAGGGCTTGCCAGCCTTTCTGCTACCATTCCTCTTTGCAGGAACGCTTTGCTTTTGTGCTTCGAAGATCGTAACCTTGAGCAACGACCACTCTTCATGCACCCCATTTGCCTTCCCTTCCTGGTCCCAGATTACCTCCCCTACTAATGCTCTGAGTCTGCTGAAGTCATCATTTTTTTAAGTCTAGGACTTCAATCCTGCTGGTTGATTTGTTGACTTTGCGGCGGACAGTGAACCTGATAATTTCAGGGTTGCTGTTGCTTAGGTTACCCTCAATGTTCAAGGCACACACCAGATCATCTTCCTTGGCCAAGACCAAGTCTAGAAGAGCATTACCTCTGACTGGCCCTTGTACTTCCTAAATCAGGAAGAGCGCCTTGATCACAGTCAGGAAACTGAGTGAAGGATCTGAACTAGACAAGTGTTCCTCCCACCAAAGCAAAACAAATAGTTCTCATCTAAGCACTAAAACACTAGATTTTAGGCAAACTTCACCTACCTGGATCCTAGTGGGAAAGTCCTAGACCATTAGCTGGAATGCAGTGCAATTTATATACCATTATTGTATATCAATATTTCTGAACAGCTTAGTTTTCCAAATGATTTATTCTGATCTATTAGTGTTTAACACCCAAGGAGCATCACAAGGCTAGAGCTGGGAAGTTTTATATGTGCAGAAATTCATTTTTGGTTACCCCATACTTGAGGGAGGATATTGCAGATTTAGCTTCAAAATGCATATAAAATTGCATGAAAATAAACGTTATTCTAGACTCATACATAAGTCTTGAAAACTTGTATCATAAGCAGAAGTTAGTGTACCATGCTGAAAGCAAGATACAGATGGAACGAGATAAACTAACAGGTATTGGGGTTAAAAGAATCTTTTCCGCTGGAACAATGCTACACAAGAGGATATAGAAAATCCCAAAAGAATGTGTCAGAAAGTGTTATTAACTGCTCACTGTTTTAAACAAGTACAATGAAGTTTTTCAAAAATAAGTAAGTTTTGCAGTCTCTCAGCTCTTACTGACGTAGAATATGAATAGAAAGGAGGCCCCTACAGACTTCAACAGTGTGTATTGGATGCAACTTGGCAGCAGTAGAAAGCTGAAGAAGGGTGTAAATCAAATATAACTGACCCGACAGCGAGGCTGAATTGCTTCCTTTTTTCTAGTTTCTCACAAACTGTTTGGATTCTGCTTCCCCTCGAGCCTAGCACGGTAGCCAATTCTGACGGAAGCTTCCATTCTCTGACATACTTGTATTTATCAGAAGTCAGTTGTGCTATTCTTCTTGGTGCTATTAATAACTCCAACACAATGTTTAAAGCACACTGTGTTATGTTAACAAAAGGACAACTTTCCTGTCCCATGATGCACCATGTTTGCTTCAGTCCTTTTCTATTTAAATTATAATGAATTGTCAAAAACATAACAGGATCACAAAAGTTAGACAGAAATGACCTAGTGCAATATCATACGTATCCTCACCTAAACATAGGATATAAAGAACTGCCAGTGGGGAGTTTATCTTACACTACGCTACAGAACTGTCAACCTAGGCTACAATCGACTTAGTTCAGGCCAATGAAATTAGCAGGGTAAGTCAGTCTTCAGACCTATACCTTCAGGTAACGGTGAGACTGGTTGCCCTAAGGAGTGGATACTAAGATTCAGGTATTTTGTGCACCACCAGCAGCTGTACCCTCTTGGTCAACACTGAGACTTGTTTCGCCAAGCCCCTCCTCAAGCCCTTCAATTTGTTTTCTGCCTCCTGACTTTGGCTCCTAGTCTTCGGCTTATTAACTGACTTGCCCTGGTCTTATAATCAGAATGTCTGAACAACAGCCTAATATTAGGCTGGGTCAAGGACTTTTCCAAGCCATGTCAAGTTTTTGATGGGTTTTTGTTTTTGGTGAGCGCAGTCGTGGCAGCAGTGCAGTGTGGCCCAGCAATACAGGCCCTGAGACAGGGTGGGCATCCTGTCTCCAGCTATGCTGCAGCATTCCAGTGCTTTTACCTGACTATGTGGAATGAAACTATAATAGTCCCATTTCTATCAGGGTCTGCACGATGAGATAAAAGTACAAGATGGCTCAGGTTGATTCCCTCATTCAGCTGAATGCATTTGTGGAGTTCTATATACATTTTAATAAGAAGCTATGGGAGCACTGCTAAGAAGGGGAGAGGACCAACAAGCCACTTTCCCTGAACAGGGAATGATAATTACAAGGCCTGCAGGATTGTTTGAAGGAGAATCTTAGAAAGAGATTTATCCAACCATCCATCTCCTCAGCTTGGGCCCGGTATTTTTGTACCAAAGAAAAAAGGGACGTAACAACCTTATGTAAATTGCAAACCCTTAAATAAGGTCACTATTTAGACCAGGTTTCCTTTTATCATTGATCACCGAGTGTGGCTAACTCTCCTCCTGTAAAAGTTGGGCAATTTTATATGCAGATATTGTATAGGTGTGCCTCAGGCAGTCTGCAGCCCCCTAGCAGCCCACCTCAAGTTGTTCCCCTCTCTGGCACTCTAACAACCTTCCCACACCTTGATGTTAACCGCAAGAAACTTGGGGGTGGCCCTCAGATAGCCACATGAATATATTAGGTGCCCTTGCCTAACCCCCACAGAGTCCCTGGGCTATGCAGACCCCACTGCACTCTCCACTTTCCAGAAAGTCCTCCACAATTCCCCATCCCCAACTCACCCAGCCCCAGGTCTGCCCCAGGCATAACTGACAGTATTTTCCCCTATAGGAGAGCTCTCAGAAGCCTCACAATGCCCCTACAGCATCCCATGCCTAGTAAAATAAGCCCACAGTCTTGCGAAAAGACCATCTGTCAAGAGTGCCTCCTTCCTTCCCATAGGCTCAAAGCCATTCAGCTCTGCTGGACTCACTCTCACTGCACCACCAATCACTGAGGTCCTCTCAGGAGCTCCTTCCCTCTCTATAGCTGGGACCAGACAGCCAGCTCAGCCACAAAACCTGGCTTATATGTGTATCTGTGTCCAAGAAGGCAGTTTTCCTGAACCGCTTCACAGGAGAACTGCTCTTCTGGTGTGGTTCAGTACCCACTGCAGTGCAGCAGCTTTAATTCCAGGTTATGGAAATAGAATTCTCCTCCCTTGCTTGTTCTGAGGACCTTATGGCTAACAGCATGCAAAACTCGGGGACACCCAGATCTGGGCCTGCAAGTAGGATGTCCACCAAAGGGTTTGGAAACATCTGAAGCCTCATGTGCAGGTGGAGGATGTTTGCCAGTAGTAGGGCCACTTATGGTTCTGGACTTTTGAATTTGGAATTAGTTTTGGCTAATTTGGCCTCAGATACAAATTATATATAAAGCCGTTAGCCATAAGCCGTAAGCCATATATACACATATCTCTCAAAAAAAAAAAATGACGACAACTAAGCTCAGTCCATTCTGGTCAATATGCAAAATAGGTTTGCCCTTAAAATCTTCAGTAATGTGGCAGGAGCTCCTGAGACAGGTGTAATTCTCAGAGCACTTCTGGCAATCTGATTCAACTTCCCATTCATTTCAGTATGAGGTACTGAATGCAGAGTAATGTGAGTTAAACCTGAGGTAAGTTCTTAACATTTCTAAAGGCTGCTCTGACACTATGGTGCCATTGCTGGGATCAGATCCCATCATGCCATAAAATGAATATCTGCCAGGGGCCAGACTGATATATTGGCCTTCAGAACTGGTTTACAGAAGTCACCCACAAGCCAAACAGCCTACGAACCCCCACTCATGATAATCTAAAAACAGAAATAAAACATCTTCATTCCTCATGAAAAGAGCCAGATTAAGATTGATATATGATTTATTGAAGAAATGTAACTACTGATTAAAAAACCTTCCAACAAAAAGAACTTCAACTTCAGAATTAAATTAAATGGAGTTTGATACAAAAACATCCATATTATTGCAAACCAAGGTCCCCAAAAGTACATTTGTGGAGATTTTCAGTAAGGCAACATGGTTTTTAGTACCAAAGTTTTAGGCCTAATGCCTAACATTTATTTTGCTTCCTTCCTTACACAGGCTCTACATACAACAATATATTTTGGCAATTTGGGCTTGATTCACCTTCTCAGGCATGAGGGATAAATCCTACTGACACAGGAGGAGTAGTTCCGCTGCTGCAATAGTACTCACACTTAAAGGAGGACAGGAATCAAATGATGCTGATTGAAACATGAGTTGTTCCATCTCTCACTTCCTTTGCAAAAACTGATCTGCAAACAGAACGCTGAGGGACTTTGAATTAAAAAGCAGCATTAGAGCTTACTTTGGAAATGTAACATAAACTGGATTCTTTTAAGGGGAATATTCTCTTTAAAAAGGGAAAACCAGACAGAATGTGGTCAGTTTGGCTTTTTTTCCAACCCCCTCCCCACCTCATATTTTCTGCCATCACTGCCTACTTTTGTGTACCAGGCCTGCCTTTGCATACTTGCACATTTCCAGTGGAAAATTTCTGGTTACTTGAAAACATCAAAATATCAATTCTTCTTTTCTACTCTTTTACTTGGTTTGGAACAGAAGACCTAGGGGGTCAAATATTTATGTAAGTGGTGGGTACGTTCAAGTAATGTAATGCATGAGCAACGGCTCCATTACTCACAGATCTAGTAAAGCTGCTGTCTAATGCAGCAGAATACTGAACCGAAGCAGGACTTTAAAAAAGGAGAAACATCCATGGACACATGTCTGCTGGGGGGGAAAAGAGTTGAGGCTCAGTTCAACATGACTAGAAAAAGAAAAACAAAGCAGTAGCCTTTTAGGATTGATAAACAAAACGGTGCTAGCAGCACTGCATTAGAAACAAACAGTAACACAACATAAATTTGAAAACAGGCAGAATTGGAAGATACTAAAGAGAGTTGTACAGCTTTAATGGAAGAGTTTGAACTTTTCTACTCCAGTCCTTGAAAAATTTTAGAATCAATGTGTTGGATCAATGAGTTATAGAAAATAGAAGGGTGAGAAAGGGGAGAACAAGAAAAATATTGAAATGATCAGGCAGCCCTGATGAACTTTGTGTAACTTTTAATCAGCTTCCAGTTTTACTACCAATTCAAACAAAAATTTACAATCTCAAAACTAGAAGAAATTACCCATGCATCTACAGACTGGAAGAGACTATAACTCATGTGGCTCAGTTGCTACATTTAAAACAAGAACCACTGCACAGACAAGCAAGAACATAATGATTTCCCAATATTTTTCTGCTGTCTTAAACAGGAAAAATCATACAGGCTGGAACCAGTGGAAAAACTTCTCAAGGATCAGTTGCCCATGTAGCAACAGCTACTTCACTAAAATCTTTTCTAGAAAATAATATAAAATTTTACACCAGTGAAAGCCCTGAAGCATGTTCAGGAACTACCTAGACAATTAGCATAAGGATAAACTCTTGTTTATTTTGCAGGATTTATGTTTCTTGGTCCAAATGCGAATAAGGGAAAATATTAAAATGGAAATATAGAAAAGAAAATAATTAGATGGGTCCAGTTCAAATAAGTCAATGGACAGACTCCTATGGACATAATTCAATAGGTCTGGAATGAGAGCTTGTAGTTTGAGCTATATGGCATATCTTACACTCCTATGACTTACATTGTTCATTGACATGAAATATTTTTAGCATCGTACAAGTGAGAGCAGGGCAACCCTCCAGTCTACTACTCTAATAATGCTGTCAATCCCAGGGACAGATTATGAAAAGACTCAGCAAGTAACTTTTAGAACAGGCATTAGGCATGGAGCTGAGTTTGTTAAGGACTACAACAGAGCTCCTCCTGATACTTCACTACATACATTATAGTTTACTGGGTGTGTAAGTAACATGGCTTGTAATCACACACATACCCAAATAGGGAAAGTCAAAAACGAGACTGCTTGAACTACAGGTTGCCACATCAAAAATCCAGCTGCAAAAGTCTAATTTTACTTGGGGGTACAGTGACTATATTTATTCAAATGGATTGTGACTGATAACCTGCGAATGGGCAACTCCCTAACACACTGACTGCACAGCTGGACTGCTGCTCTTAAACAGGAAGTTTTCCTCATATTCGCATAAGAATTCCATTTTTGTGGGGGAGGGTCAAGGTGGGAGAGAAAAATTCAACTTACAGTCAGAGATGACTAATGCCACATTTCTAATTTTATCACCAGCACTTGGTTGTCTACACAATGCTGTCTGCCAGCAAGACAACTATTCCACAAAGCTTTACAAATCTCCTAGTCAGAAAGGATCAGCACTATTAAAAACTATGTCCAGCAATGCGGCCTAGCAAACCATTTATTCTGACCCTGCATGCATACCCGTTAATCCATCTGTCTGTCTCTATTTGAACTTTAAGAGCAAACTGGGTCACTTAGAAAATGCCAACTCATGATGAGAAGATTATTTAAAGCACATTACATTGTAATTACCAGATAAAAGACCATCTTTTACCTTTACAATACTATTTATTTTATTCAATGAAAACTACTTTGCTTAGAGAGAGGTTTACAATAATTGACAAATCAGCAGGAGCACCATTTACAAAGCAGAATCGATAACAGGGTTATCTGCTTGCATTCCTAGTCAAGATTACCTAGAACTAAGTCCTTGCACTTTTTTTCATCCATATTTCAGATTAAACAAATGGGTTGAATTAAGCATACAAATGAAATATTTCGCAAATTAATGAAGCAAAACTGCAAAATCCAGAATCCATGGATCGAATCCCACCCCCATTCCCAACATAACATTGTTCCAGTGATAAACAAATCCTACATTACCATGTTCATTTTTGGAAAGAAATAGCTTTTTCCCTGAATATAGGTTGATAACTTCAGACAAAGACCATGAACTGCCATTACTACTGAAAAATCCCATGAGGGAATCAAATAACCATGGGAAGTATTCAAAGGGTTAAATGCACTAAAAATGCTAAAGACTTGGCATTTTTAACTCATACCAAAAAATACTGAAAATGTAAGTCAAGACTGTTGGGGGCCCCATTATATCCTGACCCTGCTTATGAGTCGAGTGCCATTTTTATGGTTCATTTGGAGGACCCAAATGTAGACTTATAATCAAAGCCATACAATATATACACACCCAGTGTTTTCTTTGTTTTAAAAACTATAACCCGCTATTTAAAAACATGTTAGGATTTTAATTTTAATTATAACTTGAGACCATATCACAAGAAATACCACTGTGACACTTAAATATCTGTGGCATTCTGTGGGTTATTAAAAACATCTTGAAAATAACTTCTGAAATAGTCACCATTAAAAAAAATGGTGCATCTTTTCTCATAGAGAAAAGGAGCTATTTGTTTACAAGGATTTGAAGGGTGAGATCTGTCCCATTGCCAGAATGATTGTGCAACTCAGCATTTCTGGCATAACAAAATGGTTTCTGAACTACATGCTTTGAAGCTTTGTATTGGCACTCCCCATTGTGAAAGACCAGAAAAATGAATGATCCATTTTTTAGGCAGCTGCATTGGTCTGCAGAACATTGTTCTTTGGTTTCCAGCCTCTAAAGGTGAATGATCTGATGACAAAAATCTTAAATCTGAAAATGCTTAACTGATCTTTCTTTACAAACAGCTTTGTATATCTGGAATTGTGCTAAAAAGACTGCAGTCAAGTTTTAATAGCTCTGAGAACTTTGGAAAGTATTAACCAAGGTCTCTTACATTGCACTATACCACCACCACCATCATCATCCATATCTTACAAACTTCTGAGCCTAAAATGAGCGACATGAAAGCCTGCAAAAAATATCTTTGGTGACGAGAAATAATAAACACAACAAGAGAAATGCACAGAAGGCCATGGTTCTCAGTCATGCTGGGCAATTCCAAATATACCACCCATTCCTCTTCAAACCAAGCCAAGTAGATTAGCTGCCATATGAATACAGACATACTTATGTAGTCACAGATTTACTTGCTCAGCCATCCACGATCAGAAACTATTGATCATTAGGACCAAACTCTGCCTTTAGGTACATCTCCTTAGTACCAATTAAGTTGAGAAGGCTGCATGATGCATCAAAGCAAACTCTGGGTTCAGATTTTGAAAAGTCTAACAAAAAAGCTATCAGTGGTTATGGATGGGCATGCAAGTCCAGTGGAAAACTTGGAGAGAGGGGGAGTGTACAAGTGTCATAGTCCTCTGGATGGAGAGCAGTCACCTCAAAAGTGAAATTTCTAGCCAGGCAGACTCCTTCACACCTCCAATCTCATGTCTGACAGACTGTCTTCAGCCTGCCCCTGCCTCCAGCCCTCAGTTTACCTGGAGCTGTGGACGGAGGCAGGAGGTAGTGCAGCTGGACCACTTCCAATCCAGGATGGGTCCAGCTGTGAAAGAATCCCTCCTTTTTAGTGCACAGGTCTGGGGGCTGAGAGATAACACAGTAGGACCCATCCTGCAGTGGGATGGGTCCCGATGAAAGGAAATGCAATCCCCATCTCCCTCCCCCCATGAACAGACCAGTTCTCTGTGCAGAGGATGGGAGGCAAATGTGTGGTAGCTTGAACCTTACTGAAGAGATGGCTCCAGCCCGGGGGAATTTGCCCAACTGCATTGCACAGATCCAAGTCTTTTCAATGCGTGAGGGGCACTGGCACCAACAGCAGGGTTTCCATAGCTCATCCCTGGATGAGATATCCAGGATTCAATGTTTTCCCTCCCTCCTCCTCCCTTGGGTCACATGTGCACCTGAACAAAATTTTAATTACAATAAATCAGAAGGTAGGTTCTTATAAACATATTACTTCACTGTTTTAGTTGCAAACTGGGCCTCTCTGGGTTTAAGATGGTACTAGCTATATGAAGCATGCAAGTTCCAATTCTGCTTTCAGCTATGCCCCTGATCAAACCCAATGAAATCAGGAGGACAGAAGATATTTTATGTCAGGCAGATATTTTATACATCGAAGAAAAAGAAGAGAGTTTGGTAGGAGTGGATGTTCACTTCTCTCCACTTAGGCAGTGGGAGAGGTAGGGAAAATCTTCAGTGAGCAGACTGGGAACAGGAAAATTGCTCAGTAAAAGAGTCACCTGACTTGCACAAAGCAGGATGGAAAGAGATAAGATAGCAAAAAGCAGGACAGAAAGGAGAAAGGAGACAGGCGCTAGTAAATAAGAGAAGGTGATGAACCTGGGTGTAGCACTACCAGTAATAAAAAGGTATACAGCAAGGCAGCAGGGCAAACATCCTGCTTCACATTGGGGCAGTCAGAGAGACAATGTGGAAGTACTGCTTTCTGTCCCTCTTGATGTTTATGATTGGGGGGGGAGGGAAGTATAATATTAAAGAGCTAGAATGAATCAATTGATAAGCACTCTCAAACCATTATGCATTAAAATGATAAACATACTTTCCTTAACTATGCCAAGACTGTTTGCAGTGAAGATATGGAGGGTAGGACTATGGAGTAATATAAACATATGCTACAGTATTTCTCATATGTCCAAGTTTTGGCAGTCAGTAGGAGACAAATTCAAAATAACAGTCAGGCAGAAGATGCTAACAGCTTATGCACTGATGTCACATGTTTCAACACATGAAAAAGTGAACAATCGAAATAAAGGACAAAGTATCATTATTTCTAATGGTAGAAAAAGCAAAAATTCATAAGTATGATAGGGGTAGTAAGCCATCAGGAAGGGAAGGGTGGACTATAAATCACTGTCATCAATAGCAGTCCCTCAATACAAGGATGACTGTCTTCCAGTAAATAGGAAAGTCATTAGTGAATCCACAGGTGACTAAGGATGCCAATCCAAGAGCTGCATGTTTGATTGCAGATGTGGCAAATAATTTTGGGATCCTGGGTCACAGCTCTTTCCTTTGCCTCTCTTGTCTATACACCTCCATAGCGAGGTGAGTTTGATTGAAGTGATCAATACACGTGTACATGATGGTGCCCTTGGTGGACAGTTCAGTGCTCGAGTCTCCCAGACATTGAGGTTAATACCACAATTCTTCAGATAGGCCTTCAAGGTGTACTTGATTTTTTTTATTTTGCCAACCTCTAGAGTACTGGCCATCTGTGAGATAGGAACATAGGACCTGTTTTAGGAGCTGGTTGTCAGGCATCCTTATGATGTGTCCTGTGCAATGGAGCTCATACCATTTAAACTTGGCTTCAATGCTGGTGCTGTTTGCTTGAGCCAGAACACTGGCATTACATTTTTCTGTCATTCCAATTGATATGGAGGATTTTCCAAAGTTACCACTGATGATAAGGTTCCAAAGCTGTTTCAAAGTTTTCAGGCGTCTCTGCCATGTTGGTGTCCAATGGAATATAATCAGTTGATGATAATGAGATTCCCATCCATGCAATACTGAATACTAACTCCAGATTGAAGTCTGCCAGCAATGAGATGGAAGAGTGTGTTGGTGCAATCACAAATCCTTGTTTGACTCTAGTCCTAATAGCAAAGGCATCTGTTTCCAGGGCATGATAATGGCTATTGCTTAGGACAGGTGCTGATATGTAATTGTGAAGAAATCTGATGATGGGAACAAATTTTGGCATCATCCAAATCTCATCAGGATCTTCCAAAGGTCCTCCCTGTTGATTCAACCAAAAGCCTTAATCATGCCCAGTAAAAACATTGGTGTTCCTCACAGCTTGCCTCCTGCAGCTGTCTATCAACAAAGATATTCTTTGTACCTCTGGGTGGTCTGAAATCACATTTGAACTCAGGTAAACTTTCTTTAGCAAGGAAAGCAAGTCTACTGAGGAGAATGTGGGCAAGTTATGAACAGGAGTGCAATATCATGGTAATTACTAGAATCTGATCCAGCTCCTTTTTTGAATATGGTAATTATTCTAGTATCTCTTAAGTCACTGAGAATCTGTTCATGTTTCCAGATTTTCATAATAATGACATGTAGATGGTGACAGAGCTTTTCTCTCCCCACCTTGCTTAAAAATTTCAGCTGCTGTTCCACCAGGACAACATGCTTTGTTGTTCTTTGTCTGCTTAATGGCTTTCAAGACCTTCTGATAAGTTAGTGGATCTGCAAGGTAGTTCTTCATGGGGTGTTGTGAAATAGACTTGGTGGTACTGTCTTCTACACTGAAGCCTCAGATCAGGAACTCTTGAAAGTGCTCCTTCCACTGTGCATTGATGGTGGAGCCATCTTTAAATAATGTTGTTCCATCCTTAGACTTCAGAAGGATGGCTCCTTGTGTGCTTGGCTCATAGTTAGCTTTGGTTGCTCTGAAGAAACTGTCATGCTTGTCGGCAAAGTTTTGAGTCTCTTTTGTCTTTTTCCTCTTACCATTGTTCTTTTATTCTTGAAATTTTCCCCGCTACATTTAATGTTGCAATATATGTCTTGCTTCCATTTGGAACTGATGTCATTATGCCATACCTTGAAGGTTCTCCTTTTTCTGTCAATGAGACCTTGAATTTCTCTATCATTCTCATGTAGGCCATCAGGAAGAATAGGGTAGAAGATAAATAATGTGCTGGATATATGTGTAAGCAATATATTATTACATAACATATAGATAATACAGTATCTGAAACTGCTGTTTGCATTGTGGGCCAGTTGGCTCAACTAGTTATAAGTACATACTGGAACCCCTCTGCATGGATTCCCCTTTCTCTCAGAAGCTGGAGCAGAAGTAGCACAGCTGCCTCCACAGCAAACTTTCCATCTGCACTAGAAGTGGAGAGCTCTCTGTAGCAGGAGAGTATACTATAACAATCTTATCACATTGCCCTTAGATGTCCTTTGCCCCAAATTGCTTCAAGTTTATAATAATTGTTAATTTATATTTGCAAATCTGTATGCTTTCTAGGCCATATGGCTACAAGTTCCAGAAGAAAATAAGTTCCCTCTAGTGGTGAAAAGACAAACATGGCCCTAGAAAAGTTATTTTCTTGGATAATCAACCCAGGTTTCCTCAAATGACACTCAGGGAGTGACTAGAAAGACAGCATCTTACCCTATAGTAATAAAGGTTTCTTCAAGGTGAATTATCTGTGTTTTCTATTCTTGAGGCACATCCAGATGAGCGTGCATCAGAGTTGCTCCAAGGACAAATAGCAACAGCACAACTATGTATGTATCTTCAGGGAACACTCATGCATGCCCACTCTAGCACATGGAAGGTTGCCCCAGATGAGGTAGAGGAGCTTGGGGCCAGCACCAGCCTTATCTGGGCCCCTGGGGGCCTTCTAGGGCTCCAGTGTGACAAACCATCAGCAGGAAGCCTGGCCGGCAGTTGGAGCATGGCTTTGGCTGGCCAGACTCTAGTTTCAGGTGGTGCACGTTGTCGCCATGTCCTCTGCTCCGCTTTTTCTAGGACGGGTTTTTTTTGACACCAGGATCTCCCAGTATCAGAAAAACCCCTGGCACTGCAAATTAGCAGTGTGGGGAATGCCAGTATGTGAGGCACCACAGACGGGTCTGCGGCACAATATACCGCACATGCACGCTTGTCTGGCCGTACCTTTCATATGCAGATGTCCAATATGCTCAAGATCAGATTACTATTACCTGGGGACACAAGGAGTGCACCAGGGCCAACATGCCCTTAGTTCTTTTGCCAACAGAGTCCAGGTGTTATCAGCCTCTCTTGTAGTGAGGATAGAGGATGGGTCATGGAATATATAGAGTCAATGTATTTCAGAGAACTACAGACACCGCAAGGTAAGTAACAATTTCTTCCTCTAGAGTGCTCATCTATTTATAGTCTGCTCTACATGCATGCAGTAACCTGACCTTATAGGAGGTCATGCGCAGTCTAGCCGAGCAGTGATTGTTCAACTGGCTTGCTATGCAAAGCATTTAGTATAGACATCTCCATAAGGAAATCGTGTTTTGTAAATATATAAACTGATCTTGACATAGCTGCATTACATAGCTCCAAATGGGAACATTTCTGAAATGCTGTTGATGCTTGAAGGCTAAGGAATGAGACTTAATAAGCATCTAAACCAGTTGTTTGTGAAAAGCAGCATACAAACCACCAGGCATGAATGCCTGTGCTACCCATTCATAGGGGCTGAAAAATAAACAGTACTTAAGAAGGCTGGCTTTATGGAGACATTTTCTAAGGAAAGTGATGCTATGCATTCAAAGGGAGAATCTAGTGAAAGCCATGAAATGTATGTACTTAAACACTTAAAGGCATTTAGCTTCTTAATATTCTGTGTAGGAAGATCCAGCTCTTAGGTGTACCCTGATTAAATTAATAGAATGTCCTTATCTTTTTTATGACACAGACCAAGTTATGAGGAATAACCATTTGTGCTGAAAAAATAAAGCTTCTCCACTGAAGAGGGAACCTTTTCCACTTTACTGGATATATAATTCTTATATAATCCTTCCTAATTTGTATGAGAATATTTACAGTATCTCTTCATCATTAAGTAACCATCCAGTTTTCAACACTGAGGGATGTAACGAAGCCAGGTCTGGATGCAGTTGTGGAGTACTCTTTGCTTCATATGGCTTCCTTAGTTGACACAAGGTAGCGGGCTTCACTGACAAGGTATCACAAGACTTCAGAGAGAAACCTGGAAATCAGATTTCAGGTTTCCTTACAGACAGTGATTGACATATCAGAAGTTGGAATTAAAATTCAAACAGGTCTTGACAAACTGGAGCACTGAGCTACAGTACAATAACATTAAATACAACAATGGCATATGCAAGCACTATACATTGGGAACAGAAACCTATGCAGGGATGAGGCAATGGGATGGCCCAGAAAGACGTGATGATTATACTAGAACATGAACTGAGTGTATTCATACGCATCCATAATATGATGCTGCTACAAAAGAAATGCAATTTGATATTACATTTAGAGAAATAAAGTATGGAAGTCTTAGGAAGATATAATGCTATTATTATGCTACTTGGCTGCAGGTGGAATACTTTGTCCAGGTTTAGACGCTATATTTTAGGAAGGGCATACAGAAATCACAGGGGATCCGGAACAAGCAACAACGATAAAAAAGGGAATTGAACTGTAAATTATATAAGGATAGGTTGAAAGGACTTGGAACAATTTGTTGGGAATAAAGGAGAGGGGGAATGGAAAAGAAGAGGGAGATGCATGAGAGTTTTCAAACACTTAAAAGGCTGCCACAAATAAAATAGAGAAACATTGTTCTCCCTTGCCACAGAGGGTAGGATACAAGCCAATAATTTTACAGCGAAGCATATTTAGATTACATTTTAAAAGACTGTTTTCCATAGTGGTAAGAACAGTAGAGCAACCTCCTCATGAAACTGTCAAATCTTCTTCAATAGAGACTTCCAGGAAGAGGCTGCATAGGCACCTCTCTCAGATAATTTCGGAATAAAGAAGGATCCTTGAAGTCCCTTTCAACCAATGAATCTTCTCTCATGAGAAGTAAACTGTCCCTGTTGGATTGGCATAGCCAGCTTTTCTGACACTGAGGTATGTGGAATACTAACACTTGTACACAAGGTTTGATTCTGGGAGGCAATGATGTCTCAGAGAAGCTAAGAGTAAGAAAATTCTATGAACCTGTGGCAAAGTGCTCATTTCCAACCAGGCAGGTTTCTGTTTCAGAGTCAAAGTCCTTCCTTTTCCTGTTCCCACTAGAGCTTCTTTGTGAGAGACAAAGACGACCTGCAATTTTGCTGTGACAGGATATGGAAAACACTTGTAGTCCAGAACTATGCAAATAACATGAATATATTAGAGAGGACTTACAGTAAGGCCTCACCTACCCAAAAACTGAATAAAGAATAACTAACAGGTTAGATGATGGTGTCTAAAGGTGGGACCAAGGAAAGAGCTCTTCTGAGAAGAAATAGACCTGCAGAGCGATACCTGAATTAAGGCTACTCTCTGATCCAAGCATGGATTTGGTTTTAGTCTATGTATGATATGGTGTAGTAAATGAATAATTACCGATGGAGTTTATTTCCTACATATGGGGACTTTTTACCACCTTGAACTTTACCTTGCCTGAATCTGATGAAGGGTGTGTGACCCCAAAAGCTTACAGAAAAATGTGGGTTTTTTTGCCATTTTTCAGTTGGTCTAATAAAAGGTATCATCTCTGAACCAAGAGTTCTATATTTTTGCACTTCTTTTGGTCTCAGACCAACACAGCTACCAAATACATCCCTAACTACTTTTAAAAGGAGTTAGGAGTTGGATGGACTACCATTAAATTATCTGGAAAGAGGGTGAGTGTTTAATTCTGTGCATTTAGTTTTCATAGACTTGGAGGACTGAAGGGAAGTGGGACCAGGAAATATACCTTTAGTTGCACTTAGTAGAAAGGCTATATTTGGGGAAATATTTCAAACAATTCTCAGAAAAGTAAATTTAAAATCTTGTTTTCTCCAGGTAGCTGTATAAAGCAGGCACCAGTAAGTTCTGGTGATAACAAAAGGATGGTTACACCTCAACCTAAATTCTTCAGAAGCAGACAAATAGGTTATGAAATACACGACAGGTTCTGGATGATACTTCTCAATTGTCTGAATTACAGGTGCAATTTAGATTTGTACCTTTTGAGCTCAGGGCTGTCTCTGGGGTTTCAAGTATTTTATGAGCAGTGTTATAGAACAGTACAAACAGTAGAGTTCTTTGGATAACTTTACAAGGCTTTTTTTAAAGTACAATATTAACTTTTAATTTTCAAATCTAAATGTTTTGCATTTTCAATATCCTTTTAACTACTTCCCTACCCCCTGCTGT
The DNA here is from genome assembly GCF_001723895.1 of Crocodylus porosus. Lineage (NCBI taxonomy): Eukaryota > Metazoa > Chordata > Crocodylia > Crocodylidae > Crocodylus > Crocodylus porosus. The sequence continues at coordinate 60,194,958 of NW_017728909.1, read as the reverse complement.
TTATAACTGTTTGTAATTCCAGGTCAATGTTAATTTGTTTGAGGTAGAGGATATGTGAAGGTGAACTGAGAATTTATTTAGGCTGCTGGGCAAGTGTGTGTGTTTTTGTTTTGTTTTGTTTTTCTAAGGTTAAAGACTGTTTGAGCTCATATAAAATTCCAGAGTTGCACAAGAAAAATAAAAGAACTTGCAAACTCTGCAGGAAAAAAATTTGCATCTTCTGGACTGAACTTTGGCTTCAGCGTGGCAGTTTTTCCCTTCCATGCTCCAGTCCAGACACCCTTAGCTGCTCCATTAGCTCTTTGCTCCCTGCTCACCTCTGCATGTTCCACTGCTATACTTTTTCTCCCATACATCCCAAACACTTTCTCCTACATACATACAATAACCAGCCAGTATTCACACCAGGCCTCTCCTGCACTGTTACTAGAATTTCTGTTTGTGATCCAGATCCAAGAATAAACAATTCTACCAAATGTTCATTTGTAGTAATCTTCAGCTTCTCCATGTGTTATTTTTTGGTATTATCTTTAAGAAAGATTATAGTTACAGATGAAATTGTTATGGTTCTTTTTAAAAAGAATAAAACTTATAAGAAATTTCAATGAATGGCACATCTGAAGAACATTATTGCAAGTCATATTTACTATAGTAGATCTAACTTTTCCTAATATGCTATGGGGATACAGCAGACATATTTGGCCCAAAGATTTAAGAGTGACTATATTTATTATGACAGTACGGCTAGGTAGGTGGTGCTGCTGCAGCCTGAGGGTTCCTCAAACAAAGAAATTTCCCTCTTAAAGACTTCTTTATCTATTTTGAATGGGGAATATTGATTAGAATTACTATTTTGATAGCAGAGGGGTTCTCAAAATTGTTTGCATCGTAAATTGTTGAAAACTACAGATTTTCTCCTGAACCATGCCAATATCTGGCAATTACTCTTAATTGCTGCTGTACTTTTTTATGACTATTACATGAAAAAAAAAACCCCTTTCTATTTTGGCAATTAATAATTCTGGAAAAAAATGTGTTTTGGAGGCTTTGTAATATTGTAGATAAACTTCAGCGTAGGTGCTTGAAAGAAGTGATAGATCTTAGTTTGGATGTCTTTCAGAGGAGATGAATTAACTACCTAAAATCTGATCTGTTAGATGCAGAAACATCAATTTGTGAAGACTTATCAAAGCTCCATCATTATGACAGAAGCTCTGAAGCACTGATTCTCAACCAGGACATCACAAGATCCTTCTAGGCAAAACACCGATACATGGTTCACAAGACAAACCCAGACATATCAAATAGGAATCCAAAAAGCACCTGTTGTTTTTTGCACCAGAAGCACTGTTCTATTATTTTTCATAGTAAAAAAATTAATGAATGATTAAAAGCTGTCATTTTCTATGATGTGTCTCGAGTCAAGCAAGGTTGAGAACCACTGCTCTAAAGATCATCAGGACCACAATTGAACAACATGGTCCAAGATATTCAATTACTACTTTCAGCCAGAAGAAAAATACTGTGCTGGAAAATAAGTTTCTTCAGCACCCATGGTGAAAAGGTGTTTGACTGCCACCTGCAGTTTGCTGCAAATTAATGCATGCAAACTAAAATGAAAGCAACCGTAATTAATGTCCTGGTTACGATATTTTCAAAGTACTGGAGAAGTCCACGAACATACTCTCTCCTGAATCATTAGGTTTAAACAAATGTCACTTGAATACTATATTTGAGAATCAAAAGCATTTTAAAAATTTTCCCATTAAAAATATGCACGCATATAGCCAACTAGTTAGTGGCAGCATCCTAATTAAGTGTCTTCTCTGATACTGGACTATAGAACACACCACCATTGAAACTATTTTTTAAATATAAATGTTAGGCTCTAACACAAAGAAAATTAGCTTAAGATAAAGATAGTTCACCTTGTCTCTTTAATACTTCTCTATAGCTAGATAGCCTAGTTAGAACAAGGTTTAGGTGGATAGTCTATCTAGTTGTAGGGAGGATAAATCTGGTACACCAACATGTCCTAAAGAGGACAAAATACTTATTTTCTGTTAGCACTTTCTCTGTATTTATATAGGGGACCATTTAGTATAGATTCTCACATAACAACAGTCCAAATGTTAACATAAATGTCTCAGAATAAACACCCATTGTACAGGTTCCTTAGTTTGCTAAAATCAAAGACTTACAATGACATTCTGAATTTCCTATTATACCTACACTCCCTTTGTAGGTTTATAATATGTTCCTCATTTGCTGTCACTTAGCTAGATTATATATATTTAGTTTTTCTCACAACATAAACTCTCCAATCAGGGCCAGCACTACTTTAGGGAAGACCATAGGCCTGCTATCCACAGGTGATTAGCAAATTCCTTCAAGTTGTTCAGTAGCTGCGTTCATTTGGCTCCTGTTGAACACCTCCTTTCCACCTTCTCTGTACCATGAAGCCATTTTGTCCTCCTAAATAGCTGCTCTCCAGGTGGCTACTCCTTCCTTCATTCGCAGAAATTGAGTGTCTACACAACTGTCCTTGCAGATGTCCTCCCTCCTATTGATCCCCAACCTTGCTGGCTGCTTTAGACATGGTCACTCCCTTCATACAAGGCCTCCAACACAGCAAAATGGAATGAGGACTTGTTTTTGAAGACTGCATTATCAGTGGAAGTAAAGCAATTGGGGAAAGGAGTAAGATAATCTCCCAGTAGAATTTCCAAAATATATAGCATTAATAAAAAAAACATAGGACTTGAATTGTATAGTCAGGTTAACAGAATTGTGATAAGCATACAGGGGAGGAAACACATGCATAAAGTACTGAGCAGATAAAGGCCTCAGTCTGGTCCATCATTTTCCTGGCTTTTTTCTTTACATTCCCTTGCCTCCTTTGTATTCCCTTCCCTTCTAGAGCAGTGGTCAGCACCTTTTTCAGGCTGCAGTCTGAAATGATCCAGTTCAGGTCAGAGGTAGGTGGGAAGGTGGCCACCATGACACAGTTGCTGCTGCTGCTTTCCTTCCACAGTGGCATAGGCATAGTGCCTGCTGCTCTACTTTTCCCTGTGGTGGCACAGGGAAATGGCCCACAACTGGAGCTTCTTCCCATGGCAGGAGGGCAAGTGAGTGCCAAAGCCCCCTGCTGCTGAATGTCACTGAAGCCCCACATCCATGGACTGGATCTAGTGGCTTCATGGGCTGGATCTCACTGCCAAGCCCCTGTCCTAAAGAAGTGATTAGAAGTAAATCCATTAATCTGTGCACCAGACACTTGAACATGTCTTCCTACTTCATGAAATGATAGCTCTATACTTGCATTACTGGAGTATTTAAGTAAGCTGCATCACAAACCCATGCCTACTTTGTCATCCATTACCCATCATAAGTCCACTTTCCTCTTACTACCTCTCACATTTTTCTAGTCCATGAGGCATGTGCATTTCAGATTCTTTTTCCTTATTTGCATTACCTTGACTGTTGTGCCAAGTTCCAGTTTTTTAAATGAAAGAACAGAAAAAGGGTAAAAGAAAAAGATAATTCACAGCTTCCCCAAGATGCATAAATTCAAGAAAGAAAAATTTTAAAAATGCTAAGAATTGAATGAACTTACAGATGCTTTTCCATAATCACAGAACTCTTGGTAGGAAGAGGAACTTAATTTGTCAACATTGCTTGAACTGCTTCTAATCTTTGTCCAGAGGGAAGTAACCCTTCAGTGACAGATCAGAGGAGACGGGACCATTATCTGACATGAACTACTAGGCTGCAATTTGAGTCTAATGCTGATCAGTACCCCCCCATCCACAACAGCCCAGAGCCCATGCACACTGTGACTCCTCCCCAGCACCAGCAACAGCATACAGTCCCAGCTGACCCTGGCCCAGAGCCTGACCCAGACTCACCCCAGCCAGAGCAGACCAGCTGGAACCAGAATTCACAGCCCTGAACCCAGCTCACCCTGCGCCTGCTCCGGACCACCTGCCCATGCTGAGCAGCAGCAGTGGCCAGGCAGAAGCTGTTGCTCAGCATAAGGGAAAAGCAACCCTTCCCCCTCAGCCAGCTTCTGCTTGGCTGCTGCCACAGCTGCTCAGCATGAGTGGGTGAGTCCAGAGCAGGAACACAGTTGAGGCTGCGCATGTGGGTTTCAACTGGTCTGGAGCTGGTCCACTCCACCGAGCCGTGTCTGGAGTAGGTGTGGGGCAGGTTGGGGTTGGGGCTATACACATGGGTCTCTACCAGTACCACAGGGATGGGGCCCATGGTGGCAGCATCAAGAAGGAGCTGCTACCTAGAAAGGCAGCCCAGCTGCAGCCCCATTGCATGCCCAGAGAGCAGCAGGATGCATTACCAGCCAGAGAGCACCTGGGCCAGGCAGGACTGAGGGACGCACCGTGGGCCAGACAAAGTCCTTCCCACCCCTGGGCCATATTTTTCCCAACCCTGGTCTAATGTCTGGCATTTTAAATATGATGTCTCAACATGAAACAAACTTGAAAATACAAATGTTCAGCAATTTTAACAGGATTTCACAGGAAAAAACAGAAAAATCCAAGGAAGCATTTTTAGACTGTATTGCTCAATATAGCTTTCATTCTCAAGGTGTTTGTTTAACTAAATTTGAAGCATTTAACAGGCTTGTACTGGTTTTGCATAAACTTTCATTCATAATGTTTTTGGAAAAGGGCAATGGAAACTAGTTCTAAAATAGTCAGAGTACTGACCAGAGAGGTAGGAGCCTACATCAAGACTATGTTTTGGCTGATCAGAAATGATCTGCAACAGGGAAAAAAATTCTGCTCCAAATTAGGCAAAGCAGGGGCTTGAATGTGGATCACACCATCTCAGACTACCACCCACGCCTATCGTCCAGTCCACTCTTGTAATAAGTGAGTCTAAATAAGACACACACACACACACACACACACACACACACACACAGAGTCTACCACTTTGTTTTTGTTCAGAGTTTTTTGTATGTCTTTAGACATATGCAAACCTCAGTTTGTCTGCTAGGGCATGTGTATAGTGCTTTCAATCTAAAGTTACTATAATTAAGCCCTGTGAAAATACTGATGCCACAATCTAAAGAGTTGGTGAATGCAGCCAAGTAAACTCTAATTAAGGAAAATGGGTCTCTACAGATATTTAATGAAGCAGAAGCTAGGCTAGACCAGAGCCAAGATGGGTCACAGAAAGAGTACAAAAAGATCCACAAGTTTAACACAAGCCCACTTGGGCTGCTGCTAGCATACACTTTTCTTGATAAGTACTTTTGATTTGTTTAATGGAGAGCTCAGCCTGGAATCTAGCCACTCTACTCCACACATATGGCCACAGGTATAAAAGCAGTATTGCAATAACCGCTCTTTTTTAGAGCAAAATATTAATTATTTATTGCCCAGCTCATGCACCTGTTCATTATCCATTTCTATTATTCTTTCTGTTCAGCATACAGAAATGTTGAACCAGGAAGCTCTTGAAGGGATAAAATTTGCCGATATACACAGAGATATATGGAAAAATGTATCAAAATGTAGCAAAAAGGTTTCCACACCAGATAAGAATTGTCCCCTTCCTCTCCGTCCTCACTTTCCCTCCTATATTCCTCCTTCCCTCCTCTCAGGCTGCTGGGTATAAGAAGGGGGAACCCCCACTGTCACCAGTGCCCCAGAGTGGCTCCTGCCTCTTTCCAGCTGGTGCTGCAGTGTGTGGCTGGTCAGGAAGCTGGGCTCAGCCAGGGACAGCAGCAGTCGGGGTAGTGGGCAGGTTCCCCTCTCCCTTCCTGCTCCTCCTGGGTATTCCCTGCAAACCCAGAAGCAGTTGCAGAAAAAAAAGCCCCGCTACTGTCCCTAGCTGAGCCAGCCTCTCCAGAGCCCCAGCTGAAGTGGAGCAAAGGTGGCCAGATAAACAGCTGTTTCCTGTACCCAGAGGCATAAGTGGAGAGGAAAGGAACACAAGGGGAGGGGAAATGCCACTGAGCACAGAGGGGAAAAGACAGAGTGCTATAAGGGAGGGGGATTATTTCGAAAGTCTCTGGCTGTTGCTCCCATGGTAGTCTTTCACTGCAGTGAAAGAGGGGGAGGGTGGGAACAGAGGGGTGCAGATACCCCTGCAGTTCTTGTGGCCTCTCCTGCACTGCCCATTTCAGAAACCTGAACTTTGCTTACATCATGTACTGTTAGACTGCCAAAGTCACCTGAAAGCTCATGGAATCCATGTCTCTGTTCAGTCAACTCTGTACTACCATATTTAGTTGCTTCATTAACTGTATTATGACCAATAATTCTCAAGCAAGACTTGCACCTCTGTGTTAAATATAGTAAACCTGCATTGTTAGAAATTTCATCTTACGTTAATTTGTAGGAAGATTTTTTTCCCCATGCTCTATTGCTCATAGAAAAACATACACTAAATCTTTTTCAAACTCTTCTCATGTTATCTGTCTGTTCAGCATTAAGTGATGTAAATAAATTATGTTGTTAAAACAGACACTTTTTATTCTCAGCTAAAATTGAATATTCCCACCATCCACATCAAGAATTGTATAGTATTATGGTTAGCACAGTTGTTTTAATATTATTGCAATAATATTTGCTGGATACTGTTTGAAAATGTATATTTTCACCTAATTATCAATGTTATTTTATAATCATTTGTGATTTGACATTACAAATGTCTTGTGCTTTGTTCTCTCTCAAAATGCAAAAAAAAAATCCTCCCTCCACTATTCACAACATCCATAGGGAGCTGAAAAAGGAAAGGGTGCCTCAATTCAAATACAGAGACTTTAAATTTTGTCTTTTCCTACCTGAGCACCCAAACTGGCAACCATCATATGAGTAAGAAGTTTAGCTGCAAACATTGAACTCCTGGTGCAGAAAAGATGTGAAATAATAGCCAAAGTGAAACCTGCAGCAACAGGAAAAAAACCACACAAGGTTCTCAGAGATAGGAATAAATATACTCAGTGTTTCAGACAATTAATTACATTATTAAAGAACAATCTCCAGAAACCTCATCTCTTGCATGCCATCTTCATGCCTTGTTCTTCCCAGACAAGGAGGAATTCTAAGGCTTGGTCCATGTTTAAGCCTCCCTTAGAGCTGTTCTCAGATTCTATAATCATGCGGAACCACCAGGGCATCTGATGTTCCTCCCAAATCCTATGGCTGTGTCCAGACAAACGAAGATGTGCAGTGTGTGACACCACAGACTCCTGGATTGAGTCTGTGGTACCACACACTGCACGTCTCAGTCAGATGGATTGCATATTGGCTGAAGGGTCGCACTCAGAGGGTGGTGGTGGATGGGTCATATTCGACCTGGGGGGAAGTGGGCAGCAGAGTCCCCCAGGGCTCAGTCCTTGGGCCTGCGCTGTTCAATTTCTTTATCAGCGATTTGGACAATGGGGTGAAAAGCAACCTGTTTAAATTTGCTGATGATACCAAAATTTGGGGTGAGGTGAGCACGCTAGTAGGGAGGGAAACACTGCAGCAAGACCTGGATAGGTTACAGGAGTAGGCTAACAAAAACAGGATGCGTTTCAATACTGACGAGTGCAGGGTGCTGCACTTGGGCAGTAGTAATCAGCAGCACATTTATAAGATGGGAAATTCCCTTTTTGAGAGCACGGAGGCAGAAAGGGATCTTGGAGTCATTATTGACTCCAAGATGAACATGGGCCAACAATGCAAGGTCATGGCTGGCAGGGCTAACTGGACCTTGTCATGCATCTTAAGTAGGGCCAAGGAGGTGATCCTCCCCCTCTACGCGACACTGGTCAAGCCACAGCTGGAGTACTGTGTCTAGTTCTGTGCGCCCCACAGGGATGTGGACAACATTGAGAGGGTCCAGAGGAGGGCCACCCACATGATCTGGGGACAACAGGGCAGACCCTACAATGAGAGACTGCGGGACCCAAACTTGTTCAGCCTTCACAAGAGAAGGCTGAGGGGGGACCTGGTGACCATCTATAAACTCACTAGGGGGGACCAGAAGGGTTTAAGGGAGACACTGTTTCCCCTAGTGATACCTGGCATAACAAGGAATAACAGCCATAAGTTGTTGGAGAGTAGGTTTAGATTAGACATCCGTAAGAACTACTTCACAGTTAGAGCGGCTAGGAGCTGGAACCAACTTCCAAGGGAAGTGGTGCTGGTTCCTACCCTTAAGAGGTGTGATGCCTACCTGGCTGGAGTCATTTGAGCCCAGTTTTTCTCCTGCCCAGGCAGGGGGTTGGACTTAAAGATCTACAAGGTCCCTTCAGACCCTACTTCTATGATTCTGTGATCTGTAGTGCTACAGAGCTGTCCACGGTGTCATATACCACACATGCAGGTGCTCCCCCTTGCAGTATGGAGGGTTTTTTTTCACCCCAGGAGATCCGGGGAGATCCTGAGGTCCCTGCCAACCCTAATTTTCTATGATTCTGTGAAGTGTTCTGTGTTCAAAGCAATGCAAAAGTAGTACAACTTGCTTCCCACCGCGTAGCATTGTTTTATGACAGGCAGATGTGTTGGGTCTGATTCTGAATCCCAGGTTCCACCTGTATCAAGTATGGATATTTACAGTATTGATCCTGGAAAAGGGTGATGGAACTTTTAAGAAGTGAAGTGAAGCCATACCCTGGCCTTGAAGACTGGAAGGTGGGTTACTGCAGAAAGGGAAACTGACTTTACGTCACTGACGGATTTCCTGATGCAAGGAGAATTCTTGGTTAGCAGACCAGGCATTAGGTCTGCTTTAGTAAGGTCAGGACCTGAAAATCCTTTGCCTTTTGCTCCAGATTTAAAGAGGGAATGAAAACCCTTTTCCATCTAAGCCTATAAATATCTCCCTGTAATTATTTTGTTTTTCATCAAGGCATAAATTTTCTCTGATTTTTGAATAGGCTAGAAGTATCCTAAAAGTTGTCGGAGGCAAATTCTTACAAGGTTGTCTGCTACAATGTTTTTTTAAAACAAAATGATAACAGCTATTAACAAGCAAACAATCCTAATGCCAACTTACCTGAAATACAGATGAATCCAGAAGAGAAAAAAGCTTCATTGTACGAGGACAGCTTGTCCGTCTGGGCATAGACTGCATAAATGGACATGTGAGAGCAGGAGCACTCCACATAGTCTGAAGTGTCATCAACCACTCTGCAGAACTGACCATCAGACAACCAGCTATAGCAGAAACAAAAGATTCACAAAGTCCTCATTCACAAATGTTCATCTAGAGACTGATCTCTTAAAAATAAATAAATAAAAAAATAAAATCAGTCTGAAATTAAAGTGCCTTTTATAATCCAGAAATAATATGGGATTTAATTTTTAAGAAGTAGAACTAGTCAAGTATTTATCCAAGGCATGATTCATCCAGTTGTCTAAAACATCAGTTTGTGTTATGCAAATATCAAGGGAACTGGCTTTGTCTAATTCTCATACTAACCAGACTTGAAAATGACAGCAAAAGTGTTGTTTTCACATGCTTATAAAAACAAAAAATTCCAGACTTCACAAATTAATCTCTGACATCTTCCAGGTGCAGTCATCAGACTACATTTTCTACTTAAAATTGAATCTGTATAGTATTTGCAGCTCTTCTTTGCTTTTTCTAGTTGGAAAATAAAGTAAATACATAACATGGAAAATAGTTGCACTAAAGAATCACTGTGATTGTATTTCTCAAAGCTCTTATAACATTGGTATGACTTGCTTTGTAATCTAACTTATATCATGGGCTAGGTACAGACCTTCAAAAGCCCAAGGTGGAATCAATCCAAGCTACCTGTTTTTCTGTAATCAGCATAGCAAACAGAACATACATTCAACCTTGGGTAGGGGTAGTGAGGGGAAGTGGGGGTGGGAGGAGCTAAATCTTTGATTGGGTTCACTTTTAAACCAGTTTGTGTGCACCAAACTTCTGTTACAGGTATAGCCTGGTTTTGTGTGCTGAGCCTCTGTTCTGTTATGGGTGTAGATTGGTTTCCAATCACTTCTACTGGTAAAAACGTAATATCTGTACCTGGCCATGGAGAGTGGTTTATTGTATGCTGATATTTGTGCCTTTTTAAACCTATTTAGTGTTCATGTTTTATTTGGTCTTGGGCCAAGTTGCTCCAGGTAGCTCCGTAAGTGTCAGTGAGGACCCTGTATCCTATTCCATAAAACTAGACACATATCTGAAGTTCTAAAATAATGAAAAGGAAAAAGTGTCCCAAAAGAGAGTGTGCATAAAAGGCAGAATCAGAAAGTGCCTCAATTGTCCTGCTGCCCCTCTTCTTTTCAAAAAAGAAATTATTTAATCCAGTAATGGAGTGGTTTAATTTGGCCATTATAATGAAAATGATAATCAAAACTGAGTAAGACTTGGGCAACTCACAATGGGTTATTTAATTTGCCACAGAGTAAGAAACAAAGCAACCACAGGCTAATGCAAGGCAGCATGTACAACTGATCACACAAGAAAAAACACCACCAGCTAATCTGTACTTCTGCACTAGATACTTAGCATGAGCTAAGAAAGCAAGATGAAAACTTGCAGTCTCCTGCAGTCAGCTCAGTGTACCTTCCCATGAGCCAAAAGAAGGGTGAGGAAAGTTGAAGGGATGCAGATATTTCGGTCTGTGACCCTTCCAAAGTAATTCATTGTGGTACGGAGAAATGCAGCACTTTTTTTTTTTTTAATATTTCTATAACTATAGTTATAACTATATATATAACTAATGAAATGGTCATAGTTTTTCCCAACATTTTAACAACTAGTTATGCTGAGCAATCTACAGAAAACAACTGATGATTTAAACTTGTTCAAACCTGTATCACAGACTAACAAAAAGCAGCTCTGATTCCAGAAAAGCAAAATTATTTTATATTGGAAAGTGCCAAAAATATAGTCAACACACTCACATTTATTCTGCATACCTAGAAGCTATAGTGTTTATAAAACATACCTTCCTGCAGCCTGATTCCAAAGGAGACAGAGAGATTTATGTGGGACAATATGACTGTCCGAAGCATAAATCCGATAGATAACCTCATTGTTATCTTTCAGTGGGAGTGAGCTCTGGCCTTTCAAACTTAGTGAAAAAATCTGAAATAGCAAGCACAATGTAGATACATTTGACATCAGAATCCGGTGGTTAGTGAATAAATGTAATTGTGTACATCTACTTCCTGGAACATACTATGACATGCTCCAAATATTAAAAGTTTAAAAAAAAAATAAAAAAATCAATATTGGAAACAAGCTCAGATCCTAACAAGAAGCTGCAGTATTTCCATACCTTGTTTTTCAGGGCAGGTTCTTTATTACCCGTTGCAAACCACTGCTGGCTGCTGTATTCTGTGAACTGCACAAATTTACACTTCTCATCTCCAGGAGGAGAAGAGGCAGCAGAGACCTCCAACAAGCGTTCAGGAACCTGGATAGAATCCCCCTCTTTTCCATCAAACTTGTGTCCGTTGATTTGCTGAGGGTACCAGTGGTGGGCCATAATTGCAATATATGGGCAGCTGTCAAGTATGGTTTTACCTCTATTGAAACAAAAGAGCAATAGTTCTGTAAGTGGAACAGAAATATATCCTTTCACTACAAGGTGTGCAGTAGTAACTGCTGTATTTATGTTACTTAATACTTTTAGCCCTTTATAACAGCGTTTTTAAAAAGAGATCTAATGTCTGCATGACTTGTAGAAGAACTTTGATATTTGGTAGTTGGTTAAGCCAAAACAGGTAAGAGAGGTGGCTTTGCTGTCCCCATGTAAACTAAATCAGAAGGGGCTGCTTTATAAATATCTGGAAGTCATTGTTTTACTTCAGTGTTTTGTTCAAGACTGATTATAATTAAAATTTGTCAGAACACCATTGGAGCCTTGTGGCCACTATCCCAGCATCTTGGTTAAAAACTGAATCTCAGGATAGAAGAAAGATAAAATGGGAACTGGTGTGTTTTTCATTTTTGGCCTAGGACATATTGCATACAGCTACGAACAAGCCTGTGGGCTCAGTTCATACTTATTTTAGTGAATACTGTCAGAACTTTTTTTTAGTTTGGGGTTTTTTCTGGACATTTCACAGTTCTTATTAGATACACCTGACACTCTCTAGAACAATGCATCTCTGGGGAAAAAACCTGCCTCATCTGTTGTATACAGATAGACAATCTGTAAAATGGAACTACCTACACATGTATAATTCACTGTATTCAGATGAATGCTCTAAATGCCTATTTCTGCAGCTAATCATTGGACTTGTTCAAGAACTAGGGACCATGCATTTGCAAAAAAAACCCTGAATTTATACACACCTGGGATATAACACCTTAAAATTGTGTTAAGATAATGTTATTAAATGCAGTCAAGCATTCCAAAGTCTAGGAAATTGCACTAGTTTAGGAAATTGTATATAAACTAACTTAATTAATAACTAAGGTTCCCAGAGCAGGCTTAGTCCTACTCACTTCTGCAGATACGTTAGCATATGACTAATTGAATGGGTATGCAATTTTTGTTTTCACAAGTGCAGTTAGGGACCAGTTCTGTTACTGAACTTGTGGAAGCCAATTAAGGCCCTACATTTTCTGACTTCTAGTCACATCCCAACCCTTACAATATCATACCAACAGCATTCTGCAGTAATAGTACATAAATGAAACTGGCCTATAACCAAAATAGAACAGAAATTTGGCACACAGACTGGTTTAAAAATGGCAGAACCCAGTCTGGTTGGCCCCCATCACCAAAGGGTAAATGTGTGTTCTGTTCCTATCTAAACTACACCACTTACAGAAAACTGTGAGACTTATATCGATTCTTTCTTCATTTTTTTTAAGTATCTGTACCTAGCCTATGAGACTATCATAGAATGGCGTACATCTCTATAGGAACTGTGTAATATAACTGGTAAGTCATCATCACTAGGCAAGTCTGAATGTACACTCCTAATATATTTTAATTCAGTTTTCTTAAGATCTCAACAGTACATTGTCTAGCACTCCTTCCTCATACTGTGAATTAAAAACAATTTACTTTTCTCCAGATGATCCACATTTTATTCTGGTCAAGAGGGAAAAGGCAAACTTCTCAGTAAGTTCAGCTAGCAGACTGTATCCCCTTGTGTCCTTACGCTTTGGGCTAGCAAGAGCACAGAGTATTTCATAGAACAGACTTCGGTTTTTATCAACGAGGATCTGTTTTTCACCTTCAGCTGCTACCTAAGTTGGGAGGGAAAAAAAAAAATGAAAAAGGTAGCAGAAACAATTATTGCTTTAATTTTTTAAATTGAGAATTATGTCTGACAACACTGACATTATGCTTATCTTAATTCCTAATTATATTTATACTGAGAAATGTCATCAAAACTTGGAAAGACAAAGTTTATTATTAGTAAAACTTTTTAATATTTAATTTTTGCCCCAGTCCTACAAAAATCTCAATTACGGGCCTGCATAAAGCTCTTTGTAAGTCTCAGGGTGTAAACTGAAAATTATTTCTCAAGCTAAGTAATAACTGACATATAAACTAAGGGAAATTGCATTTACTTCTTGTTTACACTTTTAGAAACACAATTTAAATAAAAAGTTGGTGATTTTAGCCCGTTTGCAGTTATGAAAATGTCTCACGTGTTGCTTTATTTTCAGTCACATTTGTTTATGAAATACATTTTTCTTTTTATTTAATGAATTTTGCTGCAAGCATATTTTGTATTTGCCAGCATAACATATGAAACACATGCTGCTTATCAGGGTATTTACTGCAATGACATTTAGTATAATTTTCAATTGCCTCTCATTTTAATTCTAAAGTTTTCATTTTTTTCATTCTCCTATCACTAACATCAAGCTATGAGACAGCTACTGTCACAGTGATGTCATAAAAATGTGCATTATTACAGTGATTTGACTATTAAAGAACAAGTGTCCCTGGCAGATGTTACACTTCCGATGCGATTAGTTTAATTGTTTCTTAAATAGTTAACTCAATGACATTTTCAGGCAATTAACGTCTCTACAAAAGGGGAAATAAGCCACAAAAATACTGCACAAAAAATGAGTAATATTATTGTGATTGGTTTCCATCATGCCTTAAATTGAATGTGTGGCAAGGTTGGTACCACAATGGGGTCTCCAACCATCCCAAATGAAGTCCTCACAGCTGACAATCAGCTGGTTGGACACCAGGGTTTGTTTGAAGGGGCCCTGGTGTGGTTCCTATCAGCTGACAGTCAGGTGGCTCCAGGACTATAGTCCCTACTAGCTGATGATGATTGTCAGCTGACTCCTGGGACTGCAGAGGTCAGCTGGAGCCCTAATGTGGGTTCAAGTCTAGAGATAATCATTTGATTGTCAGGCACCCAGCTTTCAGCTTGCAAGTAGGACACAGCTGGGATCTGACCCCTGATCCTAAAGTAATGTGTCCTGCTATGTACATGTGGCCTGGCAGAAGGCCAGACTGTGGGGAACAGGGATCAGATCCCATTGCACCTTTAAATGAATGTCTGTTAGCAGCTTATGTGGCATTTTCAACTCTTCCAAAAAATCATCTCTCGTACCTTGCTTCAGTATTTGTCTTTTCCATTCTAGTCTCAAAATATCACCATTACATGAAATGAACTGTTGCCTTTAATCAATCCTTGCAGTACTTGGGAACTTGAGATGAAATATTCAGGTGCTTAATGATCCCATATGCCCCTGGAAAAGTGTAAAGGAGCTAGGCAAGCAGCTAGACCAGATCAACTAAGAAAATCCAGCACCGCAAGAAGAACTGCATAGCTGTAGGTTAGAGTTTATGTTGATTCCTCTCCCAGAGACAGTTTAGAAGTCAAGGGAGCATTGGAGACTTGACTAGGACACAGTATATTATGACTATGTACACTTCCTTAGGGAAGGTTAGAGCTGCCCGCAAAGGCCAAATCAACTAGTGCTCAGTCTAGAACCAGCATGAATCAAATAGGAATAATACGCTCTCTTACACTATTGCACTAGACGGAAATTTAGCACAAAAGAGAATGTGGGTTTTTTCAGTACAAGATAATTCTTATGACACTGTTAACCTTTTTAAATAGGTTTTGAATTCTTGGCAAGTAACCACCATTAGCTTAAAGACAAGCATATGTCTTACAGGCCTCTGATATCCTCTCTCAGGTTTTCATTAGCAACATTTTTAGAATTGTAGCACTCTGTCTCATCTGGTCATAGCTGCTGATTACCGTTTTGATCTGTTCACAACTCCAAAAGTTATTACACCCTTATAGAAGTCAGTAGTCAATTCAGAGGGGATATATAAATATTTACCTTATCTATTATGTGCATCACAGCAGTGAGTTGCTCTTCTGTTGTTTCTGTGGCTACTTTGATATTTACATTCTGGAGGACCCTATCCAAAATGGTCTCATCAAGTGGTTGGTACAGCTGGTCCAACAGCCCCCATACTGACAGGGACTCTGAATCTGCAACAATTGTGATGTTGGCAATACCATATGTATCATCTACTCTGGCGCCTCCTGTAGGATTAGAAAGTATGGCCTGGAAACATTTAGGAAATGGATTTAAGGATCCTGTTTCTGGAGTCAGTGTTATATCCAGCACAGCACTTCTCTGTCCAGGTTCAAATGTCAATATGCCTTCAGATCTAATAAAATCCTGTCCTGCAATGGCTGGAGATATGAAGGTGTGATATGAAGTTTCAGGTCTTTTCAGCTCCTTAAAAACCAAACAAAGAATTCCAGAGTAACTTTATGATAATGCAGACAGCTCAAAACTAAGGGACAGCTCTAAACAAAGGAACTTTAAATGAACAAAGCATTTTTTTTTCTAAACATAAAAGTAAACTTTTAAATTCAGTGATAACCTGGAGTATATGCCTTACATATGCACTTTATTGAAGGGTCATGGGGCAAGAGAATGCAACATGGACTATAATAAACTGGGAACTTCCTTATACAAGATGCTAAATTCTCTCTCTCTCTCTCTCTCTCCTGTAAAACTTAACTATTAAACAGAAAAGTGAAAAGTTGAAGGCTATGCATATTGGATCCAACCCTCCCTGATCTCTCTCAGAGGGATTCATGGATTTAGGTATTACAGGACCTTAAGCAATATGTCAAAGAGAGCAAGACTAATTCTACATCCTCCACACACCAGAAATTCCACGCAACTTCAAGAGCTCTTGACCATATTTAGTAGCTTAAGGAGGAGAGCCATCAACTGAAGACAGAGACAGTCATTGTAAATAAGTAAAAAACAAAAAAAAATTAACCTGCAGGTATGCAAAATAAGATGAATTCTAAAAAAATGTATGAGAAGCCACTAGAATTCAAACAAAGAATATGAACGTTAAGTGAAGAAATAGCTAGTTTGCAAGAAAATTTTACATACAGATATTTTGAGACCGTGATTACACAGGTTCCTTGCTGGGCCTGGGACTGACACTAAGCAATAAGCCCCACATGTATATTCCTCCTTCTTGAAAATACAAGCCCATCAACTGGGCAGCGTACATGATGGGCCCTAGTACTACTCTCCAGCACTCTGTCTTTGACAAGCCTGAAGGCAACATGGAAAAATATCATCAGCACCCTTCTTAAAACACCTGCTCAACCAAATTGTCACATTCAGACATGGATGGCGTGAGAGTGAATGAGCAAAGCTTATATTTTGTTACCAGTATCAGATTCATCAAGAAGCTGTGTAGACCTGACCTGAAAGCCAGAAATAGCTGCTATGGCCATTAACATGCTTAAGCAAATGGGGTTGACAAGGCAAAACCTGGACTCACTCACCACCTCACCCAGCATATGTATTGCCTTGGATCTACCAGTCTTACACATGGTTCCTTGCTCCTTGTTAAAAAGTTCTTTATGGTGCACAAAAAGTGCATGTTGGAGGTTGGGGAGAGGGAAGAGGAAGCACCCCATATTGCCCAAGGTCCTCAGTCTTTTCATTACAGAATTTCCACAGGGATAGCATTGTTTATGGTTAGGAAGGCAGTAGTAGGCATAGAGCTGGTTACTCAATCTTCATTAAAACAATGAGGCATGAAAATGCTACTTAAGTTAGTTCATTCATTCTATATACCACCCTTCCCAGCAAAGGCTAGGATCGCTTTATAATAAGAGAATGGAATAACTCATAAAATTGTTTTAAAAAATAGTTCTATAAAACTTATAAAACAGGAGGAAAGCAAGGCTAGGGACAGCAATTACACATAAATGTGTGTATGTGATCAAAAACCAGTTCAAATCTGTAACAAAACAGAAGTTCAGTGCACATAAACTGCTTTCAAAATGGCCGAACCTAGTTTAACATATGCCGGAATGGATGTAGCATCAGACTGAACTAATTTAGGTTAAATCAGTTTATTGAACTTCTGTCCCAGATCCCCTCCAGATTTAAGTTAAACTTACAGTTCCCCAGCATCCTAGGATGCTTTCCACCTCCCCCACATACCACCCCCCACCACTGCAGCGTGGATAGGTTAGCCTTGGCCCAAACAGGGACACACACTCTAGTGTTCTCTGGCTTCTGGCCTGGGCCACTGCAGGCATGTGGCAGCATTTCTGGTAACAAAAATGAATGTCTGTTCACCTGCTTTGTGGTTCAATCCATGCAATTCAATCTTCTCAGACTAAATTGAAAAGATTAAATTGATTCGGCCTTGGGCTTTTTGACACACTGTACCGAGCACAAGAAAACAAAACAACTTACAAAGGAACTAAAATATCAACATGAAAGAGACCCCCTAAACAGTATCTCAGACTAGCATCGTTTGTTAACCATTTACCCAAACAAAGGATTTATAGCACTCCTGAAAAATGTCCAAACTCAGCCCTCAAGTGCAAGGGAGTTCCAGAGCCTAGGACTGACTACTGAGAAAAACCCATAGCATTTTCTCTACATAGACTTGGCATATTGATGGTACTTTCAGAAGGCTGCTCTCAGCTGACTTCAGAGATCACAGTGGGATTTAAGGGGGAGGTGGTCCTTCAGATGCATAGGTTCCAAACTCTAGGATCTTAAAGGTTGAAAGAGTACCTTGAATTGTGCCTGGAAAGCTACAACTTTTTTTTTTTCTCCCTGAAATTGGACTGATTTTATCATCATTTGCCACAGAAAACAGAACAAGATAATTGCCGATTTTCTTTCCAAAAAAAAGAAAGAATGTGTTTTGAAATGTATTTTATGATATCTCCTCTTGACCAGAGCTTTGTAGGTTATTACAGCTAGGAGGAGAAATTGCTAACAAACGTGAGTATTTTTAATGCAATTTTATTTATTTAGAAGTATAAAATTCTGCCTCCTTGAACAGAGGAAGAATCAAACCACTGGAGGAATTTCCATCCCTAAATCCCTACGGTTTCTTCAGGCACAACCCTTAATCAAAAACCTAGTATGAACTTCTCAATAGGCCATGCAGCAGTGGTTGTACCAGTCTCCGTTTCATTATTCTGTTTCTCTCCCAAGCTGCTCTCCTTCACGTATATTTTAATCCAATAAACAATACTCCACAAAACTACTGCATCCAGCAAGTCCAGAGCAACCTTTCTTTGATTTCTTTTTAGGGGGGAAAAAGTGTTTAATGATCAGATATCTTAAATAAAAGCTACTGGCTAGGCCTATGAGTTTCCATATGGCCAAATCAATCATATATCTCTTATTATTAAATGTTAACAGATCTATTGATGCTTACATAATTATACACACACACTTATATGAATATTATAATTATTTTTACAAAATTCAATGGCATGTAGCAATAAATGCTATTTTAGGACATGTAATGTTATATACTACTATTCATTTAGTAATGTTAAAATACAGAATTAAAACAAATTTTTAAATAAAATTCATATAAAGTGAAATTCAAGTAATTTCAACAAAAATGTTAAGCACATTTTTCAGAACTCCTGTTTTGAAGAAGACTGCCAAATATTTGTTTTCCATGGCAATTCAGCATAAAATGTATTTAAAATATTCCCATTAAACATAAATGCCAAGTTTCAACCAGCTCTAAATATGATTTTTTCTTTTTTAACTTGGATTTATTTTTGTAGCATCAAATAGTGACGGTATTAGACTGGAGCCCTACTCCTGCCCTGTCAGATGTCACAATAATAAAAATAAATTATTTTCTAATGTGTTCAACCCAGCAGCGTCTGAGTTCCTCGCCGACAACTTTACACCAAGGAGCTTTGTACTGTACCTGAAAGGAGGTAATAATACTTAATATCATATTTTACAGATCACAAACTGACACAAGGAGGTTGCTCAGTGTTACACAAGAAGTCCATGCTCGAACCAGGAACTAAGCCATGATTGTCAGTTCAAGTCCAGTGATGTAACCATAAAACCAGTCTTTCAATACCTTTAGAAGGACAAACATGACACAATATAAATGGAAGACAAACCATGTGGGATTTCTGTAGGTGCACTAAATATCTTCATTTCCTCTTAAGGTATTACAGTCTTCCTGGTGTATGGAAATACTGTTTCATTCTTCACTGCTTTCCTTTTTTGCCCCAAATACATACACATCCAGAGCCATGCATACACAGAAACTAAATGCTGAGTTACTATTCAAATTTACAATAAAAACAGCTTCAGCATTATATATCAATAACAACTTAAAGCTTCCTTCAGGCAAATCTTCTCTGTCTCTGCAGTAGAAAAGAAATCCTTTTTAATGTCAAATGGTAGATTCATTCGGAATGCTATTTGCACTGACTAAAGGAATATACTTAGTGGGCAGCAGTAACATTTTTAATTTTTCTCAGCAGATTATTGAAAATCCTTGTAATTGCTCATCAGTAAAGACTTGTCTTTCAACAAAATCACCATCTTTGCTCATTATGAGCAAACCTGATTTTTATCCTTTCCAGCTGGATTCCCAAAACCAATAGGGATGAGAGAAATAAGTGGGGACAAAAATTAACAACAGTGAGCAAAGGAAATTCAAAGAAACTGTGGAAAGGAGGCCAAACTCTTCATTGTCCCTGCACATAAACAGGTTTAAGTAATCAGGTTTAAACCTGTAACAGAACACAAGTTCAGTGCACATGGCTGAAACCGGTTTAAGATAAACCCGGTTGAATGTAGTATCATAGTTGGTAGGGTCAGCAGGGACCTGAGCAGATCATCAAGTCAGACCCCCTGCCATGGCAGGAAAGAGTACTGGCATCAAACGACCCCAGCAATGTGATTGTCTAGTCTTGTCTTAAAGACCCCCGAGGTAGGAGCCAGCACCACTTTGCTTGGAAGTTGGTTCCAGATCCTAGTCGCACTGACAGTGAAGTAGTGCCTCCTGATGCCTAATCTGAAATTTACCCTCTGCCAACTTGTGACCATTATTCCTGGTCACTGCTGGTAGTGCTTGGGGAAACAGGGACTCCCCCAGTGCCTGCTGGTCCCCTCTGACTAGTTTGTAACAGGCCACTAGATCCCCTCTCAGCCTTCTCTTCTGGAGGCTGACCAGGTTCAGGTCCCGTAGCCTTTCCTTGTAGGGCCTGCCCTGCTGCCCTCTGATCATGCAAGTGGCCCTCCTCTGGACCCTCTCCATGTTGTCCACATCCCTCTTGAAGTGCGGTGCCCAGAACTGGATACAGTACTCCAGCTGCGGCCTGACCAGTGCTGCACAGAGGGGGAGTATCGCCTCCTTGGACCTACTTGAAATGCATCTGTGGATGCATGACAAGGTGCGGTTGGCCTTCCTGACTGCATCCCCACACTGCCAGCCCATGTTCATCTTGGCTTCAATGATGACTCCAAGATCCTTTTCTGCCTCTGCGCTGACAAGAAGGGAGTTCCCCAGCCTGTAGGTATGCTGCTGGTTCTTCCTCCCCAGGTGCAGCACCTTGCACTTGTCAGCATTGAAACCCATCCTATTCTCATCCGCCCACCCTTGTAACCTGTCTAGGTCCAATTGTAGCCTATTCCTTCCTTCTAGCATGCCCACATCCCCCCACATCTTAGTGTCATCAGCAAATTTGAACAGGGTGCTTTTTACCCCCTCCTCCAAGTTACTGATGAAGATGTTGAACAGTGCGGGCCCGAGGACCGAGCCCTGCAGAAACCCACTGTCCACATCCTTCCAAGTCGAAAATTATCCATCTACCACCACTCTCTGGGTGCAATCCTCCAGCCAGTTAGTGACCCACTTGACTGTGCACATGTTGACACCACAGTCCCTCAGTTTCTTAATGAGAACAGGATGAGAGACAGTGTCGAAGGCCTTCCTAAAGTCCAGAAAGACTATGTCCACTGCTACCCCTGTGTCTAAGGATTTGGTGACCTGGTCATAGAAGGCCATCAGGTTGGTCTGACAGGACCTGCCTCTAATGAACCCATGTTGGTTGCCCCTAAGCATAATATCCCCTGCTGGCCCCTCTTGGGCACATGCCAGAATAATTCTCTCAAAAAGCTTACCCAGGATCGAGGTAAAACTAACTGCCCTATAGTTTCCCAGGTCTTCCTTCTTACCCTTTTTGAAGATGGGAACCACGTTGGCCCTCTTCTAGTCCTCTGGCACCACACCAGAGAGCCATGAGTGCTTATAAAGCTGCGCCAGGGGTCCCGCAATGACCTCAGCTAATTCCCTCAGCACTCTGGGGTGGAGATTGTCCGGACCAGCTGATTTAAATACATTCAGTTCCTCCAGAAGTTCCCTGACTAGATCCTCACTGACTCAGACTTAACTGATTTGAGTCAAACCAGTTTATGAAACTTTTGTCCAAGACCCCTTCCTGGCAGATATTAAAACACAGTCCCCCAGCATGCCAGCATGCTTTCCAGCCCTGGACTCAGCTATGCTGTCTGCTCCAGCAGAGAAGGGTTGTGGGGGGAGGAGGAGAGGGGGAGGCAGGGGCTGCCCCCCAAGCAAACCCTTGCTGGGGTCTGGGGCCATGGAGGGAGGTTAAACTTCCCTTTCCACAAGTGTAGAGCTACCCTGCCCTGCTAAAAACTTAGTGCTGGCTGTGACTGTGGAATACAAATCCCAGAGGCACCAGGAGGCAAGAAGGGGAAGTGATGAGCAACCCTGCAGAGACCTGCTGCAAATCCCAGAGACCTCGGGGGCAGCATAAAGAGGAAGTGAACAAATAGCCTGTGCTAGCTACATGTCATACTCTAGTGCCCCCCAGCTTCTGACCTGAGCCAATTCATGTATGTAGCTGCATTTTCTGAATCAAAAGTGAGTGTCTGTCCAGTTGTTTCTCAGTTTAAACTCTGCAGTTTAAACTAACCTTCAACAACTGAACTGATTTAACCTTGGGCTTTTTGACCATCTGTACTCAGCCTTATTGACCTAAACTTTGTGATACTCTGTACATGTTGAAAATGCCTATAGCCATTCCTTCTACATTTACCAGATTCCTGACAGTGGGACTACTATATTTTTCCTAGCAAAAATCTGAAAACTTGCCACCATACAACCTGGCTAGAACATGGGAACCAGCTACTGGATAACAAATTCATGGAAATATGGAGATACATCACGACTAGTTAAACAATGCACATGCACTACTAAAGAATAGAACACACAACTTTGTATTAAGATGCAATTCAGGAAATGATAGGATAGAATGATAAGATGAGGGCTTCTCAGATAAGTAATTAGTTCATAAGATACATAGACTCAAGTATTTGCAATCTACTTGTAAGGGGTTGAGAGGTAACATTATCTTTGTGTGGAAGGTATCTGATAATACTATATTTCAGGGGTTCTGCTGGTCACATGCAGTTGCTAGGAAGAATTTTTCTGCATTAATACTTTATCAGCTCTGATTTTTTTCTTCTCCTCACCTTCCTCTAAATCACTGCAACTTGGCCACAGCTTAAGGGACTGAGGTACACTGCTGCTTCTGCTACTATTTTGAAACCGGCCAGGTACCTAGAATAAGTGTCTTGGCTCTTCTGCTCAACAGTCAAGGAGATTACCAGATGTGGGTTTGAAAAGATGTTTTTCCTTGGATCAGACTGGCAAGGACTGGAAATAGCAAAGGAGTATTCTTGTATTGTGTCAGCCACAATCCTTTTCCTAAGATCCTACGAACATGTGTCAAGCAAGGCAATGGTGGTGCTTTTATCCCCCAGTCTGTTTTGGTTTTTTTTATCTATGGAGTGCTGATTTAGTTTTTATAATGTGGTTGTGGCTATAGTGAGTTGGATGAACTGTTGCCTGAAAATGCAGGGGATTGGATTTGGTAGCCTGAGGCCCCTTCCAGAACTCTATTTCTGAAATACAGAAATGAATGTTCATTTGCCAAAACATAATGCTTCAGTAGCAGAATTCCTCAATGATCACTGCATACCTGAAGCTCAAGTGCTAACCTAAATATCTTATACCCTTCTCTTTTCCAACTCTAAATAAAAAGGGTATTTTTAAGTCAATATTTCAAGGCTTTGACAGTCCCCAAGATACTGACGAAAGTATTTTTTTCCTAAATATTCTTTGGGCATAATTAGAGGTAGGAAATAAGGCAATGCAGTTGGTTAAGTATAAATGCTGATGTGATGGAACCCTGATTTTAAAGGGAGAAGGCTGAGGGTTTCTTAAAGGGAGAGTTTCAGCAAAAACCTAATCTAGTAAATCAGCTAATGCTTCAGGATTACTCCTTGAGGTCACTGAAGACCCCTTGCACATAATCACTTTGATGATGTGATCAAAATGAAATCATTTTTGTAATGGAAAAGATGCTAGACTAGAATGGAAGTAATGACCGTTATAGTAAGTGAATAACTTGAACATCTCCTCAAAAAAGTAATCTAATGCTAAGTACACTAGCATATGCTTTAGAACAGTGGTTCTCAACCTTTTTTGGACCAGGACCCATTTGTAAACATTGATGGACAGTCCCAACCCAGTAAATAGTTTAAATAGAAAACAGTCCCCTGACCCTGCCTGTGCACCTCAATCCTGACCCCAATTCCTGGGGGGGCGGGGTGTATGCGGCACGGGGGGCCTCAAGCTGCCTATGATTTCCCATGTTTTTCTACTTCAAAGGAGAATCCATTTTTAAAGTTTGTTAATCCATTTTTAAAGCTTGTTCACAACTCTTTCATATATTCTTGCAACCAACATTCGGGTCATGACCCACAGGTTGAAAAATCCTGCTTTAGAGAATAATGAAGATATAGCACGTAAAATAATTCACTAGTCTTACCTGTGTCCTGTAGCTCACTGAGATGGTGAGTGCTGTGCTAGAATCTCTGACCACCTGCAAACTGACTAAAGTGGTTTTTTTATGAGCTACAGCCAGACGAGACCCCACAGCAAAATATATCAGGCCACGAGGAGAATCACTTTCTGGGACAGTTATGTAAGCAAATCTGGCACTGTTGTTCAATGCTGCTCCTGAGCTTACTTCATACAGCTCAACAAAAAAATAAGTTTCAAATTCAGGTACCTGTAAATAAATAAATATTTCCATATCAGTGTTATGTCCAGCAATACTAAGAGAAGCATGTGCTAAAGAATATATTCCTTTTATTTTGTTTGTTTGGTTTTTGTTTTTGGGGGGGGGAGGGGGTTAGAAAATTATTATTCTGTTTCCACAGTAAATTCCTTGTGTTAACAGTTATCAGAGTGATTCGTCATTCACATCAAAAGAGGATGAAGTACTATCCTAAAAGGAATAATGGTGAAAGGAAGATAAATATTTCATAAATTGTAAAGAAACCTTATCATCTTCTTATACCTTAAACGTATAACAATCAGTGCATGCCAAGCCATAAAAGTGAGCCTTTGGGGCCAAATTTTCAAATTAATTCCATGTACAAAGTATAGATCTTGTGTAGATTTTGTCCTCCAATTCCCTTTTTACACTAGCAAAAACATGTATAAAAGTATAAGCTACTTCCTACTGCCCCTGGAAAATGTGCATGCATTAAGATCCTTAACAAGGGTCAAAAACTCCTTTTTAGAATCAGGAAAAATACAAGCACTGAAGATTATAGAGCTTATTTTATCTCAGTAGATTTATTTTTTAAATCTAGTTTTGGGAATTTTGGGGGGTTTATTTCACCAGGAAAACAGGATCTAATAGTTAGCCATCTCAGGCAGTTAAGCTGACGTTGAACTGTAAATAACTAGGCCCTGCCACGCACAAATTCATAGAATCAGAGACAAGTACACTTAGAAGGGATCACCAGTGGTCATCTAGTCCAACCTCTTGCCTGAGGCAGGACCATCTCTGTCTAAACCAGCGACAGGCAAAGACCGGCCCGTGGGCAGGATACGGTCGGCAGTGGACTCCATTCCCCAACCGCCCCTGCGAATGGCTGGGGCCAGTTTCTCAGCCACATCTGTGCGGGAAAGCCATGCAGGCAGGGGGCTGCTGGGAAACACAGTCCGGCTGCTGGCCGGATTGGCCGTTTTGCCCACCCGAATCTAAACCATCCCAATTAAATCCTTCTTCTAATCTATTACTAAAATGACAAAGGCAACCCAGCCACACAGCCATAATGCACAAGCACCCTAACCTGCCACTGGTAGAGCAGGGGGACAATGGTAGCCAGTGTCCCTCTGCTGTTAGCACTATTACACTTACACTATACACTTGAGAAATCTGAGGAGGAGGGCATCCCTCCCTCCCTCCC